>NC_092872.1:629431996-630031996 GCF_028372415.1 Notamacropus eugenii
TAACAGTGAGGGCACAATGGTAATTGAATGCCTGAAAGCATCTTGTGGTATCAGTTCTGGGACTAGAGATGAGGGGTTTGAGCTCTTTTTGGTAACCAAACCTCAGTTTATGGAATAAAGAACTTAGCCAAGGACTGCTAGTTGTGATTGACTCTAAAAACTAAGGAAAAGATGTGAAAATTTTTATCTCCTCTTACCCTTCCCAAACTCTCTATCTGTATCTTATTGCTAGCAGGCACTTTTACACTAATTTTATTCTTAGTATTTCTTTAGTTCTTCCTTATTTCATTGGTTTTATATCAAATTTCTGCGACTGATTAAAACTTTTTTAAAGTTTATATCTTAATCCTCTTTTGGATAAGGGCAAATGAAGAATGCCAGTGACTAGCTGGAAATAAGTAAAATTCAACCAAGTCTGAAATTCAGATTTCTGTCCAGAACAATAGGACACCTAAATAGGGACTTCAGAGCTGTAAATGTGAATAAATGAACGATGATAATGATAAAGTTGATATTAAGCACTTACTATGTGATAGGCACTGTGCTACATGCTAATAACATAAATAAAAACAAACAAGACAGTCCCTGCCTGCAAGGAGCTAATCTTCTAATGGGGAAGGCAACATATAAAAGAAAGCTAGAAATTTAGGGAGGGTAAGTATGTAACATAGGCATAATTTGCAAAGGGCCAGAAAGCCATATGGAAGCCTGACTCTAGGCAAGATAAGGCACATGCTTACCTATAAGAATGCAAAGTCCCCAAGGGCAAAGTATATGTTCCAACGAGGGAGGGATGAGAATGCAGAGAATTGCCTGAATATAGGCAATATGGACTGGAAATGGCTGAAAAGTATAAGAGAATCCTAAGGTAATTTAAAAAAAATTACTATAGTTTTAAATTTCTAAAATGAGGGGAGATAGATAGGTGGATAGGTACATAGAGACAGAGAGACAAAGCAAACTGTGACCTTATATTAGAAAGTGACCTATTGTAATTAGAGTCAAATATTTGTCTTGTCTGTGGTTGTTCCAGTCAATTCTCGTGCCCCTCAGTTGGGAGTAGGGTGGACAAAGGTACAGATGAAATGAAATTATGCTCCCTGAGTTTCGCAGTGAGAGGAAAAGGAATTTGCTCCTCTTCTGCTAAGAAAAGGGAATACAAAAATTAAAGGCTTAATCAACTGGTTACACTAGTATGAGATAGTTTATCAAAACTTTGTTAAAATCTAGGTAAACTATTTTCACAGCATCCTCTTCTACTAGTTTACTAATACCATCAAGAAAGGGAAATGTGGCTAATCTGATATAACATGTTCTTGCTACAACCATACTGGTGTTACATAATCACTTAATGCTGTCTTGGATCACTTAGGAGTGGTAGAATGACTAGGAGTCAGGAGGATTAGCTCCTATGGCTTGTTCTTCCACTAATTCACTGTGTATCCTAGAGCAAGTACCCTTTTGTACTCTGGGCCTCAATTTCCTCTATTGTAAAATGAAAGTATTAGATCATCTCCGAAGTGTCTTCTAGCTTTAAAGGCTATGGTCTCTTGACTATTGTCCCTAGGAAAGGGCAAAGTCAGAATGACCTTTTGACTTTAAATTAGATGATCTTTAAGCAGGATACAGTCAGAAAAAAGGGGACCTTTGCCTTTTAGTATCTGTTATACTCTAAGATGCCATGATGTTTGATGAATATGGAAATATGTTTTGTATGATTACACCTATGTAACCCAAATTGAATTGCTTACCATCTTAGGGAAGGTAGGAGAGGGAGAGAGAAGATTTAGAAATCAAAAATTTTAAAAATTTAATGTTAAAAAATTATCTTTACATGTAATTGTGGAAAATATTATTTTTTAAAAATGCCATGATGTAGTGCTAATATTTGATTCTTTGGAGTAAAGTCATTTGAAAAGAGGATTCTTGGTAACACAAAGGCATGATGAGTAGTGAGGGAACTTTTGGAGACAGTGACCTTCCACTGATCACAATGGTGACCATCTAACTTGCATGTGATCTTTGCCTGGTTGGGATTATATCTATCTGTAATACCTGCCTCACAGGGTTCTTAGTGAATAAATAAATTGAAATGTATGTAAAGTGCTTGGTAAACTTCAATAAAGGGTTATAGAAATGTCAGCTACTACTATTATTATCATTACACTGGGGAATGTCTATTCATTTCATCTGCTGTTCCACTTGGGTCCTGAGGTGGTCTCTCCAGCGGAGGTTCTGAGTTGCCCCCAGTGTACCATGCTAGCATTTGCTCTCCTCCAGCGGAATGTTATTCCTTCATCTGTCTCTGCATCTTTTCTAAGGTTTGACATTGATCTCATTATTCAACATTGCTGCAGTTCATCAAGGATCAATCATAGCGACTTCTGCTTTGCTCAGGGATTAGATGATAATTAAACCTTCCGTTTTTCTCTCTCCCTTCTTCTTCCCTCTAGTTCTAGTGTATTATTAAGAAAAGAAAAAGGACACAGAGAATTTGATTGTCTTCTTGAAGGGGGAGTGGGGCTAGAGTGGCTTCCAGGAGGCTGACATAAGCTTTCTCATGTTGCCCAGGTCTCTATGAGGGACCTCAATCACCCTGATGTCTCAGAAACTGCCTATATTACTTCTCTAAAAGGGACCTGCATTTTAAAACGAGGTGAAAAAATTTCATTTACATTTTTCCCCAACAACAAATTAGCAAACACTTATTTAATGTCTAATGACAGAGTGCTGCTTTTTGGGGCTACAGACGAATATGACACAATCCTAGCAAACTCTGGGAATGGAAGAACAGCCTCTCCTGGCCCATGGTCCTACTTCCAGTTTTGCTGTAGTAGCCGAGACCTGGGAAGAAACCTCTGTGATGTAGCCTGGCAACTGCTTCCGTAGGTGCTTTGACCACAGTTCCTAAAGACTCAGAAAAGGTTTTCACCACCAATTTCCTTGACATTGTCAAATAGTTCATCATCATATTAGACTGTGAGATCCTTTAGAGTAGGGATTGTTGACTTTTCTTTGTATCCCCAGTGCTTAGTATACTTTTTAGCTTATAGAATGTGCTTAATAAATGTTTATTGTGTGTGTTCGTTCTTCATTGCTGAAGAAGACCATGCCATCAGAGAAATAATGACATGACTTGCACTTGACTTTGTTTTGAGTGAGGGAGGGCTGTGTAGGTCACCAGCCTCACTTCTCCACCAGAGCCATATGAATCCAGTGACCAGATATTCATCAGGATGACTGGAGATGACCCAGGATGAGGCAATTAGGGTTAAGTGACTTGTCCAAGGTTGCACAGCTAGTGAGTGTCAAGTGTCTGAGGTGGGATTTGAACTCAGATCCTCCTGACTCCTGCACTGGTGCTCTATCCACTGCACCGTCTAGCAGCCCAAATGTTTATTGACTGACATCAGAAATAGATATGGTTTTATCATTGGAGATGACAGTAATGAAGATGTATTACCACCCTCTTTGCCGGCTCATTCTAAGGACCATGGGACCTTTCCATTGGACTTAAAATTGAAATTGTCTACACATTTGTCTCCTCAAGCCATGGTTGTAATCAGGTTTCTCCCTACTCCTGTCCACGCTCCATTCAGTTATCAAATTTATCTTCCTAAAGCACAAGTCTGATCATATAATTTCCTACTCAATAAACACCAGTGACTCCTTATTACCTTCAGAATCAAAAATAAAATCTTCTATTTGACTTTAAAGTCTTCATAACTTGGTCTCTTTCTACCTTTCCAGTTTTCTCATCTCTTACTCATCTTGACATATTCTGGGATTTAGTGATACTGGCCTCCTTGATGTCTCTGGGACAAGATCTACCAATTCCATGCATTTTCACTAGTTGTCCACCATGCCTTGAATTCTCTTTCTTATTTCTGTTGACTGGTTTCCCCAGCTTCCCTCAAGTTTTGGCTAAAGTCTCATCATCTGCAAGGAGTTTTTCCCCATTCCTCCTCCATCTTTCTGCCTTCCCTCTGAGACTTCCCAACTATCCTTTATATATTTTCTTTGTACATAGTTATTTACATGTTGTCTTCCCATTTAAATTGTGACCTATTTGAGAGTGGGAACCATTTTTTCCCTTTCTTTGTATCCCTAGTAGATATAACACATAGTAGGTGCCTAACAAATACTTGTTGACTGACAAGGCAAGAGGCTGTCTTCCTTTCTATTTATCTCTCCAGCACCTATCACAGTACTTTGCACATCATATGCATGGAATAAATGCTTTTTCATTCATTAATTCCTTTTTGAAAAATCATGGAGAATAAGAGAGATACCATAGGTTTGGAGGAGGTCAAACTATAGGGAAAATAGTCTTTTACTTCTTTCAAAATTCAGACTGTGTTTAAAATCACTCACAGAAGCTAAGAGAGGCTTTAGCCAGCAAGCACTGATGGATTATTTATTTCCCTAAATCTTAGTTTACCTAACTATAAAATGAGGGATTGGCCTACATGTCCTATGAGTTCCCTTTTTAAGAAAATTAATTAATTTTAGTTTTCAACATTCACTTCCACAAGATTTTGAGTTCCAAATTTTCTCCCCATCTCTCCCCTCCCCCTTCAAGACACCATGCATTCTGATTACCCCTTCCCCAAATCTGCCCTCCCTCCTATTACAACCTTCTAATCCCCTTCCCCTCTATTTTCCTATAGGACAAGATATATTTCTATATCCCTTGTCCATATGTCTTATTTCCCAGTTACATGTAAAAATGATTTTTAACATTTGTTTTTAAAACTCCAAGTTCCACCTTCTCTCTCTTCCTCCCTCCCCACCCACCCCCATTGAGAAGGCAAGCAATTTGATATAGGTTACATGTGTGTAGTCATGCAAAACACTTCCATAACAGTCATATTGTGAAAGACTAACTATGTTTCCCTCCATCTTGTCCTGCCCCCCATTTCTTTTATTTTCTATTTTGATCTTGTCTCTCCCCAAGAGTGTTGACTTCAGATTGCTCCCTCCTCCCATTTGCCCTCCCTTCCATCGTCCCTCCCACTCTGCTTATCTCTTTCTCCCCTACTCTCCTGTATTGTAAGATAGGTTTTCATACCAAAATGAGTGTGCATTTCATTCCTTCCTTGAGTCAAATGTGATGAGAGTAATCTTCACGTTTTCCCTCTCACCTCCCCCCTTTTTCCCTCCATTGAAAAGTCTTTTTCTTGCATCTTTTAGGAGAGATAATTTTCCCCATTCCATTTTTCCCTTTTTCCTCCCAATATATTCCTCTCTCACCCCTTAATTTTATTTTTTTAGATATGATTCCTTTCTATTCAGCTTGCCTATGCCCTCTGTCTCTGTCTCTATATGAGTGTTTGTGTGTGTATGTGTATAATCCCACCAACTACCCAGATGCTGAAAAAAAGTTTTAAGAATTACAGATATTGTCTTTTCATGTAGGAATGTAAACAGTTGAACTTTAGCAAGTCCCTTATGATTTCTCTTTCCTGTTCATCTTTTCATGCTTCTTTTGATTCTTGTGTTTGAAAGTCAAATTTTCTTTTCAGCTCTGGTATTTTCATCAAGAATGCTTGAAAGTCCTCTATTTCATTGAATGACCATTTTTTCCCCTGAAGTATTATACTCAGTTTTGCTGGGTAGGTGATTCTTGATTTTAGTCCTAGTTCCTTTGACTTCTGGAATATCATATTCCCAAGCCCTTCAATCCCTTAATATAGAAGCTGCTAGATCTTGTGTTATCCTGATTGTATTTCCACACTACTCAAATTATTTCTTTCTACCTGCTTGCAATATTTTTTCCTTGACCTGGGAACTCTGGAATTTAGCTACAATGTTCCTAGGAGTTCCTCTTTTTGGGTCTCTTTCAGGAGGTGACTGATGGATTTTTTCAATATTTATTTTGCCCTCTGGTTCTAGAATCTCAGGGCAGTTTTCCTTGATAATTTCATGAAAGATGATGTCTAGGCTCTTTTTTTGGTCATGGCTTTCAGGTAGGCCCATAATTTTTAAATTGTCTCTCTTGGATCTATTTTCCAGGTCAGCTGTTTTTCCAATGAGATATTTCACATTATCTTCCATTTTTTCATTCTTTTGGTTTTGTTTTTGATTTCTTGGTTTCTTATAAAGTCATTAGCCTCCATCTGTTCCATTCTAATTTTTAAAAAATCATTTTCTTCAGTGAGTTTATGAACTTCCTTTTCCATTTGACTAATTCTGCTTTTTAAAGCATTCTTCTCCTCACTGGCTTTTTGAACCTCTTTTGCCAATTGAGTTAGCCTATTTTTCAAGGTGTTATTTTCTTCAGCATTTTTTCAGTGTGCTTTAGCAAGGTGTTGACCTGCTTTTCATGCTTTTCTTGCGTCTCTCTCATTTCTCTTCCCAGTTTTTCCTCCATCTCTCTAACTTGAGTTTCAAAATCCTTTTTGAGCTCTTCCATGGCCTGAGCCCATTGAATATTTATTTTGGATATTTGGGATACAGAAGCCTTGATTTCTATGTCTCTCCCTGATGGTAAGCATTGTTCTTCCTCATCCAAAAGGATAGGAGAAGATATCTGTTCACCAAGAAAGTAACCTTCTATAGTATTATTTTTTTCCCTTTTTTGGGCATTTTCCCAACCAATTACTTGACTTTTGGGTCCTTTGTCAAGAGTAGCATATACTCTGGGGATCTGTAAGATCTCAGTTCCTCCAAGGTGGCACAATCAAGCCTGTATGCTGGTCTGGGAGCAACTAAAAACTTTTGTGCCCAGAATCTGTGAGTATTAGTTTCCTCTCCACAACCACCTGGCCTCCAGTTCTACCAAGTCAGCACTGGGGGCTGAGATTCTGATCAGCTGCTCAATTGCCCCAGGGGCTTTAGGCGGGGGGGGCGGGGCAGGGCTGCCATTCAGTGTGAGATAAAGATCAGTTGCTCAATTCGTCCAGGAGCCTCAGGTGGGGGCAGGACTGCCACAGAGGGTTGAGGTAAGGTATCTGCTGCTCAGTGCCCCCAGGTATTTTATGATCCAACAACAGATGTGGGCTGCTGTAGGGGCTGCTGTGGAAGCTGCTGTTGCCTGATGAGGCCTCTGTTGCAGCTGCCTGAGGCCAGGGCTATGGGAAGACTCTGTTCCCTTCTTAGCCAGCTAGAAAAACCCTCTCACTGACCTTTGGTGCCTTTAGGCTGAGGGATCTGCAATCTGCTGCTACTGAGGCTGGGGATTCTGCCCCCAAGGCTTACTCTGGTTCTCCTCCTCCAGGCTCCATGCCATGTTGGGGCCAAGGCTGGGCTGGGCTCCACTCTGCGTCTGGTGTGACAGACCTTTCCAGACAGCCTTTCAGGTCACCCTGGGCTGGAAATCTCTTCCACTGTGTTGTTCTGTAGCTTTTGCTGCTCTAGAATTTCTTGAAAGTCTTTCTTTACAGGTATTTTATGGGCTGTAGGGGAAGAGTTAGTGTATGTACATCTTTCTACTCCTCCATTTTGGCTCCCCCTAATTCATATTTTTCTTGGAGGTTTTGGATGTAGAAGCTTTGACTTTGTTGCCTTCTTCTATTTGTATGTTTTGGTCTTCCCTGTCACCAAAATAAGATTCTATCGGCTGATTCTTTTCCTAGTTTTTGCTCATTTCCCCATCCATTTACTTGTCTTTTGAGCTCTTTGTCAAGGTAGTTCTCTGTTTCCAGTGGGGGTGGGGGGTCTACTGTTAGTCATTCAATCCCCCCCACAATATGTGGGCCTAGAGCTCCAGAAATAGCAGTTGCCCCTGCTGCTGTGGCTGCTACAGTCTTCTCCACCCTCTCTGCCATCCTAGGGTTGGGGCGTGTTGGTGTTACTCTCTCACCCTGGTCTGACAGAGTTTTCCCACTGACCTTCTATGCTGTCCTCAGTGTTTGTGGGTTGAGAAGTTTGGAAACTGCCACAGTTACCAGTGATTCTGGCCCCATCTGTTCTGCTGTGACCCATGTTGGATTATGCTCTGCTCCTAGCCTGGCATGATAGATGCTTCCTGTCGACCTTCCAGGCTGTCTTGGGCTGGAGATTTGCTTCACACCATCATTCTGTGGGTTCTGCAGCTCCAGAATTTGTTTAGAGTCATTTTTATAGGTATTTGGGGGTTTGTGGGGAGAGTTCAAGCAAGTCCCTGCTTTTACTCCACCATCTTGGCTCTGACCCTCAAAAAGATATTTAAAAAATCCCTCACAGATTGTATTAATACATCAAATAGGCAGCTAAGAGAATATTATTATTGACTCATATGTCTATTTTATCATCTTTAACAATTTTTATGAGAATGACTTACATGTGGTTCAGGGATATTTTTGATGATAATATGAGAAATGAGATTTTACAAATAATTTTCTGTAGCAGACTATAGCAGTCATTATCATTCTGTTAACAAACAGGTTCAGAGAATGTAAAATTCTGTTTATGTCTGCTCATTACAAAAAAAGATTTGAATTAGTAGACCTTCAGATACTTCTCTGCAAATGATACTTCTACAAATACCCTAACTTCCCGATTCTTCAGCTTACTCATTTTCCCTAAACTTCTCTTCCATGCCACTCCAACTACATACAGAAATTGTCATGCTCTCAATCATACTATCACCCATAAGTATTTTACTTCCATGTTCATGAACTCTAAATGTCCACTATTTGATCCTTCTGCCTTGAATCTCTTAACTCTCTTCTTGGTTTACACCATGACCTCCAATCCGTCAACTGCTCAATTCTTCCTCAGGCAATCACCCCTGCCTTGACTACTCTCAACATCCTTCCCATTTTGACCCTTTGGTGAGCCAGTTCAATTCTTCATTGTCTTTTTCTCTTGAGCCTCTTTTCTCACTATCTTATTGAAGATCTTTCCCTGCCAATCCTTAGCGTTGGATTACTCTACCATCTGCCACCTTTAATCCTACTTTGTGCTGCTGAATGAAGATGGAGAAAATAACACAATCATGCTGACTGGATGCTCTACAAATTTATGTTAAATCTATGAGTCAGTCCATAAGTGTCTACTTACCTTGTGGACTTATGTAGTGAACAACTACATTTATAAAGTGTCTCCTAGGTGCCAGGTACTATGTTAAATGCTGAGGGTACAAAGAAAGGCAAACTGTTAAGGAGATCGAAATCTAATAGGGTAGACAACAAAGTAAACAAATAAGTACAAACAAGCTATATGCATGGTAAAAATAAAATAATTAACAGCAGGAAGGCACTAGAATTAAGAGGGATTAGAATAGGATTCCTGTAGAAGGTAAAATTTTAATTGGGACTTGAAGGAAGACGGGGAAGCCAGGAGTGGGAGATGAGGAGGGAGAGATATAGGGAACAACCAGAGAAAATGTCTGGAGATGAGAGATGGTGTGTTTTGCTGGGGAACAGCACAGAGGACAGTGTCATTGGATTGAGGAGCACATGAAACAATGAAGATTTAAGACTGAAAAGATATGTGTATGTGTGTGGGGAGAAGGTTACAGAGGGCTTTGAATGCCAAGCAGAGGATTTTGTATTTGATCCTGGAAGTGATAAGGAGCTACTGAAGTTATTTGAGCATGGAGATGATATGTTGCATAATCTTCACTGTAGCAGAGCACTTTTTACATCTCTTTAAATGATTCACTATCCCTCTCACAATAGTGGCTTTCCCAAACCTTTACATCTTTCCTGAAACCACCCATGATTCTCTTCCTCCAACTGCTTGAAAAAATTGAGATAATCATCAAGAGCTCTCTCCTGCCCTTCTCCTCATCTTCCATCGCTCAAATGTCTTCTGTTTCTATCTTCTCATGTACTCTTGTCTTACATCAGGAGGTAGCCTTCTTGCCCATGTAAACCCCACTATATTCACAAATGATCCCATTCCATCCCACCTCCTCCAACAAATTGTTTCATCTATTATCTTTACTCTCTCACTTATCTTCAATCTTTCTGTCCATTGGCTGCTTCCCTGCTGCCTACAAACATCTTCTCCATTCTCAAAAAGCCCTTGCTTCTTCCATCCATCCCAGATAATTATCTCTCCTCCATTTTGTAGCTAAATTTGAGAAGGCCTTCTGCAATTGTTGCCTCCATTTCCTTTCCTTTCACTTTTCAGTCTGGCTTCCAACCTCCTCGTACAACTGAAATTACTTTCCCTGCAGCTACCAGTTATCTCTAAATTGCCACGTCTAATGGCCTTTTCTCAGTCCTTGTCCTTGTTGACTTCTTCTCATCCTTTGACACTGCTGATTTTTGATAGTCTCTTTTCTTTTTTGATCTCTTTTTTGATACTCTCTTCTTTCTAAGTTTTTGTCACAGTATTCCCACTTGGTTCTTCTACCTATTTGACCACATTTTTTTTGCTGGATCTTCATCCAGCTCATGCCCACTAACCATGGGCATCTCCCAGGTTGTTTCCTGGACCTTCCTCACTTTTCCCTCTTCATTATTGTGCTTAGTGATCTCATCGGCTTCCATACTTTCAATGATCATTTCTATGTGAATGAGTTGCAGATTTATTTATCAAGCCTTAGCCTTTCTCCTGACCTCTAGTCATATATTTCCAACTACTTATTATATATCTCAAACTGGATATCCCATAGACATCTTAAACTCAACCATGTCCAAAACTAAACTCATTGTCTTTCCCCCCAAGTTATCCTCTTTCCTAATTTTCTTATTACTATTGAGGGCACCACCATTCTCCCAGTCTCCCAACCTGGCTACCCCTATTCATAACTCTATCTTACTCCTCCTCCATATCTAACATGTTGCCAACTCCTGCTGTTTCTACCTTCATAACATCTCTTTTATATACCATCCTCTCTCCTCCGATACTGTCATTGTCATTTTCCAAGCTCTTATCACTTCACACCTAGACCATTATAATAGCCTTCTGATTGCTCTCCTTGCCTTAAGTCTCTTACCACTCCATGTCATCTCCCACTCAGCTTTCAAATTAATCTTCCTGAAGTGCAGGTCTGAGCATGTCCTTCCCCTTTACCTCATCCACCTTTGCCCTGTTCAATGATCTCCAGTGGCTCCCTATCACCTCTAGGATCCAAATATAAAATCCTCTGTTTGGCATTCTAAGCCTTTTGTAACTTGACTTCCACCTTTCTAGTCTTCTTACACCTTAGTCTGTCCTCGCTGCTTCCCCTCCCCCATGTTGCTGACCCTCCCACAAGACACTTCATTTCCCAGCTTCATGCATTTTCACTGGTTGAACCCCATGCCTGGAATGCTCCCATTCTTGCCTTCACTTCCTGGCTTCTCTAAGTTCTTTCAAATTTCATTTAAAATCCTACTTTCTTTAAGAAACCTTTCCCGATTCCCCCTTAATGCTATTGCGTTCTCTCTGTGGATTACTTCCCATTTAGCCTGCATATATCTTGTTTTTACATAGATGTTTATATGCTATTTCCCTCATTAGACAGTGAACTCCTTGAGGACAGGAACTTTCATTGTTTTCCTTTTTTTTAGTATCCCTAGCACTTAGAATAGTGTCTTACTCAATTAATAAATACTTGTTGATTTGACTTGATTTCTTCTGCTTATGTCATGGTTAGATATATGCTCTAGCCTATTTGCCTCTACCATTTGGAACTGCATTGACCTTTTTGTCATGTGCAACTTTGATTTTTGAAGGTTATGGTGTTCTAAGATTTGTTATATTACATTATTGTGATTTATGCTGAGAATGATCCCTTTTAATGGGGAGCCTGCTGGTATGATTAGAAACAGGAGTTTCTCAACTGTTCAGTTCTGGAACTAATTCAATGTTCACCTGTAACATATTCTTTATATAGATATTGATGGCTGTTAATATCTGGGCTACAGACATGTTTCAGTTTTAGTTTTTCCTGCATGAACTTTTGTTTGGCCTAATGCATTAAATGTAACTAAGACTTACTGGGGTGAATTGGATGCTTGAAATAGGGATCTGGGATCTTATTCACAATGAAAATGGGAAGAAACTGAATACAATAGCATTGTGTATGAAGAACACCTATGAGGAAATTCAGAACCTGGAAAAGAGGGTAGGATGGGAGATTCATGGTGGGGAGAATTTTGGTGAAGATCAGTGGAGATTTTTTCCATTTGACATGGATTTTATTGGACCACCTAGACAGAAAGTAAAAATAGATGAGAAATTTGTATGAAAGAATTCAGTTATCTAAGTACCTCTATATATCAAGGAGAGTAGCTAATAGTTACTTAACTTGCCTAAATGATAATTCAGGAGAAACCAAAGAAGGGAGCTTCTATTCTATACCTGATTTTTACCAAAAGACATAAACTGGCTTCCCGAATGGGAAAAGATAGAAATAACTGAGGAAAGTGAACACACAACTTAGAATTTTTGAGAGAGAAGGGGAAGGCCAGACATAATCTGAAATGTACTTTAAATTTTGGAAAGATTTCAGAGCAAACATAAATGTAGATGAGACACTCAACAAATTTACAGACGACACAAAGCTGGAAGGGGGTAGTTAGCACATTTCATAATGGAGTCAGAATCCTGATATGCTAGCACAGTGAGTCTATTAAGATGAATTTAACTTTACTAAATTTCAACACATGGGTTTAAAAAAAGTACCTTTACAAAGTATGGAAGGTATGGAAGTATGGAAGAAGTTTGTCTTAAATTTTCACTAGGAAATATAATACTAATGAGATAGAAAAAATGAGTAGTTGTTTGAAGAGAAATTCGGATATTCAGAGATGGATGTTTAGAGAAATTGACAACCTACTTAAAATTATAAAAGATATATACAGATGTATTCAAGGGCAGGTAAAAGGGAATTTATACAAAATCATGACACAATACTTTAAGCATATTAGGAGTGCTAAAACTCAGAAGAGATTGAAGCTGATAGGAAAAGTCATCAACCACAAAAAGGATGTCTTTCTATCTTTGCTATTTTTGAGGAAAAAAAGATCAAAGAAAGGAGGGTATGACTGCTTCAGATGACAGAGTTGGTGATAACTAATGACAGAGGGAGAATGGAGGTGAACATCTATTATTTTGCTTCTAAGCTCTCTGCCAAGGAGAACTGGTTTTGGACTAGAGAAAAAATAGCAGATAGCTAGCTGATACTTAAATTATAAAGGTAGATAGTCAGAGTGCATTTAGTTGCCCTTGAGTTCAAGTCACCAGGCAGGGTGACTCAGGTCCTCTGGGGCAGCTAGGTGGTACAGTGGATAGAGCACTAATGCAGGAAACAGGAGGACCTGAGTTCAAATCTCACCTCAGACACTTGACATTCACTAGCTGTGTGACCTTGGGCAAGTCACTTAACCCCAATTGCCTCATCCTGAGTCATCTCTAGTCATCCTGATGAATATCTGGTCACTGGATTCAGATGGCTCTGGAAGAGAAGTGAGGCTGGTGACCTGCACAGCCCTCCCTCACTCAACACAAAGTCAAGTGCAAGTCATGTCATCATTTCTCTGATGGCACGGTCTTCTTCGGCAATGAAGGATGTACACACACACCAGGCAGGGTAAATGAAATTCTACTAAAAGAATTGGCTGATGGAATTACTGAGTCTTGTCAATGGTATCATCTTTGGAAGAGTATGGAGAATAGTTGAGAGACTGCAGGACTGGAAAAGTGAAAATGTCTCTTTTCTTTTTAAAAGGTACGAAGATACAGTTTGAATTCTATAGACCAATGAACTTGATATTTTTCCTTGGAAAAAATTTGAAATGTTCTATTAAAGGGATTGTTATCAAACATCTAAAAAAGGAAATGGTGATTACAAAAAGCTAGGATGACTTCATCAAGAATCGGTCGTGCCAGATTTGCATAGTTTCCTTTTTAGCTTGGGGCACCAGTCTGGCAAACCAGGTGAATACTGAGAAAATATTTGTAAAGCACTTTATAAACCTTAAAGTACTAAATAAATGCTAATTATTACTATTATTTTAACATAATGTTTGACAAAGTATCTAATGCTATCTTTGTACATAAGATGTAGAGATGTGAGACCATAATTAACACAAGAGAATAGTCATTAATGGTTCTGTGTTAACTTTTAGGGAAGTCTCTAGTGGATTTCCAAAGGAATCATTCTGGACCTTGGACTATTTAACAGTTTAATTAAAGGCATAGATGGCATACTTATCAAATTTGCAGAGGAGCAAAGGAATAGCTAACATTTTGGATAATGGGTACATTACAAAAAGATCTAAATAGATCTCAGTAACCTGGAATTACAAACTGAATTTTAAAAAAGAATGAGATTTAATAAGATCATATGACCTGTAAGGGATCTTAAAGAACATCAAATCCAACCCACTTAATTTAAATATTAGGAAACTGAGACCCAGAGAGGTTTAGTGTCTTGCTTAAAGTTCTGCAGAAAGTTAGTGGCAGAGCTGGAGGTTAAGCCGGGACTAATGCAAAAATCCTGTGATTTATTTTTTTAAAAAACAAACCACCAAATAGGGAGACATGGCTAGGCAGAAGTTAATGTGAAAATGTTCTGAGAGTTTTACTGGAATGGAAACTAAATATGAATCTATAATATGATATGTAAGCTTAAAGAGGACAAGACCTCTCTCCCTTAGTCAGTCCCATTGTTTTCCATGGCATTGTGTCTAGTTCTGAGTGTCATATTTTAGGCATGATGTTGACAAGCTAGAAAGCGCCCAGAATTAATCAGGATTTTGAGGGAACTTGAAATCATTTTATTGGATGAATGGTTGAAGTAACTTGAGCTATTAAGCCTTCAGAAGTCTTGGATGACATGATCACAGATCATAGGTCTAAAGCTATAAGGGACTTCCCAAAGATATACATACTTTCATGTGTTTAGATCAGGGGTGGGAAACCTGAGGCCTTGAGGCCACATGTGGCCTTCTAGGTCCTTCTAGGCATGTGGCCTTTTGACTGAGTCCAAGTTTTACAGGACAAATTCCTTTATTAAGGGGAATTTGTTCTATGAAGTTTGGATTCAGTCAAAGGACCACACTTGAAGACCTAGCGAGCCCTCAAGATTGCAGGTTCTCCACCTCTCTCCTAGGCCATTGATTCCTTCCAACCTCTTCACTTAAGGACTATTGGGGTGAGTGGGTGGGCCCATCTTTCTATATGACCATATGTGTGATTATATCATTTGTGAGTTTTTGCTCCACCCCCTTCTCTACCTCTGAATTATATAATCTTCAGTACAGTATAATAAGTTTTGACCAAACCCTGGTAACATTTTTGCCACAAGTGAAAAATTCCTAGTTACGGCTCTTACTTTTCATGTGATCTTGGTCAAGTCATTCAACTTCTCTATTACTCAGTTTCCTCCTCTGCAAAATGGGGATAATACCCATGCTAATTATTTCACAAAGTTGCGTGAGTATCAAGTAAGATAAGGCATTAAACAACTTTGTATGTCATTTTCAACAACTACTCTTCTTCATCATTATCATCAATGATATGTTACTGGACAGGCCATTCATTTGTGGATCCAGAAAATATTTGGACCCTAAAACAACATGCAGCCATCTGCCTCTTGAGCAATCCACTGCATGTCCCCCAAAATATGATACTCTTGTTGCATTGGGTGCTTTAGCAGTCAGCAAGATGTTTAGTTGCTATACAATTTTTATCCCCTTTTACTGCAAGCTGGCAAAGAGGCCTTTTCTCCTTTCTCAATAAATCTCCTGAATGGTGGCTTTGTTCAGAAAGTCTCATTTCATGTGGAGTGCCAGCTGGCATCAGAGTTGAACGGCAAATGTATCTCCTTCATCAGCATGCCTTCACTAATAACATTGCCATTCCTAGGATGATGATAGGAGTGCAGGATTTAGTGCTGAGAGGGTCCTTAGAGATAATTAGGTCTAATCCTCATTTTGTAGGGAAGGAAACTGAGACTCAAAGAACTTCAATGACTTGTCCAAGCTTACAAAGGTAACTGGTGGGAGAGCTGGAATTCCTCTAAGTCCATATCCAGGGTACTTCCACCAAACCACAGATGCCTGTGAAATTGACAAGAACCTCATAAATCCATCTCAACAGGCTTTCTTTAACCACTTACCATGTGCCAGGCTCATGAGAAATGAAGAGATGATTGGGTAATCTGGGCACCCTCTTTAATTCAAAGTTCTGGGAGGATCTATCTAAACAATATGAGGGATAGAGAATGAGGTAGACAGTGTGTGCAAAGGCACAGGCTCAGGAGATAGAAAGTTGGATATCAGCAAGGATATCAGTTTGACTGGGTCTAGACTGTAGGAAGGAAAATAATGTGCAATTAGCCTGGAAAAATAGGCTGGAACCAGATTGAGAAGGACTTTAACAATTAAAGGGAGTATCAAGTTTTGGAGCATGGGATAACTGATGGTACCACAGACAGAAATAGTATAGTCATAAGAAGAAGGGGAGGGGAGAGATAATGATATTGTCTTTGGACACCTGCAGTTTGAGACGCTGGTGGAGTATACAGGTAGAGATGTCCTGTGGACAATTAAAACTTGGTTCCAGAGCTCAGAAAAGGTGTCAGGACTAGAGATCTAGATTTACAAATCATTTGTGTAGAATTGGTAGCTGAAGTCCTTAGGAGTGAATGACATTGACAAAACAGAGCATCTAGAGAAAAGAGAAGAGGAATGATAATGAGCCCTTGGGAAATAACTTCATAAAGACCTGGGAAGATAAGGTACCAGTGGAGGGGAAAGAGATGGCGCAGTAAAGGAGGATGAAGAACCAAGAGAGAACTCATGGAATGACAAGCCTGGTTCAAATATCTAATCAAATTTTTAATAACTACAGCAACCATATTATCTATATGATTTTTCTTAATAACATTTATTAATCAAGTCAATATTCTCTGTGTCATTTTAATAACACATTGGAAATAGGAGTCTCCTTAACATCTCTTGGGAAAGACCAAGACATAAGAATAAATTTAGTCTCTCTGCTCTCAGATTCTGGTTTCACTCTGTGAACTATGTCCTTCCCATTGACAAATTTTCTTGGTGGTGCTCTCCCTTTAGATGGATGCATAGAACCTTGTTGCAAGGAGTCTCTTGAATTCATTTGGAGCTACCATCTTTTTAAGTTTGTACTTCATCTATCATACTTTGTGGGTTGCTCTGTTCTCATTTACTCAGTCCTTCTCCTAAGAGGACTAAAAGACTATTTTTGTAACATTTTCATCCCATGATGAAGATGCTTCCTTTGGGTTTCTCTCTTGGAAAGAGTAGGAGATGAAGAATAAGAAGATCCAGTTTCCCATCTGGCTTCCTCCACTTATTAGTAGCTGTGTGGCTTTAGGTCAATCAACATCACCTCTCTGAGCCCAAATTTCTTCATCTATAAAATGGGAAATAATAGTACTTTCACTAATTACCATGCCATATATTGTGAGGAACAGAAATTAGATAACATATTTAAATCACCTAAGAAGTTTCATTGAACGTGGTTTTGATCCCTTATCAAGTAACAAGCATATGAAAGTAATTGGTATCTGTTCCCTCTCTCTCTAGCCCTAATTTTTGCTAATTTAATTTCTCAATTGATAGAGCACAAAAGCTTATGACTGCCACTTTTTATAGAATCACAGAATATGAGAATTTGAAGGGACCTACCTCAACAGTCATCTAGTTCAATTCATAAAAAGAGGACTATTCACTATAACATAGTCTATAAGGGGTTAATCAACCTCTGCTTGAAAATCTCTGAGGGTAGCTGATTCTACTTTTAGACAGTTCTAAATATTAGAACATTTCTCCTAAATTCTCTCTTTGCTACTTCCACTTGTTAATCCTAGTTCTGCTTTCTAAGGATAAACTGAACAAGTCTAATCTTTTTTTTTATGATAGCCCTTTAAATACCTGGACACTCCTGTTATTTCCTCCCAGCCTCAATTTTCTTTTTCTCCAGGCCAAACAAGTCTATATCTTTTAGATAATCTTCATATGATATAGACTCAAAGTTCTTTATATTCTGGTTATCTTCCTCTGGATAACCTCCAAGTTCTCAATATCCTTCTTAATCTGTGGTACACAAGGCTCCAGATTAGATCTGAGGGTTTAGAGTACAATGGGACTATCACCTTCCTCCTCCTGGAAGCTGTGCACCTTTTAACTGCAGGCCAAAATCATATTAGCATTTTTTATCTGCTGCATCATACTGGTGACTCATATTGAATTTACATTCAAGTAAAACTCTTGGATCTTTTTCAAAACAACTGCTGTTTCTCCATGCTTTCTCCATCTTGTATTGATCATAAATTTTTATTCTTTTTTGGACTCAGGTATAAGATTTTACGTTTATGCCTACTGAATTTAATTTTGTTAGATTTAGTCTAATGCTATAGCCTGTCAAGATCCTTTTAGATCTTGATTTGGCTATCCAGTTTATTAGTTATTCATTCCAGCTTTAGGTCATCTGCAGATCTGATGAGCATTTCATGACCATCATCCAAGTTACTGATAAAATGTTAAGTAGCACAGTGCCAAGTTCAGATCCCTGGCATACTCGAAAGAAGAGTTACTGCCATAGTGACATTAACAATTCCTTGAGTTAGGTCATCCAACTATATTCTCATTAAATCACATCTTTTCCACAAAAACAGTAGGAGATACTTTATCAAAAACGTTGTTAAAATCAAGGTAATTGATAAATTAACTGCATTCTCTTCATCTAGTAGTTTAATAATCCTGTCAAAAACAGGAAGCAAGGTTAGTCTGGCATGACCTGTTTTTGATGAAGCAATGCTGGCTGCACATCACCAGTACTTCCCTTTCTATTTTCCAACTCTTTTCTGATAAGTTTAAAAACTTTCCATGTGTCAAGGTCAACCCTATTTGTCTATAATTTGTATATTCTGCTTGCTTTCCTCTTTCCTTCTTTCAAAAAAACAAAATAACTCTAAGACTTTTGCCCTTCTCCAATCTTGTTGTACCTTTGCAGTTTTAAGTGATGACACTGCCTAACTTCATGTTAAACTGTATTTCTCTGCTCCGTGTCTGTGATCTGCCACTTCAGCTTACAACCTGAGGCTCTGTGATCCTGATAAGTGAGGGTTAACTACATATTAACTCAGTCCCATCCCAAGCCACCATTGCCATCTCATTCTGTGTTTTCTTGTTCCATCTGTTGCCTTTAAAATCTCCCACTATAGGGGCCTTGCAGTTTTTGATTGGTGAGAATCTGTCATATCTAGGAGACTACAGGGCTCACTTTCTCTCTCTCTGTCTGTCCATCCATCTATATTTATATACATATACATATGTATTACTTATATGTACACAGATTTATATTGATATATGGATATTTCTGTATATGTGTTTGTATATATACTTATACACATATATGTGTATGTGTGTGTGTGTGTGTATTACTCCTTCCCTATCCCCCAAACTCTCCTTATATTTCTAGTTCTTGGAACAGTAATCAACCAACAATATTATTACTAATAGGAGATGTCAATAAATTGTTCTATGACACTATTCACCATGTCTGTAACTTTTCAGAACAAAACTCCCTTCTTTGGCTGCTACTCCCCTATATGTGTGATCATATCCTTTTAACATGCAAGCTCCTTAAGAGCAAGAACTGACTGTCATGCTTTGTATTTGAATCCCCAGTAAAGAGCACAGGAATTGATTAAGAAATCTTTTTTCATTCATTCTTTTATGAATTCTGAAATATCACTGACAGTGGCTCAGCAATTATAATTGCCAACTTAAAAAAAATACTTGATACAGCAGTTATTTTTGGGCAAGATTTACCAGTGATAGTTAGGTGCTTCCTTACTATCTCCTTATTTATTTTGGGTTGGTCTTCTTCAAAAACAAAGGATGAATAACAACATTTATTTTGGGTATCAATTCTGAGTTATTTATTTTTGTTCTGCCATATCCAATGCAATATAAGACAGCCTTTCTCCTTGGCAGAGAAAGCAGAAGCAGCACTATTTTCCGTCTGTTTTTAGTGATCATTAGTCTATCCACCCCAAGCAAAGGTCATATCCTTTCTTTGAGCCTCTTTTTTCTCAAAAATACCTTAAAGAATACATTTTTGTTATTGTTGTTGTCATATTTAGCTTTTCTTGACAACCTCATGTCCTTCCAAGCATTGGGTAACAGGTAATGGCCATTGAAGTCCCAGCAGCATATGAGTTTGGTGAATCTACTTCTGGAAGTGGCTGATAACATGAAATGGAAGGGCCCTGATCCCTAATTCAGAGCATGAACATGTTGGTTCATTAACTATGAGGTAAAGAAATGGACTTTTGATCAGTTGCTGAGCTGGAAGTAGTTGTGATGCATTCAGAAAGCACTAAATGACTAAAAAGTTTCTGTCTTTTGTTTCCTGCCTTGCTTCATTCAGTTGAGTGAGAAGGCAACAGTTGCTGTAAGCCTCCAGATGGGGAGGAAGAATTAGTGCTGCTAGCCTACTCTCCATATCCAATTTAACATGAGGCCATGAGTTCATGGCTCAGGTGTTGCTTCTGTCCCTGTTACATCTATCCTTACCTGCTTATGTTGACATATTGGCAACTGAATAGCCTAGGCCATGATTTTTGACTTTAAAACATCAGGAAGGTCACCAGTGGTCTGGGAGCTGGAATCTATTCCAGAGTTTGTGGATAGCCAAGGCTAGTCTGGCACCATAGCCCTAAGGAGCTACTTGATACAACCCAGCAGTGAATTGACCCCAAAGCCACGATGCTAGATCCTACAGGGAAGAATTGGTTGGAAGTGAAGTTGGTGAGTAGAAGGCTTTGTAGCAACTGCTTTACTTTGAGCCCAATCTCCCCAGGGACTGATGTGGTACATGGAAACATATGTCCTTGTTTTAGAAGGATGAGTTTGTGCACATATTCTTGATTTGCTCCTCAGTAATTATCCCTATTGTAAGTGATGTTAAATTATTTAAATTAGTTAATTAAATTAAATTGGTTAAATAAGCTAATTCATGTTAAATGATCCTGGGGTGCTAAGCACTGACAATTGACATTATAGAGAATATACCAGGATGAGGACCTGAGCCAATAGCATTAGAAAGATGCCCCAATCCCTCAAGATTATCCCTAGAACTCTGAGGGGAATATAGAGCCTTGATCTGGGATCCAGACTTGCTAGTTTAAGTAAGAGTTGGGATAAGGACATCCAGAATCTATAGTTAGTTGGCCCTGTGGAGATCCATTTTGTCAATGAGAATGTGAGTTGGGACAAGGACTCCCTGAGCTTATAAAGGCTACATTTAGCATTTATGACATTATTATTATAGGATAGTGACATGCTCATATATTTATCCTCTATTATTTGGTTTTGCTTCTGTCTTCCATAAATTTCTTTTTAAAAACTAATTTAGTTGATGAGTTTTTTGGATATACACGGGGAGTTCTTCACCCAAATTCTATTTTTCTTTTTCATTGGAATTGATTCCCTTCATGTACTAAAATTTTCATTCTTGAGTAGCTCTTCACCTTCCTGGGCTGACTTCTCATGTGTCTTATTGGTGCATGGGATATTCTGCCTATCTTTCCTTCCAACCCTTTGAAATATGATTTTCCAAAATCTATGTCCATACCGTATTATGCCTGGATTTTCTTGCTTCTCTATAAATTTAGGAGTAATTAATCACTTCACCTCAGAGGTCTAATTTTCACCTTATTAATCAATTTCCTCCTTATAAGTGAGTCTGAGATTCAGAGAAATAAAATTTCCCCTTGCTGGTTTCACCACCTTATTTTTGAAGGATGAAGTTATCACTAAGTCAATCCAAGAATGATTAACTACACTACTTCTGAAAGAGAGGGAATTCTAGCAATCATTCAATAAATAATTGTTTATAAAGTGATTACTATGTGCCATCTAAGTGTAGGGTATACAAATAAAAGGGGAAAAAATGTTCCCTGACCTTAAGAAGCTTATATGCTACTAGGAGATACATTTATATACATGTGAGACAAATAGGTACATACAATATACATGCAGAGAAAATGGAAATTAATCTCAGAAATGGAGGTGCCTACCAGCTAGGGCCACCAGCAAATAATTTTTGCAGAAGGTGGCAATTGAACTGAATCTTGAAACAAGCCAGGGATTCTAAGAGGTAAAGATGGTAAAGGAAAATGTCTAAGACATGGGGGATAACCAGGGCAAAGGCACAGAGATGGAAGATGGAACAGAGTTTGGGAGAACAGTAGGTCAATATAGCTGGCTAGACCATAGAATTCAAAAGGAATAATGTGCAAAAATTCTGGAAATATTGGAAGAGTCCAGGTTGTGAAGATCATTGCAGAATAAATAGGAATATGCGTTGGATCCTATGATTAATAGGGTCATTGTAGATTAATGGGGAAGGAGGATGGCATAGTCAGACCTGTGCTTCAGGAAAATCACTCTGGCAGCTATGGTGGAGTGGGCAATCACTTTAGTCAAGGAGACCAATTAAAAGGCTATTGCAATAGTCCAGGTAGAAGTGATGATTGCCCGAACCAGAGTGGGGACTTTGTGAATGGAGAGAATGAGACATGTGAGAGATAGGTAGAGAGAAATTGCAAAGTTCAGATGCTAATTAGATATGTGGAGGTGTAACACCAATGCAATATTCACAGCGCCTAGAGTGACCATATTCTGACACAATTCTGAATCACAAAATACAACAGACTCTCCACATAGAAGACAGTGCCAAAACATTTATTCAGACACCAGAAAGTCAAATCCATCATAGCAACAAATAAATTCATACACAACAACAATACAGAGGGCACTACCAGCCCCAAGCCTTCCCTTTGCTAGGGCCTTCCCACAAACCAGATCCCTTGTATAAATCATAAGCTGTCTCCCTTAAACAATCTCTCTTGCTCACACTAGTCAGCTGCCAGCTTGCCTGCATCCCTCCTAGCTCTGATTGCTCTCTGCCCAGCTTCTGCCCAGCTCTGCTCTAGCTCCACTTCTTCCCATTCCACCCTTCCTGCTCCACCTTTTCAGCAAGTTCCTCCCTCTACAGACTTATGTGACTCAAGCTTCCATGTGACCCAGTCAGGTCACATGGGCCTATTAATGAAGGGGAAATATCTTCCCATTTAAATTACCATTAGAAGAGGGAGAGTGAGAAATCAAGGATGACACCAAGGTTACAAATTTGGTAGACTGGAAAAATTACTTTTAGTAGTAATAGGGAAGTCCTGAAGAGGAGTAGATTTTGGAAGGGGAAGATAATTATTTTTGCTTTGGATTTATTAAGTTTGAGGTACCTTTAGCACATCCAGTTTGAAATATCCAACAGGCATTGGTTGATACAAGACTGGAGTTCTGGAGAGAGGCTGGGGCTGTAAATCTGGAAATCATTTGCATGATAATGGAACCCATGGAATAATTGATCCAAATGAGAGAAGAGAGCCTAGGATAGAACCTTTGGACTCTCCCAGTTCACAGCCATGAAGCATTCATGAAGAGACAGCAAAGGAGACTGAGGAGTGGTGAGACAGGTAGGAAGAGGACCAAGAGAGAAAAATGCTACAAAAATCAAGTCCAGCTTCATTGTGATGCTTTTCTGATCCCTTAGTGGCTAATGCCTTTCTCCTCACCCCAAACTGCCTTGTATTTATGTATTTGATACACTTATGTAACTAGGAGAGATTATCAAGTAGGATAAGGTGGTCAACAATGTCAAATGCTGCAATCAGATCAAGAAGAATAAGAATTGAAAAAAGGCCATTAGATTTGACAGTTTTGATTTGGTAATAAGCTTTGAAGAGATTGCTAAATTTTCAATGTGGGCCTTTATACCTCTGAATCTGGGTAGTTATTAAACATACATGAGCATAAGACTGGCTAGAAATCTTCCTTCATGTCTTCAGAAATCAAATAAGGAGTACAAATCCTTCCTCTCACCTTTAGCATTCTGTGTGTAGCAATAAGCAGATAATTTCCACTCCTTCCCATGCCCAGTTTTGAGAAGATAATAACATGTAAATTCTAGAAAGATTACCAACCAGCATAAGGATTGATACAGTACATCAAAATATAAAACAACAACAACCACCACAACCAAATATCCCAATGGCAATGAGGAATTCTCCAAATCAGTTCTCTAGGAAAAAGCGGACTAAAGTTGTTCTATCCCATCTCTGAAAGCAGTAGGGTATCAGCTAGTAGATACTGCCTTCTGTTGATATCAAAAGATTAAAACTTTATGAGTTGATCATATTGGGCCATTCTGTATACTGATTGGTCAGTATCTTTTCCCTTTGTAGTTTCCCTCATGTCCCCAAAGCTGTCTAAATACTGCCAAAAGACTAATGCCTGGTATGGGGGAACCTATGAGTTTATCTCATTTTGTTCTGGATTCAGTCAAAGGGTAACACTTCAGGACCTGGAGGGCCACACGTGACCTCAAGGTCACAGGTTCTTCACCCCTGGATTAATCCATATACTTGGTAGGTTGGTCAAGGTATTCTGATATACTCAGGCGGAACTTGGGTGTCCCAATAACTCTACGAGGGCTCATGTTTCCACACCATTCTATTAGAATCTGGGAAAGGACCAATAAATGGGATCATTGGGTGCTTGGGGATGACATGGGAACCTACTAGAATTTCTCTCTCTGGGGTGGGGTGTGGGTATTGGTCTGGTAAAAACCAACCATTCCTAAACATTTAGTTTGTTTGTAGCCTTTGGGAAGGGTATCCCTGCCTGAATTTCTGAACGCCCTTTATGACCTAGTTCTGTATTTTCTGCTAGGAGTTCCCCAAGCTCGTAAGTTCCTAAAAGTCTGGTGTTGGTAGTCAGGGCTCCTAAACCTGGTTCCAGTTGCTCCTTACCCTCAGACTGCTCCCAAACCTTACACCTTGAAAGGATCGAACTAGGTGTTCTTTGTAATACTGAGTCCCAGAGGGAAAGGGGTGAGGACATGGGATACAAAGCAAATACTTTATCTCTTCTGTTTACTGCAACCTAAGCTGGGCAGGAAATCAATGCATCCAATGTATGATGGCTAGGTAGTTAATGATCCATTCACTATGCTCTTGGAAATGGGATCCTACAAAGAAGGGTGGTCAGAACAAAACCTATTTAATATTCAATTAATATTGACAGTGAATTAGGTTGAAATACATTAGTGGAGCAGGGAGAGCTGCACTGTGGGCTGCCATTCCACTCACGTTGTTCTCTTATTAAAACCCTGATTTTGCCTCCATGTAAGCTCCTGTCTATTGATGTAAATCCCCCTCTTCTCAGGAGGTATGTTTCTGCTCCTGCTGAGGCAAGGGAACCCAAGAAGGAGGAACTAGAAAGCCAAGCCCAGATAAATCCCAAATTCCTAACTCAGAGATGCCAGAGCCAGTGCAAACACAACTGCAGCCTGTTTAATGGGAAAGGAAGCATGAGGAAAAAGGACTATGTTTTCTCCTCTCCTTTCCCTCCATCTCTGAATCCCTTCTAGTACTAATAGCTGCTGCAGCTAAAATGAAGGCAAATTTGTCAGAGCATTGCTTTACAAGATGTAATTCTATGAGTCTTCTTACTGTTTTTAACCCTTCTAGTTAGCTGGGAGGTAGCTAGGTAGAATAATGGATAGTACTTGGGAATCATAAAGACCTGAATTCACATCCTACCTTAGACACTTACTAGCTGTGTGATCATGGGCAAATTACTTGACCTCTCTCAGCCTCAGATTTTCCATCGGTAAAAGGGGATAATAATAGCACTAATGTGGGAAAATTTTATTGTATTGTTTGAACCTAGCTCTGCATGGCTAGAGATCAGACTTGTTGCTTAGAGACCAGATTTGTTTAATGCTTAACTCAGGACTGTAGGGTATACTTGAAGAGGAAGAAGATGTTCAGAGTTGGGATATCTGGAAAGAATTCAGGGGGCAGAGGTTCTTTTAGAGACAACAGGGCTTTATTGGCAGAAACAATGGGCTAGCCCTTAGGAGCACTAGCAGTTTGAAATAAGGCAGGGGCTTACTTTTATATCCAAGTTTTGGGTACTCAGGTAGGGGTGAGGGTTATGCTCCTATGTGGGCAGTTAAGCACAGGGGGAAATGTGAGGAGAGGGGGAGCAGGTGTGTAAGGGGAGGAAGGAAAGGAGATGAAGGTGTTTACAAAACAGTTCAGGGATGTGGTCACAAAGCAGGGAACTTGACTTGCAACATTCAGGGATATGGGCACAAACATTAGGGGTTAATCATGTATACAGAAAAAAACCCCAATCTTTTCTTGTGAACAGATAGAGCACCCTGTTACTGGGAAGATACAGATTTAGGCAAGGCTGTCACTGATGCTGAGCAGAAGTCAATCAGACCATACTGATTATTGACACAAAAACTTTCCGGGGGAGTTGGAGCTGTAAGGAATGGAAGGAGCTTCCTTCCATTACACATTTCAAGTAACCTATGTGCCTTGACTGGAAACTGTCTCCCTGCTGACAATCAGTTGTTTCTTTGTGCCTTTGCTTGAATTCTATACAATATAAACCTTACAGAGGCTCAACAGAAGCTGGTCACTCCGTTTTTTGGCTCTCCTCTCTGCCAGAGGACTTAATCAACTTATTTCTAAAACTTTTTTCAGTTTTGGGTTTGTTCTCCACCAATCTTACAGGAATGTTAAAATAATAATAGTTAGCATTTATATAGCACTAAAGTCTGCAAAATGCTTTACTAACATCTCACTTTAGCCTCCTTGGAAGGTAGGTGCTATTATTAGCTCCATTTTACAGCTGAGAGAACTGAGGTAGACGGACCTGCTCAGTATTACATGGCTAATAAGTGTCTGTGGTTTGGCTGAAATATTTTTCTGACTCCAGTTCTAGCATTCTATCTACTGCGCCACTTGACTGTGAGGATCCAATGAAATTACACATGTAAAACTTTGTGCAAATCACAGAGGGCTATGGAAATTAACTCAAGTTGTATATCTTGAACTTTCCTGAAACTTGACTTCAGCTTTTCAGTTCTCACTCCTATGTGGACTTTCCTTTCATCCTTGTCCCAGATTGGAGGATCTTTCCTCTGGGAGCCCACCTCTACTGCATTCAGACTGACTCTGTACTTATCTAGAGTAGTGGGTTCCCATCTTAGCCCAGATGCCAACTACAACTAAGAAGCTGATTCACCTTTCTACACCTCTCTGTCTCAGCCAGCTCCAGGGTTTGTACCCGCCTGGTTCTCAGTCTTAGCGGAACTCAACAGCAGATGCTCTGTGAGACAATGGGTCGAATTACCTTGTAATCTTCATTCTTTTGCTTCTCATTCAGCTCTTGGTCAGAGCTCTTGGTATAATCACCTGATCATGCTGTAGCCACCATCTCACAAGCTGTAATCACTTTCTCATGATTCTATCCAATGATAGTGACTCAGTCTTGCAACCTCTCCCTGTTAGGATACTGTGAGCTCTGGTGGTTGTTGTTCAGTCGTTTCAGTCAGGTCTGATGCTTTGTCATCCCATTTGGGGTTTTCTTGGCAAAGATACTGGAGCAGTTTGTCATTTCTTTCTCCAGTCCATTTTACAGATGAGGAAACTGAGGCAAACTGGATTAAGTAACTTCCCCAAGTTCACATAGCTAGTAAATATCTGAGACCAGATTTGAACTCAGGAAAATGAATCTTTCTGACTCCAGCCCTCTATCCACTGTGCCAACCTAGCTGCCCTGTATGTATCCTGATACAGCTATCTAGAACTAAAGGAGGTAGCAGTTGTTCAGAGAAAATATTCTAAGGATAACAGCTTTTAATGCCCCTGGACATGTCTGTCATTGCAACCTAAGCTTCCAGTGAAATCATGCATGACTCCAGCACATCAAATGGTATATTCAGAGGCAGACAATATTCTAGGATCGTAATCATTGCAACTCCCTGGCTTGTGGGAGAGTGACCGGCAACGCATATAAATATGCAAAGAGAAACATACCTGAGAGCCTGCCCTCACACCAGCAGGGGTGTGCTTTAATTGGATTATGGGAATTAATTGTTAAATTTTCAGTATGCTCATTCATACCTCAGAAATCCCAAATCCTTATTGTTTCATTCATTTTTAGAAAGTATTAACAATCCAGATTAAATTTTAAAGTATTTGCATACCTCTTCCCTCTCCCTTCCACTTTTTACCAACACACTCCTGTATCATTTGATAAACATTACTTGATCTCAGTACGTAGCAATACTGAAGGTTCAGGGAAGGAAGTCATCACAAGACTGAAGGCCTGATGCCTGGAGGTTAATAATAACAATAATAACTGCCCGTGTATAGAGCATTAAGATTTCCAAAGTGCTTCATATGTATTATCTCATTTGAGTGTCACAATCCCCCTGCCCCTAAGCCTGGTCACCATGCCACCCAACTGATTTTGCAAACTTCGCTTTGCTCCTGCCCTTCTTAATGTATGTAGAATCACAGCACACCTCAGAACTGTAATGGCCAATTTCCTCAAAATTCATCAGCCCCCATTTATTCTTTCCTCCCTTAAGTACCCTGGCCAAATTAGGCCCCAGTAGATGCCTTTCTATGCATTTTCCCCCTTACTACTCTGAAATAGGCCTTTTGCAATCTAGTTTTAACTACTCTTTCTGGACTTGAGTGACATCACTCCTTTATGAACTCTGCATTCAAACCAAACTGGCCTTCTCACAGTTCATCGTAAAACACATTTCATTTTCCGCCTCCAAGCTGTTCCCCAAATTTCGACTAATTGCAGTACTTCCTTCCCTCCAAGACTCAGGTCAAGAGCTACTTCTTACAAAAGACCTTTATTATTCTCTCCTATGATTAGTGTTTTTCCTACCCCACTGGTAAAATTCTGTAATCATTTTTTTATATATTTGGAATTTATTCATCTGTGTTCATGTTACTTTCCTTTGGTAGGTAAAATGTAAAATTGTGGCCTTGGCTATTTTATTGGGTACAGTTCACTAAAGGGGCTGTGATTGCTAGTTTCATTCAATTTGACATTCCTAAATTTCTATATTCTCAATACCTAATTGACTTTTACCTTTGGGATCTCATTGCTTCTTCTTACTTTAAATGATTTTTATTTTTTGGCTTTCCCATCCTTGGTCTACTCCTACTTGAAATCTGCGAACTCCTTGACATTGCATCCATTTGGTGAGAACAACGAATCCCTTAGCATGTGCAGGGAGTTTCAGGTATCTAGACTCTGATAACCATGAAAACTTTAATCTCTATGTCATCTGCCTCTTGCCTGAATATAGCCTTCTTCTCCTAGTTGAAAGGGGTAGCCCCTTAGTAAATGTAGCATTAAAAGACAAAAGCAGCCAACCCCACTTTGTACAGTTCTACCTTTTTGAGTGAGCTTCCTAGGGTACTAGAAAAAGTACTCTTTCTAGAGTTTCTAGGTACCTGGGAGTGATTAGCGAAGGAGAGGCTGAGAACTGTTGGAGACAATGATGCCAATTACTGTTTTGAAGATATCTGTCTATGTGGGTCAGGTAACTAGGTCTGAAAAGGGATGATGAGTAGTGAATTAGTTTTTAAGTTTTACCAGGGATTGCTCAGCAGTGCCAGGCCAATGGAAAAGGTATAATTATAATTATTTTTCAAGCAAACCTGTTGGGTTTCTGTTAATATGGACAGGTGCAGAATGAGTGAGCAGCAGAACATATGTATCATAAATCCCTATGTGTCTGGATTTTGTGTGAATCTTCTGTTCGAACACTTCCCTGATCTGAGGAGCCAACTGAACCATGTAATCTTCTACCATTTGATCCTCATAAAAAGATGACAAAGTTAATATCATTAACCCCATTTTGCAACTAAGAAGACTTAAGTGGCTTGCCCAAAATAACACAGCTAGAATAAACATAGGATCATTGGATTAAGAATTAGAAGATGCCTCAGAGATGCAGTCCATGCCACTTCCTTTATAGATGAGGAAATAAAAACAAAGAAGTTAAAGGACTTGCCCAATGTCACACAGTTAGCAAATGACTGATCCTTGATTGGATGGCAGGTCTTTCACTGAAAATTCAATTGATTCAGTTTGTACCTGTCTTTGGGTTGCTTTAATTCCTTTGGTTCTGAAGCTTCAATTGACTTTCTTTTCCTCCTATCCTCATTTCTCAGACTGACCTCCTGAGGACATCCACAGATCATACTCTTCCATGGGAGTCAGCTTTGGATATGATTGTGGGCTGATTAACCCTTTCCTTTCCACTGTGCAGAATTGTGAAGGTAGTAAATGAACCTGCAGATCCTGGGCTTTGGGTGTGGGCCTCTACTTTTCAGGTGACAAAAATAAAGACAGAGAGAATGTAAAAGGTTGATAAGACTGTGGGTAATAAGAATAGCAGTTGACATTTATCTAATGCCTTAAGGTTTCCAAAGAACTCTACATCTATTATTATTTCACAGCTTTGGGTACATGACCTGCCCTTATTCTCCAAATATTAAGATAGATGGCACATTTTTGAAAACTTAAAAGAGGCTAATTTTGTAAAAATGAGGGAATTTTATTTTATAGAGATTATGAAACAAATCACATGAAAAAATAGCATAGGTTGTAAATACAAATCACTTTAAAACATCTTTAGAGAAATTCTTTTATTAATTCATTAAATAATCAACATTTTCTCTGTGCCTCTCATGTGCCTAGCACTGTGTTAGGAAAGGTATAGGGTGATGGCATACACATTAGTATAAAATCTGATCCATGATCTCAAAATTCAGAGAGAAAGCAAACACAAACAAATAAAAAACTGTCCTATAGTGGAATGAACTCAAGATTTAGAGTAAAGCTGACTTAAGCTTAAATATCAAGTCTGCCACTTCTTGACTATGGGCATTTGGGCACGTCACAGAAGCAGAAGTTTAAAGCTGGAAGGAACCCTAGGATGAATTAATGGATGCATGGATGAAGGAATGAATAAAAAAGCATTTATTAAGTGTTTACTATGTGCCAAGCACCCTGATAAGTGTAGGGGATACAAATACAAAAGCAAAGGTAGTCCATGACCTCAAGGATTGTCATTCTAAAGAGGAAAGCAACATATTGTGGTGGCAGCTAAGGAGAAACACTTGTGTCCAGAAAGTATGAATGGAGTTGTAGGAAAGTTGATTGATATAACCCATCCAGGAACAGTGGCCAATCTGATCATGGTTTGTGGTTCCAAAACTAGAGGGTAGAGGAGCAGGACCCTGAGTCCAATATTAGAGATTAGGATTGTTGACCTGAAAACTTTGTTAAGAAAAGGCAACAGGCTAATGCATACATTTTATGATTTAATTAATTAATTGATCAATTCCCTATTAAAGAAAACAGTAACATAATGCATTATGGAGCCAGAAATGTTCTGGCTACCCAGTGCAGAAATCTTCCGGCTTATATACTTTTTGCCGTGAGAAGGGAACTCTCCTAGTTGAACAAATCATAAATTTAGTAAGACAAGACAATTAACAAAGCAATGTTGGTCAGGCCTTGGGATTCCAGGCTGGATAAACATATGTCTCGGTGATAAGGAAATCCCACCACTAGTGAGTGGCAGGCTTCCTGCCCTAAACAGATAACTGACATAGGAAAGGGTAAACAAAGTTCAATAGAAATTACGACCTAAGATGTCTATATTTTCTTTACCATTAACATGCCATAACATAGTATATGTCTGCAAATATTAAGATATGGAAAACGTCCCATTATTCAAGATAGTGTCTTAGGTTAAAGGTCTCTTAAGGAATGTAGAGTCAGCCTTGGCTGGCTTTGTTGACATAGGAGAGGCATTCTCTGAGTTTGCTTCAGAGAGATCAAAGAGATTATTCCAAAATTTTATATTAAACATTATCAGGATGAAGAGCTGTACAAGGAGGAAATAGGGTTGGTTCTTATTGATGGCTTATAGGATTGTAGCTCTAGAGCTAGAAGGGAACTTAGAGATTATCTACTTTAGCCCCTTCATTTTACAGATGAAGAAATTAAGACCCACAGAGGTAAAATGACTTGCTAACCTCAGATTGTGAGACATTTGAGAACTGAATTCTCATCTGCTAACTCTAGAGCCAGTGCTTTTCCCATTGTACCACATTTTCTCTCTTACAATCAAAGGGAGAGAATCTGTGACAATGGGTAATGAAACACATGCTTTGTATGAGATCAATGGCCATTTAGAGGGTAATGACTTGTCTAAGGTCATAGCAAAGTAAATGGCAAAGTTGTATTGAAAGAAAGTCCCTTTCTCCAAATCACTGTCTTTGTTTATCAGTTCAAGATTGGGTGCTGGCTAGGTATTCCTTGGTGAGAATCTTTAATGCCATAGTAGAAATAGCAGCCCATGCCTGGCTTATTTCTCTGCTTTTTGCAAGAATCAGGTCCACACTTTAATCAATCAATTAATTAAAAAGCTAAGAAATATAATTCAGTAAGTTCTGCTATAATGAGACTTGCATTGCTAAAAAAAAAAAAAAATTGAGCAATAAAAATCAGAGGCCATATCAGAAAATAGAGTTAGGGCAACAAATCTTAAAAACTTCATCAGGGACACATAAAAAAAAGACAGGAACTAATAAAAACAGTAGTACAATTTTATAAAAGGCCATAGATGTTACCACTATTTATTGAAATATACATGTATTTCTTAAGAAGCATTGCTAACAGTAAAGCTAGTGGAGATGATGGAATTCCAGCTGAGTTATTTAAAATCTTAAAATATGATGCTGTGAAAGTGTTGTACTTAATATTCCAGTGTAACAGCAAGGACCCAGGAATATACAGGAGGGCCTGCTGCACAGGTTCTTAGATCTGCTTTTCTAAAAGCAAAGCAACTTTTGAGGGGTCAGCAGCCTACTTTAATCAAGCACATGTATTATTCACATAGTTCAGGGGGAAAAGTCTGCACCCTGAACTTCAGAGAAAATACAGAGAAATAAAGAGCAACAGACAGGGCTTCCAACTGTCTGATCATACATATATACATAATTACGAGAGAGAGAGAAGCTCCAACATCTGGGTTTTCAAAGAGGGAGGAGGGTGGCGAGCCTTAGCAGCTACCCAGAGTTGTCTGGTCAAAGAAACACTTCCAATGAGTAAGTCTCCAAAGTAAAACCTCACCTCAGAGTATATATATACTTTTCAGAGCCAGAGGGCATCACAACCCTCGAGAACCAATGCCTCATTAGAAATTTAAAAAAAGTGTGGGCCTTCCTACAAAACAAATCTCCCCTAATCAAACTTCCCTTAATGAGCAGGCCCATTAATGGGTGGGGAAGATCTTTAATTCTCATAATTAACATTTCACTCAACAAATCTGGAAAACACAATAGTGACCCCTGGATTGGAAAAGATCAGTTTGTGTACCAATCCTAAAGAAGGGCAACCCCAAGGAGTGTTTAAATTGCCAAACAATGGCACTCATTTCACATGCCAGCAAGATTATGCTTAAGATTCTGCAAGCAAGACTTCAGTAATTTGTAAACAGAGAATTACCAGACAAGTGGGTAGTTTTCAAAGAGACAGAGGAACTAGAGACCAAATTGTGGACATTTACGAGATTATGGAAAAAGCGAGGGAATTCCAGAAAAAAAACTTCTCCTGAAAAAAACTATTTCTGCTTTATGAACTACAGTGAAACCTTTGACTGTGCATCACAACAAAATATGGCAAATCCTCAAAGCAATGGGAGGATCAGATCATTTTACTTGTATCCTGAAGAATCTGTACAAGGGCTAAGAAGCAACAGTTAGACCCAAACATGGAACAACTAATTGTTTAAGATTGGAAAAGGAATATGAAAGGGTTGTGTATTGTTACTTTGATTATTTAACTGTTAGGATCCCCATGTTAAGATCATCCCTCTCTTTTCACCTTCTTTTCCAGAGATAAGGCCCTGCAAGCCAGCTGTGCCCTGAGCTTGGCATAGCAACAATCCTTTGTGTGCACCCTCTGGATGAATTCTGCTGCAGCAAAATCACAGAATTGTTTCCAAACCAGCCCCAGGTGGTCCTTGAACTCACAAGCATCTGTAGGAACTATGTTCCAGTCATGAAGCCTTGTTCTGAATCAAACTTGCGTTATTATTGCTATTTCTCTGACATCGTCACCACTACAGCTCAATGCCTGTTTCTTTTGCTAGTTACTATCATATATATCACGGCTCAGCGTTGTTGCTTTGGCTGTTCTCCTAGAGGAGACCCTGGTACATGTGTCCAGTTTCCCTTTTCCAATAGAATAAAGAATTTTTTTTTGGCCTATAACCTCTCTGAGTTTTTTTATTTTATTTTTTTCAGAGTTAACAGTTGGTGTATAACCTCTGTGAGCTATTTGGTATTTTCAAAGTTGATGGTATCATAATCTCTGTAGCTCTTTGATAATTTATTTTCAGTCTGACATAACATATGCAAAGTATGTCATGTGAAATGCCAGGCTGACTTGAGTCAAGTTTTCTGGGAGAAATATCGATAAGCTCAGATATGCAGATGATACCTCTCTGATGGCAGAAAGTGATGAGGAACTAAGAAACCTCTTGATGAGTGTGAAAGAGAAGCATGTAAAAGCTGGCTTGAAGCTTAACATAAAAAAAAAACCAAACAACTCTAAGACCTTGGTAACTGGTCCCATCCCTTACTGGAAAATAGAGGGAGAAGAAATGGAAACAATGTCAGATTTTATATTCTTGGCTCAAAGATCACTGCAGGTGGTGATTACAGTCATGAAGTTAACAGATACTTGCTCCTTGGAAAGAAAGTGATAACAAATATGGACAGCATACTAAAAAGCAGAGACATCACCTTGCTGACAAAGCTCTGGTCTTGACTGTGAGAGTTGGACTAGAAGTTGAGAGTCACAAAATCAATGTTTTTGAATTGTGATGCTGGAAAAGACTTTTGAGAGTCCCTTGATATCAAGGAGGTCAAATCAGTCAATACTTAAAGAAATTAATTCAGGAAATTTATTGGAAGGTCAAATACTGAAGCTGAAGTTAAATACTTTGACCACATAAAGAGAAGATGGGACTCATTGGATAAGATCCTGATGTTGGAAAATATTGAAGGCAAAAGGAAAAGGGGCCAACAGAGGATGAGATGGATAGTTAGTATCATGGAAATAATGAATATGAATCTGGGCAGACTTTAGGAGATAATAGAGGATAGAAGGTCCTGATATGTGATGATCCATGGGATCATGAAGATTCAGACATGACTGAACAACAAAGAATATATTTCTTAACCATTTAATGTGTAAAAAACTGACTATAACTAAAATTTCATGTTTGCTTGTTTTCTAGTTCATCTTTGAGAAATAGCAGGAACATAGAAAACTATACCATTTCACAACAACTCATAAACTACAACCCTTTCATCACCCACTTCTACAAGCAAACTTCTTTTTCAAGGTAAAGATTCATATTTATTGGTAATAGAAATTGTGGTTTGAGGGCTGATCTGAGCCAATATATTCCAACCTTCTATTCCATTGACACCTTCTGCTCTAGGCCATGGGTCCTAGATCCCATGTTAGGAGATGCAGAGCCAAGGTCAAGGCTTCCCCTCTTGACTATGCTGTCAACTTTGCCAGCTCCTGGATGAAATAGAGAATAAGCAAATTTGAAATTCGAGTTATGCTCAAGTTGTTCCCTAATTTATCAAGCATATTGGAAATAAATTCAAGTTTTCAAAACAAGCATTGTGGCAGAATTGACTTTACATATTTTGATCATACCCAAGCCACCCACTTAATGGTTCCATTGGAATCTATTTCCTATGCACTAACTTTCTTGAATGCCATAGTTTCCTCATTCTTCAATAGGGTGCTTACCTACAAGATTAAAGATGATTTCAACTTTCCCCCATCCCAAACTTGCTCTGTTTACTTTACCTTGGCACTGGCCCTATTTCAGTGAGCTGGGTAAAATAGAATATCTCTCTGAAATGTTACAATTATGAAAACTCCCTATGACTTTTCACATTATACAGGTAATCTGTGTAATAGATTATGTTGAGGGAACTTCTCAAAGCAGAGGCCCTAAGATTCTCCTTCTGCCTTGGTCTATTTGATTGAAAGTCAATAAATTCAAAAACAAGAGTTTAATTAGCATCAGCTAATAGGCAGTTAACAGATAAATCGCAGTGCCAAGGAATAGTGGAAGACACTTGCATATATAGGGTTTTACAAAGCTTTAGGATGTCATTACTGGTTGCAAAAGGAGCCTATTAGGTTCAGCCATTCTCTTATTTGGGAGATTAAGTAACAGGGACTTCATGACAGGTGATTTTGGGGAGAATGTCCTCACCCTGGGGTTATAACATTTAATCTTGGTTGCTCAGAAGTTGCCAAAGGTCTGGTTTGTTCTAGTGGGTATGTTTTCTCCATAACCACTGTACTACTAATGACACATCTTTTGGTATACAAATAAAAAGAATAAGGCATTATAAGAGCAAGCACCCTGGAATATACAGGAGGGCCTGCTGCACAGGTTCTTAGATCTACTTTTCTAAAATGAAAGCAACTTTTGAAGGGTCAACAGTCTACTTTAATCAAGTACATATATCATTCACTTGGTTCAGGGGGAAAAGTTAGCATCCTGAACTTCAGAGAAAATACAAACAGAGAAATAAAGAGCAACAGACAGGACTTCCAACTGTCTGACCATAAGCAATACATACATCACAGATCAACAGACAGATCCAGCTATCTGACCATAACATACATACATAGTTACCAGAGAGAGAAACATCAACATATAAGTTTTCAGAGGGGGGGGGGGGGGGGCTCCTTAGCAGCTACCCAATACATATAGATAGGGTATATATATATATATATATATATAAAAGGTATGTATATGTGTGTGTGTGTGTATATATATATACATATATATACCTTTTTCAGAGTCAGAGGGCATAAAGACCCTTGAGAACCAGTGCTTCATTAGAAATTAACAAAAGGTGTGGGCCTTCCTACAAAACAAATCTTTCCTAATCAAACTTCCCTTAATGGGCAGGCCCATTAATGGGTGCATTAAATAAAACAAAAACACTCCTCCATGGAGTGCTCAGCGCTTGCCTCCTGCCAGTCCCCCTATCTATCCTAATCTTTCTTGGGGGACTTTAAGAGACATTCCAAACTCCCTCAGTACCTGAAAATCAAAAGAGCATTAAAAAGAAAAGTTGAATTTCTGGGCTCCACATGGAGGCACAGTCTGTCCAAAGAGAAAACTGGCAAAAGAAGAAAACAGCCTTGTTCTCCATCAAAATTTCTCTTGTTGTGTTATGAGTGGTATGCTGTATTCTGTATCCTCCAGTTTGTGTATATCTCCATCTTACGTATATCCCTGCCATTTCATCTTCCTCCTCCTTCTTCACAAAGAAGAAAGCCTGCCAAAGAAAGACGGCCAAGAAGGAAATCTTCCCCCACCCTGTTCTGAACCATATATGGCCTTAAGTTAAGAACTGACCAATTGCTAACTTGATTTCTGTAACTTCCTGCTTGCAAAAACCCTGACCCTTAGTCCTGCCTCTTATGCCTTTATAAACCCTGACCCTAACCCTGATCCTAACCCTGATCGAGACTGCTCCATTTGGGTTTTCACCCCGGGCAGTCGCATGCTAATAAAATCCACTTCCAAATTATATACTGGATCTCACTTGTTAATTCTTGGCACAATAGTTGTTAGTTTAGGCCTTTTCTGGTCTAGTCCTTCAAGTCCTGAGCTGCTCCAGGCCTCCCACTTTGCTGTTGCAGCTCTCTAGGAATTGTCTCCACTTGTCTTTCACTGTGTGAAGCTTTGGGAGTTACAAAAAATAGCTAGCAGTAGGTAGACAGGTGATTAGGTGTTGTAGGCAGTTAGGTAGTTCAGTGCAAAGTGTTAAACCTTAGTCATAAAAAGGCTAGCTCATATCTGGCCTCCAGCACTTAGCTGTGTGACTCTAGGAAAGTTCCTTGATCTATCTGGTTTAGTTTTCTAACTAAAAGGGGAAAATAATAACACCTTTTCCATAAGGTTTTTATGACAATAAATATGATGATATTTGTTAAATGTTTTGAAAACCTTAAAGTGCTATATAAGTGTTAATTGTTATTATTACCAATAATGTATCAAAACTGGCCTACAACGGTAGCAGGGAAGTCTCTTCAAGAGCCCCAAAGACACAAACTTGGGGATGTTGGTAAATATATACCTGTATACATTTCCTACCTCTTCCATTCTTTTCTCCAATCAACTTCTAGGAGGTGTTAGAAATAATAGGAAGAAACCTTTGTGAAGTCATTAAGTCACACTTTTCATTAGTTTTTATAGAATTCCTTTTGATTTTCTTGCCTATTTCTCTCCTTGGACAAAAACAGAAGGGAGAAAAAACATTACATCAACATGTCAAGGATTTAAAAACTCTCTCACCATGATTTTTTTTCCTAATTAAGGGAAAGTTCCCCTTACCAGCTATCTCATTTGCTTCCTTGATTTTTACCTTGTTAGATGATCACTGATTAATTTGTATCAAACAATGGTCACTAAGCAATTTGATTCTCTATATTAGATTTAGAGATTCTGTTAAGGGGCTCAGAGTCAGAAAAGACAAATCCTAGATCACTGGTTTCCCAACTTTATCCACACTTTTTAAACCACATATTTTAATGTCCTACTGTACTCTTATCATAAAACAACTTATGTAAATGTTTTTCTTTTTCTTTAGTCATGTCTGATTCTTTGTGACTTTGCTTGCAGTTTTCTTGGCCAAGATACCAGAATGATTTTTGAGTTTCCTTCTCCAGATCATTTTGCAGATGAGGAAAAACTGAGGCAAACAGGGTTAAGTGACTTACCTAGGATCACACTGCAAGTAAGTGTCTGAGGCCAGGTTTGAACTCAGGTTTTCCTGACTCTAGGCATTGCATTCTATCCACTGACCCACCTAAATTATAGTAAAAGTAATGTATCACTTAATGTAAATAATCTTTCTGGTATACATACTGTCATAATACCATAAGAGCAAAGGTTCACAGATTCAGAGATAGAAGGGATCTTTGAGATTATCTAGGGAAACCCCCTTTATATTATTTATATTTATATATAATAATATATATATATTATTTATATATATTTATATATATATATATATTTTTATATATATATTTATATATATATATATATATATATTTGTATATATATATATTTATATATTATATATAAATATATATATAATAAATATATATATTTATATATATTTATATATAATATATATTTATATTTATATTTATATTACAATTGAGGAAACTGAGGCCCAGGGAACTTAAGTGACATTCCTAGGTAATTCAGGGAGTAAATGACAAAGCTAGGGTTTGAATATCGGTTTTCTGATTTACAGTTCAGAAGTCTTTCCACTGAAGTAGGTTGACTTCCAAGTACAAAAGGAAAACCACAATTGTGGGCAATTCTTGTGGTAGGCTATACCATTCCATGTCTAACTATCTGCATACCTCTGTTGCCTGGACACCTATATTGTCTGTACCCACAGAGGGAAGGAAGCCTGGGCTTCCAAGTGTGAGGCATCAATCAACATTGGATGCTCTGTTTGGGGCAGCTAGGTGGCACAGTAAATAAAGCACCAGTCCTGGAGTTAGGAGGACCTGAGTTCAAATCTAACCTCAAACACTTGACACTAGCTGTGTGACCTTGGGCAAGTCACCTAACCCCAATTGCCTTGCCTCCCCTGTCAAAAAAATAATCTTAGGAAGATGGGGAAGGGTTTCCTTCCTTTCAGTGAAATCCCTTTCTGTCACCCCAGATACCTGGAAGAAGTTTTTCCTGTGAATTTTAGTTTGTTGATTTTGAATTTACTCTTTTTTTATTAGAAAAAAAAGGGTGCCTCTATGTAGGAAATATAGATTACTAAAAGAAAAAAAAACCTAATAATTTGGCCATAGTTTCCTTTTTCTTTTGAAAGAGTTTCCTTTTTCCACAATTTGGGAACTTCGACCTAGATGACTTTTCTTTTTAAGATGTGGTACTGGGAGAAACAGGCTGTGTTTGGGATCAAATAATGTAGCTCTGCCATTTACTACTACTATGACCTTGGACTTAACCTCTCTAGACCTCAGTTTCCTTATCTGCAAAATGAAAGAGTTCGAACAGATGATTAATATCTCTTCTGGCTCTAAATACATGATCCTTTCCTCTAAGTAAACTGAAGATTTTCAGTTTTACAAGAAGCAACATTAAGTTTGCTTTTCCCCAGGATTCCTTTGACAAGGACTTAGATAAAAGGTATCTGTCATAAAGGAAAAGCCCTCAGGAGCTATCCTGCTGTAACTCAGAGAAGACCTTGAGTTTTGACCCTAAGAAGAATCATTTAGACAAGAGAGAACTGCTAAAAAGCCTGAGAGTCTTTCTGTGAGAGCCTCTGCTAAAAACCTTCCCCAGGATTCTTTGGGTTTCTAGAGGTCCCAGTTCATTGTGTTCATTAGGAGAAATAGCTGCTAGGTCTGTCTGTGTCAGAGACAAATGAGGAAGAGAGGGAGGAAATTTGTGGTCTCAACCCCAAAGCAGTAACTAAAACAATTTTTGTCTGTCCAAATCGCCATCATTCATTTCCTCCTTAGTCCCTTCAATCTTTCTTTAGTCTTTTCCACTGGCTGCTAAAACCACTCTTTCTAAGGTCACCAATGACCTGATTAATAATACTGTTCATAACATCAACAACAAGAATAGACTAGTACATAACTTGATGTGACTGACCACCTTCGAGTCAAGAAGACCTGGATTCAGTTCCTACCTTGGACACTTCCTGCATCGGGATGACTCTGGGCAAATCATTGCCGAAGGCAAGTCCGCAAGGTTAGAAATAGCAGAGCAGGTTCTGACTTGCATTAGTTGAGGGAATTTTCTTAACTGGTGTTACTATACTAAGGAAATCAGAGGTCCTGACTCCTTTCCCCAAAAGCCCTCCACAAATGAATAAACTAATTATCTGTATAGTGCTTTACAATTTGCAAAGCAATTTAGATATGTTATTTGAGCCTTATGGCAACGTTTGAAGGTAGAGATGACAAGTGTTAATTTTCCTGTTTTATAGAAGAGAAAATAGTCTCAGAGGAAACTTGCTGCTCATGATCACTCAATGAGTGTCAGAGATAGGATTAAATCCAGATAGTCTTGACCCCCAGTCACTTACTCTATCTGCTACATCATTGTTGATCAGGTCCTCTGTAAGAGACTCTCCTCTCTGGGCTTCTGCAGCACAGCATAGTTCTGATCCTACTTCTATGCCTCTTTTGTTGGCTCTTTTTTCTTCCTCTTGTCCCCACATAGGATGTCCCTCCAAGGTTCTGTCCTATGTATTACATGTATTTTATATTTACGTTTTCCCTCAATTAGAATGTAAACTTCTTGATAGTAAGGACTCTTTCTTTTTATGTCATGGTTGTACAGCCTGAGAGACAACATGGTGGAGTGGATAGAGACCCTAAATCAGAGTCAGGAAAAACCCATATTAATGTCCTGCCTCTGACATATACTGACAGTGTGAGCCTAAGCAAATCACTTGAACCTCAGTGCCCCTGGAAGCTCTACTTGACTATAATTACAAAGCAGTACTGGTAGAGATAATTTCCTCATGAAATCACTCATTTAGCTCCCAGACAACAACATTCTTAGAGCCAGACAAATACAGGTCCTCTGTGTTCTTCTATTCCTTTGTGTTTCACAAGGGTGACAGCCACCAAAGGTGTGTGGCAGAGAGTCCCATGTACTCATTTCAGATGATGGGCCAGTTGTATCTATTATTAGGGTTATTGGACTTTTTCCCTCTTTGGCTTTGAGGATGGAAGTTGAGAGATTGTTGGAAGTTGAGGAAAGAGATATGGAAGATAAGCAAAATCCAGAAAAAGTTGCTGGGTCTTCATCTTGACTTTCTTCTTGGGCATTAATGCAAACAGGGGACAAGAAGTATGCCCTATTGGCAATGAAGCAAACATGATGTAATGACCCCGAATAGGGGTAGAAAAAGAAACCTTTCATCTTTCACAAAAGGAAAGAGAAGCTTCTCCTCCCGCTCACAAAAAGGGCCCATAGGTTGTGAGTCAAACATCTTTCTATCCTTGGATTAAAGCGATGATTTGTTTTTAATCCTCAGCTCAAATCTCTCCTTTCTCCAAGGGTAGGCAAGTGGTTCTTAAGACTGAAGCAGCTTTCTGTGGTCAGCTTTAGGGTACTCTCAGCAGTAGGGGTCATTTAGCCTCATCTCAAATCTGCTTTTTTTAAAAAAAACCAATGCATCTGAGCTAGGCACAGTTCATTCTTTCTCAGTTTACTATCCTGAAAATGTACTTCAATTGACACTATTTTTTTTAAGGTAACTGGCTTGACAGTACAACATTCAGAGATCTGGAGATGAGCTGCCCCTTTGAGAGTGATTCATAGTGGAAATAGTTCAGGCTGATTTGAGGCCTAGCAGTGTGTGGAAATAATCTGTTCATTTTGGTTTGCGTTGTTCTAGAATCTGGTCAAGTCTCCTTTTCAAACATTACATGAATATAAAGCCGCTTTGCAGAGAACTTAACTGTAGTTTATAAGAGAAAGACAATGTAAAAATCCACATTTCTCTTCATTGGCCCACCATCCTTTTCTCCATTTTGACTAACAAGCAGCTAGCTGTCTCTAAGGTTGCCACCAAATGCTATGATGTTTGAAAATGAAATGAGAGACTCTTTAGAGACACATTTATTTTTCTGGACAATCATTGCCCATAGGACTGGTCATCTTCTACAGGTTTTTGTAGCAGAAATCTCTTGGTAGCTTATTAGACAGTACTTCTTGAGATGAAAGACCATACTTCCTTACTGTTGAAAAAGAGATTAAAAAAAAGTTCCGTTACCTCATAGGCTAACAGAGGAATGCCTTCCTGCCCTTAAGGAAGAGTCCTGGGTTACCTATCAGTCATTCTCCATTCCATTCCAGTAGCCATAGCAGATCACTTCTCTCAAGAGATTGTCATCCATATCTCACTCCTTAATGGATGGGGAATGAACTCAGTACGCAAATAGAGCTACAGGGCAGCCCCTGGGATGGTCTTTATTCTTTCTAGGTTCCCCATTTCCATGCAACTTGTGTTCAGATTCCAGAGGACTACAACTGACCAATCACCACACATTTAGGTATGTTTGCATAGGTATGGAGGGGCCACATACAGACCTCATATGCCTTCTGGCCACCTCTTAATTGGATTCAATCTAGAAGATATTTGTTCATCATTTACTGCATTATAGGAGCTCTAGTATGCTCATAGGATGTAGTTTTCAAAAGGAAATGTTGAGTATCAAATGAATTTCTCAGAGTCTGGGCACCTTCACTTATAAGTAACCAGATTTAAGCTGTAGGTGATGATGAATGATCCTGAAAATTTGTCATCTAGATTCTACATGAGAAATAATTAACCTCACATCCATGAACTTTATTTTTTGAAATATTTTGATAACTATGTTTCAGTATAATTGGTTTTCATTGTAATCCTAAATATATTATTTTATACAATTAAAAACATTCTGAGAAGGGGTCCATAGGCTCATCAGCCTGACAAAGGGGTCCAAGACATAAAAAAGGTGGAAAATCTCTCATCTATACCCTGAAGGGCCTCCAAAACAATAAGAAAGTGCCATTTGCACCATCACTTGGTCTACTTTCACAATTTTTCCTTAAGGGCAGAGATGTTTTCTTTTTGGTTTGTATTCCCACAGGTGAAGAGACAAAACTTTAGAGTCAGGGAACCATGTGTTCAAGTCTTGCCTTGATACGTACTGTCTGTGTGATTCTGGGCAAATTGTTTAACTTCTTAGTGTCTGAGGCAAATCTCTAGTATTAACAATAATAAGTAACATTTATATAGTGCCTATTATGTGGCAGTCACTGTGCTAACTTTACCAATATTATGTCTTTTGATCCTTACCATGATGCTGGGTGTGGGTATAGGTGCTATTATCATTCTTACTTTACAACTGAGGAATTGAGATTAAATGACTTGTCCAGGGATCCACAGCTAGTAGATGTCTGAGGCTAGGTTTGAACTCAGGTCTTCCAGATTCCAGGCTTGGCATTCTATCCACTGAGCCACTTGACTGCCCCTATTTAATCAATTAAGGAACATTTAGTAAAGAACTATAACATGCCAAGGGCTGTGTGAAACAATGGAGATATAAAGACAAAAATGAAATATTACCTCCACTCAAGGAACTTACATTGTATTGGGGGAGATAGCATTTAAAATAAAGTATATAAAATTATATATATGTATATATATAATATATAAAATTAATACAATGTAAATTTGGAGGAAGGCACAACAGGTTAACAGGATAGGAGTCATGTAGCAGGTTATATTTGAGCTGAATTTTGAAGGAAATAGGGTGAAGAGGTAGTATATTCAGGCTTAGCAGATGGCCAGTATAAAGGCAATAAGATGAAAGGTGGAATGTTGAGTGTGAAGGGCATGAAGAAGGACAATTTGACTGGACTTAGATGAAGTAAAGGGAAGTAAATATATTGACTGGAAAGATTATGACAGGTCTCAGAGGCCAAGCAGAAGAGTTTAATAATTGACCCTCAAGGTAATAGGGAGTCAGTGGATTTTACTAAGCAGGAAATGACATGGTCAGACCTGTGCTTTAGGAAAATTACTTTGATAGCTATATGCAAATGGATTAGAGTGAGGAGAGACTCAAGTCAGGGGGACCATTTAGGAAGTTATTTCAATAAACCAGGTGAGAAGTGATGAGAGTCTGAACTGGGTTGGTGGCTATGTGAATAAAGAGAAGGGAACAGATGTGAGAGTTGTTCTGCAGTTAGAATCAACGTGACTTGGCAATTGATTGGGTATGTAAGGTGAAAGAGAGTAAGAAGACAAGGTTGAATCAAAGATTGCAAGCCTGAAAGACTGGAAGAGTGGCATACTTTCTACAGTAAGATGGAAGTTAAAAAAAAAAAAGGTGTGCGTTGGGAGAGAAAGATGAGTTCTAGTTTGAGTCTGAAATGTCAATTAGATCAGCTCATTTGAAATGTCATATAGGTAGCTGGTGATATGGGACTGGAATTTAGAATAGAGTATAGGGTTGGATATATAGATCTAGGAGCATCTGCATAAAGATGATAACTTGATGGGAAGCATTAAAGTCAACAACACAGAAAGGGTAGAGAGCACTGTTGGTCAACTCCATCAAATCCTGGAGAGAGGTCCAGGGGGTGAGAGTTGAGAAAAAGGCATCAGATTTGGTAATTAAGAGGTCATTGAAACTCATCATCATTTCTATATATCACCAACAAAACCCTGTAAAAAGAAATAGTAAGAAATAATCCATTTAAAATAACAACAGACAGAATAAGATTCCTGGGAGTATACCTGCCAAGACAATACCAAGAACTACCTGAACATAATTATAAAATACTTTTTATGCAAATAAGGTCAGATTTAAATAATTGGGTGAACAGAGCCAATATAATAAAAAATGGAGATTTTACCTAAACTAATCTACTTATTCAGTGCCATCCCAATTAAATTACCAAAAATTGTTTAATTGAGCTAGAAAAAATAATAATGAAATTCATCTGGAAGAACAAGAGGTCAAGAATATCAAAGGAATTGATGAAAAAAATGTAAAGGAAGGAGGTTTAGCAGTACCAGATCAAAACTATCTGGGACTGGCTTAGAAATATAGAGGTGGTTCTGTAGAACAGAGTAGAAATACAGTACATGGTACTAAATGATTATAGTAATCTTGTGTTGGATGGATGTAGTGATTTAAGCTTTTGGGGTAAGTTGGTAAATATTGTTGTAAAAACTGGAAATCAGTCTGGCAGAAACTACATATTTGACCAATGTTTTATACCATTTACTGAGATAAGGTCAAAATGGATACATGACCTAGATAGAAAGGGAGATATTATAAGTAAATTAATGGAACACATTACCTATCAGACTTATGGAGAGGAGAAGAATTTATGAATAAATAAGAGCTAGAGTGCACTGTGAGATATAAAATGGATAATTTTGATTATTTTAAATTAAATAGGTTTTGTACAAATAAAACCAATGTAGCCAAGATTGGAAGGAAAGCAGAAAATTGGGGAAAAACTTTTTTTTATAGTTTCTTAGACAACGGTCTTGTATCCTAAATATATAAAGAACTTTGTCAAATTTATAAGATTATGAGTCATTGCCCAATTGATAAATGGTCAAAAGATATGAACAGGCAGTTTTGGGATGAAGAAATTAAAGTCATATGAAAAAATGCTCTCACTATTGATTAGAGAAATGCCAATTAAAGCAATTTTTGAGATGTCGTCTCATACCTATCAGACTGGCTAAAACAATAGAAGGGGAAAATGACAAATGTTGGGGGGAGTGTGGAAAAATTGGGACACTAATATCCCATTGGTAGAACTGTGAACTGATCCAACCATTTTTGAAAGCAATCTGAAATTATGTTCAACTTATAAAACTTTGACCCAGCAATGCCACTATTAGGTCTATTTCTCAAGGCGATCAGAGATAAATGAAAAGAATCTATATGTTCTAAAATATTTAAAGCAGTTTTCTTTGTGATGGCAAAGAACTAGAAATTGAGGGAATGCCCATCAATTGGGAAATGGCTAAAAAAAATTACGGTTATGATTGTGATGGAATACTATTGTGCTGTAAAAAATGATGAGCAGGTTGATTTTAGAAAAGCATGGAAAAACTTGAATGAAATAATGAAGAGTGAAATAAATAGAACCAAGAGAATGCTGTATACAGTAACAGCAATATTGTTTGAAGAATAACTGTGAACAACTAAGCTATTTTGAGTATTATAAATATTCAAATCATCTACCAGGGACCTATGAAGGAAGGTGCTATTTACCTCCAGAGAAAGAATAGAAGTTTGCATAATATAGCTTTACATGTATATACATATGTACATATATGTATATATCTGTGTTAAATTGTGGTCTTCTCTACTGTGGTATTGAGAGGGATTGAGAGAAACAGGAAATTCTTAAAAGAGGTCATTTTTAATTTTGGAGAGAGCAGTTTCAGTGGAGTGAGTTAAACTCCAGATGTCAAGGGTTTTGAGAAATTAGTGGGAGAAGAGGAAGTGGAGGCTGTGAGTATAGAAAAGTTTTTCTTTTTTTTTTTTTTTTGACTGAGAGAGGGAGGAAAGATATAATGTAGGAGGATAGCTTATGTGTGTGATGTGGATTTTGGAGAGTTATTTTTTTTAATGGGAGAAACATATGCATATCTTCAGGCAGTGGTGATGAACCAACAGTAACAAAGAGATTGAAGATGATAGAAGGGTGGGTGGTTGTAGGGGCAACCCACTGGGGGAGATGGAATCAAGGGTACATGTAGAAAAATAGCCCTTGGTGAGAAGGACCACTGTTTCAGTAGTGGAGCATGTTAGAGAGAATCAGTGAATGTTAAGGTTGGGATGTATAGTCCCAGCTGGTGATAGGCAATTTGGTGAAAGTGTGAGAGAATGCTGAGGGACGTTAGGCTGTGTGTTCTGACTGTTATTGATCCTTCATCTCTCTCTCACAGTACATGGTAGAAACACTAAAATAATTTCCTAAATTGCTGCTCTGGATATCTACCCATTTGGGGTTTAAAACTACTCACAATAATGCTATGAGCCCCCATTTGACTGAATCTCCCTGTTATACGAGGCCGAATGTAGATTATTATATTATGCTGAGAACAAGAACTAAATTTCACTAAAATACAAAGCACAGTGACATCAAGAAAAATGATAAATTTTATAAATTTCAGCAAATGCAATCATCATCCCCCAAATCTCCCAGCCCTTAAGGATATAAAGTTAAGAGTATTGCATCTCTAGTCAAGTGACTGTACTGGAGTCATTTTCACTCTATAGGGACATGGATAGGTATGATAGGACTGCCCACAAATAATCATTAAAGATTCCACTTGGATCAAAGGCCATGGAAACATAAACCAAAAACTAATTGGAAACTAAACAATCTAATTCTAAAGAATGAGTGGGTTAAATAACAAATTATAGAAACAATCAACAACTTCATTCAGGAGAATGACAATAAAGAGTCAACCTACCAAATTTTATGGGATACTGCAAAAGCAGGTCTTAGGGGGAGTTTTACATCTTTGAGTGCCTACCTGTAAGAGTAAATGTGCTCTTCCTTCATTGCCGAAGAAGACCATGCCATCAGAGAAATGAAGACGTGACTTGCACTTGACTTTGTTTTGAGTGAGGGCTGTGCAGGTCACCAACCTCGCTTCTCCTCCAGAGCCATCTGAATTCAGTGACCAGCTATTCATCAGGATGACTGAAGATGACCCAGGGAGAGGCAAATGGGGTTAAGTGATTTGCCCAAGGTCATACAGCTAGTGAGTGTCAAGAGTCTGAGGTGAGATTTGAACTCAGGTCCTCCTGACTCCTGCACTGGTACTCCATCCACTGCACCATCTAGCTGCCCTAAGTGCCTACATGAATAAAATAGAGAAAGAGGAGATCAATAAATTGGGCATGCAGCTGAAAAAGCTGGAAAAAGAACAAATTGAAAATCCTCAAGTAAATACCAAATTAGAAATACTGGAAACCAAAGAAGAGATTAATAAAACTGAAATTAAGAAAACTATTGAACTAATAAATAAAACTAGGAGTTGGTTTTGTGAAAAAAGCCAATAAAATTGATAAACCTCTTGTCAATTTGATTAAAAAAAGAAAGAAGAAAACCAAATTACCAATATCAAAAATGAAAAGGGTGAACTCACCTCCAATGAGGAGGAAATTAAAACAATAATAAGAAATTACTTTGCCCAACTGTATGCCCATAAATTCTAAAATCTAAATGAGATGTGTGATTATTTTAACAGATATAAATTGCCCAGACTAACAGAAGAGGAAGCTGAATACTTAAATAACTCCATCTCAGAAAAAGACATTGAACAAGCCATCAACGAACTCCCTAGGAAAAAATCTCCAGGGTCAGATGGATTTACAAGTGAATTCTATCAAACATTTAAAGAACAGTTAATTCCAATAATATATACTCTACTTGGGAAAATTGGGGAAGAAGGAGTCTTTCCAAATTTTTTTTATGATACAAATATGGTTTTGACACCTAAACCAGGAAGAGTCAAAACAGAGAAAGAAAATTATAGACCAATTTCTCTAATGAATATAGATGCAAAAATTTTAAATAAAATTTTAGCAAAAAGATTGCAGCAATGTATCACGAGAATAATATATTATGATCAAGTAGGATTTATACCAGGAATGCAGGGCTGGTTCAATATTAGGAAAACTATTAACATTATTACTCATATCAACAACAAAATTAACAGAAACCACATGATTATCTCAACAGATGCAGAAAAAGCTTTTGACCAATTACAACACTCATTCCTATTGAAAACACTGGAGAACATAGGAATAAGTGGAACTTTCCATAAAATAATAAGCAGTATCTACCTAAAACCTCCAGGAAGCTTTATATGCAATGGGGATAAGCTAGATGCATTTCCAATAAGCTCAAGGGTGAAACAAGAATGTCCATTATCACCACTATTATTCAATATGGTACTAGAAATGTTAGCTGTAGCAATAAGAGAAGAAAAAGAAATTGAAGGAATTGGAATAGGCAAAGAAGAAATTAAGTTATCCCTCTTTGCAGATGATATGATGATATACTTAGAGAATCCCAGAGAATTAAGTAAAAAACCAATTGAAATAATAAACAACTTTGGCAAAGTTGCAGGTTACAAAATAAACCCACACAAATCTTCATTTCTATAGATTACTAACAAAGCCCAACAGCAAGAGAAAGAAAGAGAAATCCCATTTAAAGCTATGGTAGACACTATAAAATGTCTGGGAGTATATCTGCCAAAACAAACCCAGGGACTATGTGAACACAATTACAAAACACTTTTTGCACAAATAAAGTCAGATCTAAGTTAGTGGTAAAAACATCAATTTCTTGTGGGTGGGCCAAGCCAATATAATAAAAATGACAATTCTACCTAAATTAATTTACTTATTCAGTGTCATACCAATCAAACTATCAGATAATTATTTTGTAGAGCTGGAAAAAATAATATCAAAATTCATCTGGAAGAACAAAAGGTCCAGAATATCAAGGGGACTAATGAAAAGAAATGCTAGGGAAGCAATGCTGCTTCTAGGACTGTATCCCCAAGAGATCATAAAAATGGGAAAGAATCTCACATGTACAAAAATATTTATAGCAACACTCTTTGTGATGGTCAAAAACTGGAAATCAAGGGGATGCCTATCAATTGGGGAATGGCTGGATAAATTGTGGTATATGAATGTAATGGAATACTATTGCACTATAAGAAATGATGAACAGGAAGTCTTCAGAGAGGCCTGGAAGGACTTATATGAACTGATGCTGAGTGAAAGGAGCAGAACCAGGAGAATTTTCTACACAGAAACAAGCACAATGTGCTAGGATTTTTTCTAGTGGACTTAGAACTTCATTGCAATGCAAGGACTTAAAAAATTCTCAGTGGTCTCAAGGCAAAATGTCCTCCACATGCAGAGAAAGAACTATGGAATTTGCAGAATATAGCAGATCATTTTCTTTTGTATTGCGTTTTGGTTTGTTTTATGACTTCTCCCATTCATTTTCATTCTTCTATGCAACATGACTAAGGTGAAAATGTATTTAATAAGAACGTAATGTGTAGAACCTATATAAAATTGTGTGCCATCTCAGGAAGGGAGGGTAGAGGGAGGGGGGAACAGAGGGAGGAAGGGGGAAACATCTAAGTTATATGGAAGTTATTGTAGAACACTGAAAACAAATAAAATAGTAATAAAAATACATTAACAATAAAAAAAAAAGATTCTGCTTGGACCAGCAGTGTGTCTTGCCATAGGAAAGGTGAGTCTCTACCTTGATTGCCTCCACCATCACTTGCCCTTTCACTACGAGTCCAATACCACAGTATTCTACCTGAAAGGCTGTGATCTACAAAAACTTGGTCTGACATAAGCAGAAATGAGAGAAACCTAAGCCTCATTGATCTTCCAATGAGCTGTTTGAACAGCCCTCAGTCTTCTCATGAGAAATAACAAGAAAATGTAAATATCCGCCACATGTCTCTCTACTTTCATCTCTTTCCTTTTCTGCATCTTAACCTTGGCATCCCTTTTCAAATTTCCAATCAGAACTTGAATGAGAATATTAACTCAATTAGCCAATCTTTAGATGAGTAGACTCTGAAGCTATGCCAGAAATATCTTTTAATGAACGCTACTGGGAAGAGAAACTTGGGCAGTTTTTTGGACATGCTACTTCTATGGATATTGGGGAGCTGTGCTGAGACGCCTAGTTAAATTCTATCTTGGACAGCATAGCTAAAAAGCAAGTTTCCCTTTAGCCTCTATGTTAGAGGTTATGAGGAGGATATAGAGCATGTAATATAAATGAAAAGTTCCTAATTTTTTCATACAGTCAGGTTTAATGTTAAATCAACTTTGTTGAGTTATTTGCTCTCACTCTACGGTTAAGTTAGTTCTAGACTGGAACAGGACTCTCAAAAGTCTATCTAAGAAGAGATTAAAATGACAAAACTTCTCAGATAACACAATCTACTCTTGAATGGATCACTTATCTCCAATATGCATATAATCAAGCAACAAGATTGTGTAGTGTAGGAAGGAAACAAACACTTATTAAGTACCTACTGTGTACCAAGTGCCATGCTAGCAGATGTTACTTCATTTGATCCTCATAACAGCCTTGGGAGGTGGGTGCTATTATTATTCCCATTTTCCAGTTGAAGAAAATGAAGTAGAGGTTAAGTGACTTGTTCAATTAAGTGAGTTAAAGCTACAGAGTGAGTGTCTGAGCTTGGATCTGAACTCATCTTCCTTATTCTTTGCCCAGCATTCTATCCACTATGCCAGTTAACTGTCAGATATCTCAAGCTCATGATCTGACAGTTTTTTTGGGGCTGCTTCCCTGCAGCACCCCACCTTCTCCTCCCCTCCTTTATTATATGGTTCTGAACTTTGTTAAAACACAGTTTAATCCTATTGGGCAGCAAGGTGGTGCAGTGGATAGAACACCAGTGTAGGAGTCAGGAGGACCTGAGTTCAAATCTCACCTCAGACATTTGACACTCACTAGCTGTGTGACCTTGGGCAACTTAACCCCAATCGCCTCTTCCTGGGTCATCTCCAGTCATCCTGATGAATATCTGGTCACTGGATTCAGATGGCTCTGGAGGAGAAGTGAGGCTGGTGACCTGCACAGCCCTCCTTCACTCAAAACAAAGTCAAGTGCAAGTCATGTCATCATTTCTCTGATGGCATGGTCTTCTTCAGCAACGAAGGATGACGAACACACAATTTAATCTTATTCCCAAGCCTTTATAAGAAGCAGGACAAACTGATAAATGGCATCACCTTACAAAATACAGGAAATTTGCATGAGACAAGTGCCCTAGATTTTTTTTGTCCTAGCAGAGTTCAGAGGAAAGTGACATTAATAAGGACTGGAATAGTCATGGGAGATTTCATAGAAGATATAGAATTCAAGCTGGGTTTGGAAGCCAGAATATGGTAGGATGTGGATAGGTAATTTTCAGAAATATTCTTATATTTTCACACGTGGCCCTTGAGTGATTCTTTTCCACCCACATTTCAGGACTAATTGCTGATCCCTAATTTAAGCATCATGATTATGCCTCTTGGTATTTACCCACAGTAGTCACAGGGATGTGCACTCCAATGATACATCTGAGGTTAGTTAGTCACCCTGAATGATCTGCATCTATTATCAGCCATATTTTCCATCTTAATAGATTTGCAAGAACTCATTTTGGCAATTTGTTGCCTGGAAGAAGCGGCAGGAGCATCATTAAATCATTTCTGATGAGCCGTTGCTTTGGCTAATGTGATCTTGGGCTGCACTAAAAGAAGCTCAGTATCCAGAAGGAGGGGAAAGATATTCTTGCTGCTCTGTACCTTGGCCAGACCATGTCTAGTGTATTGTGTTCCTTTTTGGGTCCACCAGTTAAGAAAGTACATTGATAAGCTGGCGAAGGATCACAGAAGAGCACCTGAGATGAAAAAGAAATAGAAATCTGGTCATGTAACAAGAATAGCTCCCATTTACGTAGCATCCTTCCTTGCATTTCAATGAGGTAGTCAGGATAATCAGAGAACCCACTTTCATACCAAAATTAAACTCTTCATAGGTTACCTTCATTCTATTCACTCCTCTTCTCTTCTCTCTGGGTCTCTGTCTGTCGATCCCTTTGTCTGTTTTTCTCTCTCTCCCTCTTTCCTTCCCCGTCTCTTTTCTAGTGCCTTCCCCCATTGTCTACTAATATTGCCCAGATTTTTCCTAACTTCAAAAATCTTCCTCTTCCTCTTGTCATCCATCCTAAATTAACATCCTACAGCTGCCTTCTTCTTCTTTGTGAAAATCGCAGAAAGGAAAGTTTACATTCACTGTTTTCATGTCCTCACTACCCCATTCTTTCTTCTGCTGCTGTCAGGCTTCTGTCCCACCACTGCTCACACTCCTCTCTGGATTGCCATATCTAGTAAATTTTTCTTTCTATATTTGATACTCTTGACCATCCTGTCTGTGAACAGTCTCTCCTTCCTTGACTTCCATGTCATTGGTCTTTCCTGATCCTCCTACCTATCCCCAAACTCTATCTTGATCTCCTTAATTAGTTCACCCTCTTCTTTCTGCTGCTTAAGGGAGAATATTTCTTTTGCCCCTTTCCTATCCTGCATCATATGGTATCCATCTCTTTGATCTCTTTCCTTCCACTTCTCAATTAGAATGTAAGTTTTTTAAGCTTGCCAATCCTTGCATTTGAAAAATCTTTGTATCCACGAGGCCTTTAACAAAGCAAGAATATTCCATTTCCTTCCCACAGGCTATTTGTCCTCCATCTTTAGAATGGAGTTTCCCCCTCATCTCCATCTATTAGCATGTCTAATTAACTTCAGGGGCAGCTAAATGGTGAAATGGACTGGGCTTGGAATCGGGAAGATTCATCTGAGTTCAAATCTGGCCTCAGACACTTACTAGCTGTGTGACCCTGGGCAAGTCACTTAACCCTGTTTCTTCATCTATAAAATGAACTGGATAAGAAAATGACAAAACACTTCAGTATCTTTGCCAAGAAAACCCCCGAATGTGGTCACAAAGAGTCAGATATGACTTAATAACAACAATGACAATTAACTTCATGGCTTAGGCCACATGCAACCACCTAAAAGAGGTTCTTCCAGACCCTCCTAATTGATAGTGATTTTTTTTTTACTTAGTTACTTATTAGTGGGCATCTAGGTGGTGCAGTAGATAAATTGCTGGACTTGGAGTCAGGAAGACCAGAGTTCAAATACAGCTGCAGAAATTTACAAGTGGTATGACTACAGGTTAGTCACTTATCCTCTGCATACTTCAGTTTCCTTGACTGTAAAATGGCGATAATAGTAATACCTACTTTCCAGGATTGTCGGAAGGATCAAATTAGATAACATGTACGGTACCTTGTAAATCTTTAAGTACTGTAAGTAATACTGACTACTGCGACCCCTACTGCTTGGAAGGAAAAGTAATATTTCACCCCAACCCCCAGGATTCTTTTGGTACCCTTAAGAGGGTTACCTGTCTAGGTTCTCAACAAGTGACTCCAGCACCCACTGATGGTATACCCCAAGAGAGGGAGTCTCCTATACTCCATTTCAATTTAGCCACTAACAGCTAAGTTTTACAAAGAAATCTTTACTTCAAAAAATAAAATCGCAAATATACACAACACAGAGTGTCTCTCCACCTTAGTGTCTAAGGATAGCACAGTACTTGGCACGTAGTAGGTACTTAATATAAATTTATTGATTGAATAATTGAATGGGGAGGAGGGGATTATTAGACTCCTAGCTTAGTTTAGTTCCTATAGAGACCTGTCCCAGTTCCAAATCCCATACACTCTTTTAGCTCAAGTCCCCAGCTCTATGGCTTCTTCCTTGCTGGGGTGGCTAGCTAAAACCTCCTGTCTAGAATCCTGGCTCCAAGGTTGCCATTGCTTGAACTCTTACTTCTAGTGAGGATCCTTGCCTGTCTCTGGAACTGAGAAGGACAAATGACACAGAACAGAAATAAACTCCTCTAGGCTCATTTCTTGGAGCTGGGATAAAAGAGGAGAACAGAGGAAAGAAATCCTTCTCTCACTACTGCTATGTTGAGGAACTGGGGTCTTTGCCCTATGGTTGAAGCAGGAAAGAGAATTGTAAGGCAGAAAGAGAGCCACTGGCTAACTCTCTCTAGTTTTATTGACTCAGAAGGTTCCAGTATGTAGCCAATCAGATGAAGCCATAGGCAACAATGTGGTAGGGGACAAAGAGTGCCTCTGTTTTAGGAGGTCTGAACATGCCATAGCAAGCCCCATCAGGTGTGCTTCCATAATAGTAATGTGCTCAAAGACCTGCTGCACACATAAATGCTAACTAGCATTATTATTTTCTGTGTACATGATACATTCTCCTCTCCTCTCCTTCCTAACAGAGTACAAACCACATGAGGGCAGGGACATCTCCTTTTAGTTTTTGTGTTCCTTGTATCCTGGACATGACTCTCTAGCATATCCTTAACCTGGGACTTTCTCCTCCTCATCTCTTTCAGCTTTCTTTTGCGTGTTGTCTTCCCCCATTAAACTATAAGCTCTTTAATGATTGGTATCCCTAGCATGAAGTGCAGTGCCTGGCAAATGGTAGGCCTTTAACAAATGTTTGTTGACTGGAATTGGATTAACAAGTGCTGTTGGTTGAATTTAATGATTCCACTTTTATAAGCAAGGAACCAGAGAATTTAGTATTTTAGATAATGTCTATTAACTCCAGGTCCTGAAGGTTTTGGGACTTTTTCTCTTCTCCCTAGAGGCAACTGGGTGGTTCAGTGGATAGAATGCTGAACCCAGATTCAGAAAGATCTGAGTTCAAATTCGACCTTCAGATATTTATTAGCTCTGGACAAGTCACTTAATCTCTGCCTGACTTAGTTTCCTGAACTATAAAGTGGCAATTATAATAATATCTACCTCATAGGTTGATTGTGAGGATCAAATGAGATAATATTTGTAAGGTGCTTAGCTCAGTGCCTGGCACATAGTAGGTCCTTAATAAATACTTATTCCCTTCCCCCCTTCTCCCTCTACAGTATTTCAATTGCTGATCTCCTCAGTTCTCATCAATGATCATTTCTCTGCTAATGATTTTTATATCTATTTATCTGGCCCTAACCTCTCTTCTTATCTTTAGTTTCTATCCCCAGCTGCCTACTAGACATCTTGAACTGGATGTTCTGGAGACATCTTAAATTCAACTGCCCAAAACCAAATTCATAATATTTCCCCTCAAACCTTCCCCACTTCCAGACTTTGTTATTGCAGTCAAGAGCAACACCATTATCCCAGTCCACCAAGGTTTTAAGCCTGGTATCATCCTCAACTCCATGTTGCTGAGGTCTGTCCATTTTCACTCTGCAGCATGTCTTGAATATAGTCCCTTCTTCCCTCTGATGCTGCCACTGCCCTGAGACAGGTATTCAACTCATCATCCTGACCATCCTTATGTATGTAATGCTTTCCTTCCTCATCTTTACCTCCTTGGGTAAGCACAGTGCCTGGCACATAGCACACACTTAATAAATGGTTATTGACTGACTGACTAGTCCAGCGCTTGGGCTCTCTATCCATTATCCCACACTCTTGGTACTTGACCAGTTTATCTCCCATACTTCTTCAGTGACATCTTTTATGCTACTTTATTTGCACAAGTAGTTGCTGGCAATATGAAGGATCTTCCTTGGCCACAAGTCATTGCTGGTAGTAAGTAATCTTTCTATTACCCTTAGGATCACCCATAATTTTGATAGTTTTGGAAATTGTAATTTTCCAAATTAATTTCTAAATATCAGTAGGAGAATGATATAAAAACAATGGATAATTGTGGATAGGAGTATTTGAGAATGTTGAAAGCTCTACATAATTCCTCAAATTCTGTCTAGCCCATTATCTTCTTATTCAGTCTTAAACCTAACTCATCTCTCATTTTCAGTTCCTGTCCAAAATATATGTGTTGATCAAATAATTCAGTAGGTTTCTCAATTAACTGTATATTATAGTCTGGACACTAGGCATTTTTATCCATTTGGTTTTTCTTGTATGGATATCTTTTGAGTGAATCTCCTAGAGGAATCCCTAATAGAATTTTGGGGCACAATATAGCAGCACAGTGTCATTTCCAAACAGGGACATCTCTCTCTTCCTTTACTTGTTCACCTATGATTCTCCAATCCTAGAAATCTCTGACTTGAAGGCTCAATTCAGCTGCCACCTTCTATCCAAGGCTTTTCCTGATTGCCCCGGTTTAGAGTTCTCTCCACCCCTCTCCTCAAATTACTTTGAGTATTTGTTTTAAATATAGTTTGTACATATATATATATATTCTACCAGTAGAATGAAGGGCAAGGATTGTTTAATTTTTGTTTTATATTCTTAGCACCAGGTACAGTATCTGATTTGCTGAATTAAATTCAGTTGAATGTCTGGAGAGTATTAGCATCTTGAAGGAATTTCTTGAGGACTTCCTTTTCCATTTGAACTTTTGTGGGATATTTGAGAGAAAGGGCATGGTGTAATGGATAAAATACTGGACTTGGATTTAGGAAGACTGAGGACCTAATCCAGCCTCAGATATTCACTCACTTTGTGACCTTGGGTAATGATATTTAAACTTCCTATGTTTTGCTATTCAAAGGTATGTATTTTTGTGAAGCTATTAATTGATATAAATATGCTCTCATTGAGAAAAAATACACTCCCTGGTCATCGGTTTCCTTATCTGCAAAATGGGAATAAGGATTAAACTTCTGATGACTTTCTTTGGGTTGTTATGAGTGAAGGGGTTGTGAAGAATAAAGCACAATAAGAAATGAGATCTAGTATTAACGCTGGTTATTAATATCAAGTTTAAGACAAAACAGAGACATTAAGCTTCTTGAAAAATGTTCCTCAATCCTGTGGAGGATGAGCATAGATTAAATCTGAAAGGGACGTTAGAGACCATGGAGTTCCCCTCTACCTCCTTTATCCCCTGAAGGGGGTAAGTAACTTGCCCAGGGTCATACAACTAGTGAGACACAGATCCAGTTCTCAAACCCAGGATCAGAGCTTTTCCTATTACACTGCCCTATATTGTGAGTTATGGTCTAACATGTAGGGAGGCAGTCCCTTCAGCTAAGATTAGACCCTGGGCAATGACACTATTTTTGTCATAAATGGGAACAGAACTTAGTATTTGGCCAATGTCCTTACAACACCACAGAGCAGCTTATAAGAGGCTAATAAGCCCTAGTTCAGTGGAGAGGAAATGATGGTTTTTTCCTTTTAGGCTTTTCATTGGTGGCAGGGTGGTAATTGATAGACTCTTGAATGAGAATCTATCACAGGTAATTTTGCATGTGCGTCAAACTACCCTGATTGCTTGGAATTCATGTGGGTATTATAATATCTCTCACAGAAATGAGAAGCAATTGAAGCCATATGAAAGAGCCTATAAAGAAATATCCCAGGTCAGAAGGGAGGCAGCATTAACAGCTGCATCTAACAGAACATGATGAAACTCTCTTAGAGAGGGTCTGAGGTTCCTATCTACCTTCCATCTGGGCAAGTTCACAAGTCACAAGTAGTTGCCCTTGGGGAGGCCAAAACCAGAAAATCAACATACAAGGGCCCTGAAAACTGATTTGTAAGGAAAGTGGGATTGGGAAAGGAAACTGATGTTCACAGCTGAGACCTAGATCATATTCATAAACTTTCTTATTCTCTAAGCTCATCCTAGTGCTGGGGGCTCCTCTTTGCTGTAAAGAAACACAGTATGGTGAAATTTGGAGTCACAGAATCTGGGTCTGAAACATGAACATACTAGAGCTAACTCAAACTGGCTTGCAAAATTTTTAGTGTGAGCCTTGGAAATTCAGCAAATTCTTTATAAATTGGGACTTAATTTATTGTTTTGTGGATGTCTAGACTTGGTAAAGTGGTAGAAAATGTTAGTAATGCAGACTAAATTTAAAAATGTTCTATGCATATATTCCCCTCCTTCCTTTCCACCCAGAGAGCTATTTGTTGAGTATTTACTAGTACACCACTCATGTGAACTCTCTGCTTCTTATTATCAGTGTCAGATTGAGTAAGTTCTCAAATGTAACTGCCTTAGTTTCATCATCTATGCAATAAAGGGGTTGGATAATAGATTTAGAGCAAAGAAAGGATCCCAAAGACCATCTACTCTGGTTCATTTTATAGATTAGGAAACTGAGATCCTTACTGGTTGAGTAACTTGTCCAAGGTCACACAGGTGGTAAATGACAGAGGCAAGATTTGAACCTGAACCCAAATCCAAAAGTCCTTCCACTGTACCTCTCTATTATCTGTATATTTTCTCTAATATTTTTTTTCCAGCTCTAAATGCTATGTTCCCTTAGTTCACAGCCAGAGATAAGGCATATATTTTAGGTCATCAAGAGAAGAAAGAACATAAAGGAGTAGTAGCATCAGAAAATGGAAACAATGGCTCCAGAAGTAGCAAGGAGAGGGAGCTGGAAGCTAGAATCCAGGGTACCCAAATTCTTCCAGTCCCAGTTCTACCACTGACATATTTATACTTGTATACATGGGCACTTGGACAAGTAATACCCTCTTTGAACCTTAGCTTTCTTCACCTCTAAAAAGAAGTTAATGACTTCTGCCTTCTTTCTACAGAAATATTCTAAAAATTCTAAGTAAATTTGTAGATTCTCAGAAAGGAATGTTATACAAATACAAGAGCAATGTAAGGTGTAAATTCAAGGAAGGAAGGAAGAAATCAAGAAAGTAAAGGAAGGAAGGAAAGAAAGAAGGAAGGAAAAAAGGAAGGAAGACATTAAGAGAGGGAAGGAAGAAAGGAAAGAAAAAAGAAGGAAGTAGATTTCCAGGAGCCAGGATGGTAGAGTGATTGGTAAGTGCTCTACCCCTCTCCTTGTTGACCTTGAAAGATCCATAAAATATCTCCCCAGGAAAAATTCTGGAACAGTGGGATCAGTCAAAGGGGTAAACAGTCTCTTAGCACATGAGGCTAGGAAAATTGCAAAGGGGGTCCCTCTTGCTATGACTGAATGGGACCAGTGCAGGACCAGAGCTGTCCCAGACAGCTCCACCTCAGCAAACCAGGAGGTGATCCTGAGCCCCAGAGGGGTGGAGCCCTCACCACCAACACCAGGGCCCCAGGCATGCCTCGGCACCCCAGGGGAATCGGGAAGACACTAGTGCAGATGCGTGCATCAACCACTGAGCTTACTTATACTCTAGCTTAGCAGAGGAGACTGCCTGTGGCCAGACCACCCCCTCCTCCACACTTAATGCAGTTAGCTCCAGGGTAACACTGGGGAAATACAGAAAGACTTCACCTGGCCTCTGCTTTCCAACACCAGCCAGCTCAGCACCAGGTAAGCTGAAGCATTTTAGCTTCTAGCTGAAAGAACCAGAGGCCATAACACACAAAGTCTCAAGTTCAAGGCACAAGAACTGTGGGACAGGGCCCCTTGTGCCTCAGAAGCAGAGGAAAAGGGTGATCATCATGAGTAAGAAACAAAGTAGAAAAGAAAAGATCATAGAATCTTTCTATGGGGACAAGTACCAAAACGTGAATACCAAAGAGGTCAGCATTGAGACTGTACTCCCATATGAAACTTCAGAAGGGAATATGAACTGGTCTCAAGCCTAAAAAGCATTCTTGGAAGAACTGAAGAAGGATTTTAAAAGCCAAATTAGAGAAATGGAAGAAAAACTGGCCAATGATTTTAAAAATATGAAAAAAGAATTCACTGAAGAGAACAGCTCCTTAAAAAGGAAAATTGGACAAATGGGAATGGAAGTACAAAACCTAACTAGGAAAAATAACTCCTTAAAGAAATAATTGGACAGATGGAAAAGGAGATGAAAAGGTTGAGGAAAACAATTTGATAAAATTTAGAATTAGACAAGTAGGAGCTAATGACTCTATGAGACATCAAGGATCAGTCAAACAGAATCTAAAGGATGAAAAGATAGAAGAACATGTAAAATATCTAATTGGAAAAACAACTTCATTCAAGAGAATGACAATAATGAGACAATCTCCCAAATTTTATGGGATATTGAAGAAGCAGTTCTTCAGTGAAGTTTTATATCTTTGAATGCCTATATGAATAAAATAGAAAGAGGAGATCAACGACTTGGGCATGCAGCTGAAAAAGCTAGAAAAAGAGCAAATTGAAAATCCCTGAGTAAATACCAAATTAGAAATACTGAAAAGCAAAGGAGAGATTAACAAAACTGAAATTAAGAAAACTATTGAACTAATAAATAAAACTGGGAGTTGGTTTTGTGAAAAAAGCCAGTAAAATTGATAAACCTTTTCTCAATTTGATTAAAAAAAGAAAGAAGAAAACCAAATTACCAATATCAAAAATGAAAAGGGTGAACTCACCTCCAATGAGGAGGAAATTAAAACAATAATAAGAAATTACTTTGCCAAACTGTATGCCCATAAAATCAAAAATCTAAATGAGTGGATGATTATTTTAAAAGACATATATTGCCCAGACTAACAGAAGTAGAAGTTGAATACTTAAATAACCCCATCTCAGAAAAAGAAATTGAACAAGCCATCAGTGAACTTCCTAGGAAAAAATCTCCAGGGTCAGATGGATTTACAAGTGAATTCTATCAAACATTTAAAGAACAGTTAATTCCAATACTGTATAGACTTTTTGGGAAAATTGGGGAAGAAGGAGTCCTACCAAATTCTTTTTATGATACAAATATGGTTCTGATACCTAAACCAGGAAGAGACAAAACAGAGAAAGAAAATTATAGACCAATTTCTCTAATGAATATAGATGTCAAAATTTTAAATAAGATATTAGCAAAAAAAAAATATAGCAACTTATCACGAGAATAATACATTATGCTCAGGTAGGATTTATACCAGGAATGCAGGGCTGGTTCAATATTAGGAAAACTATTAGCTTTATTGATCATATCAACAACAAAACTAACAGAAACCACATGATTTTCTCAAAAGAAGCAGAAAAAGCTTTTGACAAAATACAACACCCATTCCTATTGAAAACATTGAAAACACTGGGAAGCATAGGAATAAATGGAACTTTCCATAAAATAATAAGCAGTATCTACCTAAAACCATCAGCAAACATTATATGCAATGGGGACAAGCTAGATGCATTTCCAATAAGATCAGGGGTGGAAGAAGGATGTCCAGTATCACCACTGTTATTCAATATACCACTAGAAATGTTAGCTGTAGCAATTAGAGAAGACAAAGAAATTGAAAGAATAAGAATAGGCAAAGGAGAAACTAAGTTATCACTCTCTGCAGATGATATAATGATATACTTAGAGAATCAATTAAAAAAACTACTTGGAATAATAAACAACTTTGGCAAAGTTGCAGGTTACAAAATAAACCCACACAAATCTTCTGCATTTCTATATATTAGTAACAAAACCTAACAGCAAGAGATAGAAAGAGAAATCTCATTTAAAGCTATGATAGACACCATAAAATATCTGGGAGTCTATCTGCCAAAACAAACCCAGGGACTATATGAACACAATTACAAAACACTTTGTGCACAAATAAAGTCAGATCTAAGTAAGTGGAAAAACATCATTTGCTCATGGGTAGCCTGAGCCAATATAATAAAAATGACAATTCTACCTAAATTGATTTACTTATTCAGTGCCGTACCAATCAAACTATCAGATAATTATTTTCTGGAGCTAGAAGGAATAATATCAAAATTCATCTGGAGGAACAAAAGGTCCAGAATATCAAGGGGACTAATGAAAAGAAATGCTAGGGAAGGTGGCCTAGTGCTACCAGATCTCAAATTGTATTATAAAGCAGCAATTATCAAAAACACTTGGTACCAGTTAAGAAACAGAGGGGTAGCTCTCCTCCTCCTCCTTCTCCTCCTCCTCTTCCTCACCATCACAACCATCCTCTTCCTCCTCCTCCTCCTCCTCCTCCTGCTCCTGCTCCTGCCGCTGCTGCTTCTCCCCCCGTTCCCTTGGAGCGGACCGTCCTGGTGCCTCTTTTGTGAAGCGGCGGCTGAGGAGACCCCCGGACTCGCCACGGCCGACGAGAAGCCGAAGGAAGGAGTCAAGACTGAAAACAACGACCACATTAATTTGAAGGTGGCAGGGCACGATGGTTCGGTGGTGCAATTTAAGATTAAGAGGCACACACCACTTAGTAAACTAATGAAAGCCTATTGTGAACGACAGGGTTTGTCAATGAGGCAGATCAGATTCTGATTTGATGGGCAACCAGTCAATGAAACAGACACACCTGCACAGTTGGAAATGGAGGATGAAGATACAATTGATGTATTCCAACAGCAGACAGGAGGCGCTTACTAAAAAGAAAATCTACAACTGTACTCCAGAACTGTGCTCCCAAGGAAGACAATACATTCACAATTAGAAAACCAAGATTTGGTTCATCCACATCCTGACTACTGCAGTATAGTTTTCTCTCTTCTTTGATTCCCTTCCCCCATTCCTTTATTGTACATAAAGTAACTGGTGTATGTGCACAGGCATAATGCGTATTTTTTTTTTTTTTAACTAAATGGCTGATGGTATGTTTTGATCAGCATCAAATGGAGATGGGGAAGGGAAAAAACAAACTGGTTCTGTGAAAATATCCCTTTTCTCCATTAGTAGCATGCTCATTCAACTTTTATCTTTATATTCCAGTAAGTTATTTTGCTCTCACTGTTTAACAACAACAAAAAAAAACCTACAAAAAAAATCCTTGCATACCTTGTTTGATTGGATAATTTCAATGTTTTTCTTTTATCATTGTAAAACCAAGGACGATTTTATAACTTTTTTGTACATAGCTGTTACATGTAGGGCAATCTCTGTCTCTCAGTAGGGATAAATTACTATAAAGAAATTGATCCTAGATAGTTTTCCCTTTAAGTCAAACATCTTGTTGTTTAAATAAACTTCTTGTTTAAAAAAAAAAAAAAAAAAGGAAACAGAGGGGTAGACCAGAATCCTGAACTCTTGTCCTCTGACTTCACAACCAGTAAATATGCTTTTCACTTCTATTGTCCTGATCATGTTCCCCAACCCTTCTGTCATTTTGCACCTTGTAAGGAGAAGGGCAGCAATGTGGTGCAATGGATGGAGCACTGGGTGAGCCTGAAATCAGGAACACTCTTTTTCAGGCTTGTTTGATTCTTTGTGAACTCATTTTGGATTTTCTTGGCAAAGATATTGGAGTGTTTTGCCATTTCCTTTTCATGCTCATTTGACAGATGAGGCAACTGAAGCAAACAGGGTTAAGTGAATTGCCCAGGGTTACACAGCTAGGAAGTATTTGAGGCCAGATTTAAACTCAGAGATGAGTCTTACTGACTCTAGGGCCAGCACTCTATTCACCTAGCTGTCCCTACCATTTATAGGTGCATTATTGTGAAAGGATACTAATCATGATGAAGTTGTGGATGCTGGTGAAAAGTATCAGAGGAGAGGTTCAAAAAATGTTCCAGGAAAGCAGGGATCTCTTCTAGGTGGAGGTTTAAGAGAAGATTTCATTGAAGAGGTCACTTTCAAGGTGACACTCAAGCCTTGAAGGACTGCTCAGATTTTGTTAGTGAGCATTGCATGGCCAGGGAATGATATAAACAAGGCTAAAGAAGTACAAAGGTGCATAGAGTTCCCAAAGGAAAAGGTTGAAAATGGAATTAGAAAAGAAGGAGGGATCCAGAATGATGACTATTCTTTCCCCTGTTATCAGGTTGTTGCAGATATGCCAATGAATCCACAAGTGCAATATCCTGATTGTACTTGTAATATATTTCACATATACATTGCCCCATTCAGCTGCATTGAGTTTTGATAGGCTATAAGAGCCTGGTGAGCTAATCGTCTTTCTTATAGGTTGTTCAAACTGGAAGGATTCTTCATGGTCATTTACTACAACATCTTTTTTTTTTCCTGGCAAGGAAACTGGGCCCAGGGAACCAAACAATCTCTCTAGAGTCACACAGCTACTAGGTAGCTGACCTAATTTGTGTGACTTTAAATCCAATTGTAATTCTCTTGTTCTTGGACCTCTCTGGCTTTGACAAGCAGTGGATAATTAAATACTTTGTCTGAGTTTAGCAGCATCCTCTCTTCCTTGTTAGTTTAGTCTTTTAGGAAGAGGGTCATACTTATCTATAAAGTAATTGACTTCCCTTTGACTTGACCATGTCATTTAAAAGAAGGGTTGACTTCCCCATTATTGGAGTGCTTTTTATACAGAAGCAGGAACCTTCCACCTCTAGGACTCTATTCCCTCAAATGTGTAAAAACCCTCAGAAATCCAACTTGGGCTGAACAGAGGTTCAGCAGTTTGTACGCTCCAGAATTAAATGAGGTTGAATGTAGATCTTGGAGTGGGAGGCCTGCTTGAAGTCCCCAAAGGGAAATCCGATTAGTTACACCATATTTACTGGGTGTGAAATTGGTTTTTAATCCTCTACTGTTAAAAATGAGCACATTCTTAGTTGCAGTTCAAGTTTCTCCATCCCTTAACATATTTCCTTCAAGAGGCTGCCCTACCGCAAAACCCCTCTGGCCAACAGCACCATTCCTCAACCTTAATAGCAGTTGTGGTCATGCACAGATGAAGGTCGCCCTTAAGCCCATGGCAGAATTTATCTCCCATCCAAAGCTGACTGCCTGATAGGCATTAGTCATAGAGAATGTTGATGTCATGAACCACTGGGTATCTCACTGGGTCTCCCCTGAAGTCAGAAAAAAGGTAGCATGTTACTATTTAAGAATCACAAAGGCTTTATGTATGTTATCTTTTGGAGGCTCATAACAACTGAGTGTTTGATAATGCCAGAGTTATCTTTGTTTCACAGAGTCAGAAACTGAGGCACAGAGAGAAGTGACTGGTCATGTAGCTCCGAAGTGACAAAGTGGTGTCCAAACCCAGGTTTTCTGTTGGTTAAGTCTATAGTGTCTTTACTTAAGCCAGGCATAGGAAGTTACATGGACTGGTAAGTCTGGGTATATTGAAATTCATGTCAATATCCCATACATCCCATTGCCTAATCTAGTTAAAATGAACTACAAGGGATCAATGATTCCCTTCTCTCTAAATTCAGTTCATCATGGGACAAAAATTAAGGCTATCCAAGCATGTGGATACTCATCATCAAAAGTCATTTAGAAGATTTGTAAATTATTTTAGGATCATAGAGAGGGAGGGCAGACAGCTGAGTGGTTGGTATAAAAATAATAGCCACACTTGGAATTTATATAGCACTATGTCTTGGGATATGTTGAAGTCAGCTCCAACTAGCTGCTTTGAGAAAGCGTTGGTTGTTCAATTTTCATTGTGAGCATTTATACCTCAAAAATTGGCAATTGCTACAAATCAGGGCTTGATTTGTTATTCTGTTGCAGGGTTGGGGAATCTGTGGCCTTCTAGGTCCTCAAGTTTCACAGAACAAATCCTTTTATTAAGGGGATTTGTTCTGTGAAGTTTGAATTCCTTCAAAGGGCCACACTTGAGGATGTAGAGGGTTACATGTGGCCTCAAGACCACAGGTTCCCCACCCCTGGTAGTCTTAAGAAAGTGACAGAGAAAATGTTAGTAATGCAGATAAAATTTTAAAGTGTGTCACTTGTACATTTTTTTGGATACCCAATTGTTCAACATTTACCAGCATACCACTGGGCTTATATCCCTTCCAAAAGGGATTTCACATACAGTGAAACTTAGTTGATTCTACAATATCAACTTAGGGTGATGGAAAGAGTGCTGAATTTAGAGCCAGAAGACCTGGACTTGAGTACTGGCTTTGTTACTTGTTACCCACTCAAGCAAAATAGCTAACATTTAGCCTCTTTGGACTTCAGTTTCCTTGTCTGCAAAATGGAAGCATAAATAATTTCTGAATCCCTGATCCTTAACGACAATCCCATGAAGTTCCTTAGACAATCCCTTTTCATATCCTTTTGTTTCCTCTTCTCATATGCACATAGACGTGAATGGGGAGGCGTACTCAGGCTGGGGTAGTCTATCCAAGGTTAAGGTGGTGTATGTACCAAGGCCAGTAACTTTGCTTAGACACCCCTCTCTGAATTGTAATTTCTCATGCTTTTGGTATTGTGGTCAGTGACACTTTTCAGGCACACATCCCCATGTTAAATTAGAAATTATTCCCTTTCGGGAAATCCTGGAAGCCTCAATCATTGCCACAATCTGCCCGATAATTAATAAACTGAGCAATCAATCAATTAATCAGTTCAGTAGATGTTCATTAGTTATCTACTATGTATAGAATGCTGTTCCCCAAATTAGAGAAGAGATAAAGTTTGGGTCAAATTTTAAACTGGAAGGAACCCTAAACATCAAGTTCAACACCTTAATTTTATAGATGAGTTAAATAGAAGAGAAATTACTTGTCCAAGATCACATGGCAAATTACTGAACTGGGATTTAACTTCCGATCCTTGAGTTCTAAGTCAATTGTATATTTCACCATATGTTGAATTCTCTCATCTAATGAAGTTTAAAGTCTAGAAAGAAGACAAAAGACTGACACTGGTAAGTATAACTTTAATAACTTAATGGATGCATGATCTCATGAATGTGGACATTTTCTCCGCTGGTTCAAATGATAATCTATCCACATAAGAAGACGATTATGAATCCATCAATTAATCAAGAAGCGCTTATCACAATGTGCCAGGCACTGTCCTAGACACTGCGGATACAAAACCACAAAGAGAAAGGGAAAGAAGAAAAAGGAAATGCTCTCTATCCTTTCTTATCCATATCATCCCCTAGCCCTTCCACAGAAAAGCTGGCTAATATGGTAGAAACGTTCTAGGACACAAGTCTTTTTACATTTTGTGGGTGCCAGTGAGCTGCCATACTTTCCATCTGCTATCCTTTGCTCTTCATATTGGCCCACTTCATTTTCTGATTTATATATTTCCTGGATGATATCCCACCTTTAGTGCATGGGTCATTGTTTTAAATATAACCTGTTTGTTCCCAGCATGTTTCTTTCCATTATCTGTTGGACTTCCTACAACTTTGATTTGACTTGGTTTGTTGTGTTGTAAGATTCACTTTCATTCAGCATCATTAAGAAAACAATGGTATATATAAAAGATAAGCTTTTCTGTTGAGGAGCAGCTTGGGACTGTTCAAAGCAATGCACAATTTCTCAAAAGAAACCTGCCCTGTCCCCTTGTTCCTGTTCAGTTGTGGGTTCAGTTTATTATCCATGTAGAGTGCCTATCTAAAATGTCTGCACTGATGGATTAAATCAAAGAACTGCACATGGAACTGTAAACAGTAGTATAGATAGTGAACATGCTTCATTCATTTGACTTTTCCTGTGTGGTTTATTAGGGTGGTATCTTTTGGGTATTGTGGATCTCAATGATCCACAGCACAGATATCATTCTTTCATTCTAATGCTTTAGGTGAGTCATTTAAGCTCTGAGTTGTGGTTTCATTATATATATGTATATATATATACACATAGGTGTTAACTAAGATAGCCTCTCAGGTTCCTTTCAACTCTAGAGTTATGAGCTTATGATTCAATGAACAGTAATACAAAATAATATCTAAGTGCATTAGAGTGATGGAAAAGAAAATGCTACCTGAGGGGGAAGGTTGCTTTTGATTGGAGGGATCAGGGAGCCAAGAAAGCAAAAATAAAGAGGTTGAAAATGCTGCTGAAGGGTAGCAATGCTGGTGCCTTTGCCGGTTCTTTTTTTCTATAGTAGGAAATGTGGGAAAACTTAAAAACAAGCAAGCCAATTTAATCCAGTAAAGATTTATTAAGGAGATTACAGTCTAAGGGGGAAGATAATACACAAAAGGAGGCAGAAAAGCAGGGGAAAGGGTTAGGGGAGGGCTGGGCACCAGGGGCATCTGGTATGGGGGCATTTTGTTCCATGGAGTTGAAACCAGGTAAAGTAGCACATGTCCAGTGGATCTGAGAGTGCACTTTCTGCCCTCTCTGAAGGAAGGCATTGAGAGTAGTTTGGAACTCTTCCCTCTAGCCCTCCAATCACAGGGGAGAGGAGACTGAGGGAGGTGGAGGCAACTAAGATTAGAGTTAGCAGCCTGGTAGTGAGTTTAGAAGGGATGAGCTTATCCTGGAAGGGGCATCTTGTTTTGTAGCAATTGTTCCAAACACTAAAATGATAGCTGCCAACTAACATCCCGGCTTGACCATCAGTGTCCCAGAAGATTCTCTGCCCCCACTGTTAACAAATAAAGCCATGAAATTCTTGCTTATACCTCTGACCTTAAGGCTGAAGTTTCTTGCTTCATACCTATACTTCTCTTCATAAGGTTTCATGACAATATAAGCTCTTGTGACAGTAACACACTATCAGGTTAACCCTGAGAGCCACAAAAATATCGCTAAAAGTGTAAGGATAGGTGAGGCTACAGGCCATTGACATGTTAGGCAATTATGGGTCCAAATTGCAGGGACAGAGTCTAGTTTTGACCACTTGGATTTTGGACATCTGAGAGTTAGTTGGTTCTTGAAGTTTCTATTTGACACATTGAGGTCAGCCTATTCCTAGGTTCTCCTGAGAGCTCCAAGAAGTCTATGGGAGGCAGCCTTAGTGTAATGGTATCATGATTAGACTAGGCAGGAGTTGGGAGATCTTTAACCAGAAATTCTGGCATCTAGTAAAACTCCATTTGGAAGAGAGTCTGTTCTTGTTGAGCACAGTTAAGTAGGGAGAAGGGAAGATCTAGGGTAGGTTAGGGCAAGGAAAGGCAGCTTGGCCAAGGACTTGTGGGGGAAGACATGGGTAACATTCATACTCCATGATGGTAGTTATCCTGAGCACCTTGAGATAAAGCCTTGGTGGTAACCCCTTTCTTAGTTATGCATCCAAACTTTGGTCTCTTGGTCCTTCCAAGTTTAAGAGACTTGGACAGGTTATTTCTGCTCTGTAGGCATCAGTTTCCCTATTTCCAAAGGGAGACACTTTGACTAAATGATCCCTGAGGTCTTGTCTAATTCTAAAAAAAAATTCTCTTTCAAGTTTTGATTTGCTGCTACATCTTGTCTAGGCTAAATTTCTCCTCCTCTTCACTTTCTCCCCTCTTCATGCCCCAGCCCCATCATCTACTAAGGATCATGCCAGAAATATCAGTCTTTCTCTCTGTAGCTTTGAATTGTTGACAGAGTGGCTATGGGTATTCTTTTGAATGAAAACCCATCAAAGGTAATTTTGTGTTTGCGTCAAACTCTCCATCCCTGTGTCTCTTCTGGTCTCGTCTTCTGAAATGAGTTTTTCTAACTACCCTCTCTCTCCTGTTAGACATCCATCTTACCCTCTGATCTACTGTTCTCTGTACTCTCAGAACCAGCTGTACTCTGGGGGAGAACTATTTTCAGGAGCGCTTCCTTTTTTTTCTCCTCGAGTACTCAGACTGCTCTTGTTTACCCCTTAGCAAAGAACCTTTACCATTAAACTATTGCACGCACACCCACAAATATGCTCACACAGACACACATCTGCCTTAGAAATCATCCCAGATGCACTGGAGGGTGATTCACTGCAGACAGGATGCTAAGATGATTCCCTGAGTGTCCTGGAAATGTGTGTTTATCCATCTTTGACTAAACTTTTGCCTCCTGAGTGTGAAGTAGCTATCGTTACACATCTGCTTTGAAAGCATAATTGACCTCATAAGTGGGTTGCCAATCTCTTAAGAACCTTCATGGATCCAGGAAATGGTGAGGGCCTTTGCTTTCCCCTAGGATTCCGTGCCTCCTCCCATAATTTGTCACTTTGCCTGGGCCTTCTAGTTTCTTTGTTTTTGCTAAAGCCTCTTTCTTTTCTCTCTATCTTTGCTCATTGAATTCTTAATTGTGCCTTCAAGTCCAATTCACATGCCTCCCCCCTCCCCCCCCCACCAACAGGGGATCTTTCTCAGAGTTTGTTGTTTGGTAATGACCTTCCCCTCTTTAGGTCTCATACAATATTTTCTTTGACTTTCTCTCTCTCTAATGCACTTATCATATAATATTGTATATTATAGTTTTCTGCAGGTTTTATCTCCCTCCTAGACTGATGAAGTGTGAGGGCCGGGTCCAACCTAAACTTTGGCTCTCCTCTATCTTCAAGTCTTCACCTATTAGGCACTTCACAAATACCGGTGGAAATGAATTAGAGAAGAGGGAATTATTCAATTTACAATTGGTAGGGAACTTAAGGGGCTGTTAGACTGGTGCCCTCATTTTACAGAGGAGCTTACTGAGGCCCAGAGAGGTTAGCTAATGTATCTGTATGGCCTAGAGACTTTTGAGCTTATTTAACTCTAAAATGGGTCTAATAATAGTACCCACTTCACAGGTCTGTCGTGTAGAGAGAATAAAATCAAGCATATCAAGTGCTTCACAAACTAACGTACCACACAAAAATGAGTCATCATTATTTCAGCTAAATTTGAATCCAACTTTGCTTTTAAAAGACCATTTGGCTGAGAAGGAAAGAATGAAGATTTAAAATCTCCCGTCAAGCAAAGCTTCTCTCTTCCATGCAGGTATTCACACTCTACAAGACGTGCTTATAGATGTGACCACAAAGATACCTTTCTGAACAGTCCAATTACCATCACTACCAAGAAAGGCACCAAATAGAGAGACACATTCAACTACAGTGTTTGCCTCTATCATGGCGGATGTCCTATGTAAAGTTCAACTAGAAAGGAAATCCTCTCTCCCAGGTAGATTCTCCAGATGCTTCTGAAACTCTGCGGATGTGATTATGCTGATTGCATAGACTGCCAATTTTTCAAAGACTTTCCAGTGAAATCCATTTTTATTTGAAAGATATGGATCTAACCACCTACAATAGAAAAATAAATGAATGCAAAGCACACATTGAAACAATTATGATATGTTGTATATTTGACAGTTACTCTAGATGGAAAATTCGAGAATGGAAGGGGAAGGGGAGAGGAGACTTCATTGCTTCTGGGAAACTGTAAAATCCTTTCAATGGTCATAAGCTGTTCCCTATTACAAAAAAAAACTCCATTTTTTTTTTTAAAAGAACCAATATTTTTTTTTGGTGATGCCCCATGGCTATGCATCATGGAACATTATGTGTTCAGAACAATCAGAAGTGGAGATAATCCAAATGCTGATAGTGGATGTAAGGTGGCTGTAGTATATAATCAAAATGACTTGTAAGTAAGAGAAGGCATTACAAATGAATCAAAACACCGTTAAGGACATTTATGATGGGAAAAGGGGGGGTAAATTGGGTATGTAGTGAGAATAAGAAACAATAAATAGACAACTTAAGTGTAATATTGGTACACAAACCAGAAGAAAGCCTCTGGTGTAGTAGGCAAGTCCTTTATGGAGTATTTATAGAAGAACATGGATTAGGATTACGCTGATTGGGAAGGTATAGAGAAGTTTTGATCTACTTAGGAAAAGGGAGTACTAAAGCTTATGAGATAATGGGAGTATAACAAACATCTAGGCATCTTGGCAGTTCTGAGTTCAAATTCATTACAAAGGAATCCTTTTTATATTCATTTTATGATTAGCCAAACTTTTAGGAATTCTTAGTCTATACTCATTGTCTCTACTCCCCATTCCTTCATCCTTTGCTGTGTGGCTTCTCTCTCCAAATTGGCCAATGATCTCTTCACTGAGAAATCTGATGATTTTCCCTGTTTTACTCCTCTAGCCCTCTCTATTGCATTTGACACTATTGACCATCTTCTCTCTTCCTAGATATGTTCTCCTCCCTGAGTTTTGACATGACAATAGTTCTCTTTCTGACTCTCTCATTTCTCTTTCCCAATTTCCTTCGCTGCATCATCACCCACATTCTGTTCCCTTACCTGCTCCCTTGGGTTTTATTATTCATTTTAATAAAGCTGACTCCCAGATTTATATATCTAGCCCTAGTTTCTCCCTTGTGATTCAATCTCACATCTCCAACAATCTCTTGGCTACTTCAATGTCCCAGAGACATCACAAACTCTGTATTGGAAAACATAAACTCTATATTAGAAAATAAAACTCATTGTCTTTCCCTCTTCCCTCCCTAACCCTCCACTGTCCCTAACTCCTCTGTGTCCATGGAAGGTACCATCACCCTCCCAGTTATCATGGTTTGTAACCTTCATTTTTTTCCTTTGCTTCTCCCTCTCCCTCCTTTGCATTTCTACCTCTTCAACATGTATCAGATCTGATCCTTTCTCTCTACTTACACAGCAACTGCCTTAATTGAATCCCTTATCATCTCCCTATTGCCTTTAGAATAAAATAGAAATTCCTTTCTTTGACTTTTAAAGCCCGTCTTAATCTGTCCTCAACCTGTCTTTTGAGCCCCATTATATATTACTCACTTTTCCCATACTCCATGCTTCAACCAAACTGGGCTTTTGGCTGTTCCTTGAACCCGACTTCCCATCTCTCATCTGTATATTTGAACTGTCCTCTATTCTTGTCTCAAAGAATCCCACTTTTTCCTTCAAAATTTAGCTCAAGCAACACATTCTGTGCAGTCTTTCCTGATCCCCTCCATTTGTAGTCCTATCGTTCCTAACTACCTTCTATTTAATGGCCATGTATTTATTTTGTATCTATTTATTTTGAATTTATGTGTATATATGTACACACTGTCTTCCCCATCAATTAGTCAACAAACATTTATTAAATGCTATGTGTTATGGGCTGGGGCTACGAAAAGGGACAAAACACTGCCTATACCAACAAGGAGTTCACGATTTAATGGATGCGTCCCAAAAGAGTGTAAATTCCTTGAGAATAGGGACTGATAACTTGAAAAAAATATTTATATTCCTAGCATCTAATATAGTGGCTGGCTGGCACATTAGGTGCTTGATGAATATTTGATGATTGATTGATTTTGTGTTTTATGTTCTGAGGTCATTTCAGACTCTGAAATTTTATCTTATTTCCTCTACCTTTGGCATTCTGTGTCTTCAAGTCCTTTCTTGTTCTAGACTACGTTTTATCTCTGACACTCTATGCTCCATATTCTCATCCAAAGTTTAAATTCTATATAACAGAAAAGAGTGAATTTTAGCTTAGGTTATTTGTGATACAGAAAAGGGGATTTTAGTCCCTCTCCATGGATTAATAACCATTTGGCTTCAAATCCTCTTCCAATAATCAAATGCAAAAGTTAACTTTCCTTCCATCTTTCCTCTGACCTTTTCTTTGAATCATTTGCTATTTTTCAACTTTCTCAGCCTTACACACTGGAAACAGATATTTTATCGGAAGAAAGTAACTTCCTCACCTTTTTCTCTGCTGGATAAATCTGGGGCAGAAAGCAGCACGGATGTAGGATGTTCCAAAAGGATTATCCTGTGAGACAAAGTCAGGAGTTTCTGAAAGGTTATGACCAGTTGTAAATATGAGCAAAGCACTTCCTCATTTAACAGAGGAAATGGATCCCAGAAAGGTGTCATTGAGAGCCCCTACTTCAAAAGTTCCTCTGAGAAAAGGAATAACAATGGACCTTCTGTGTTAAGCTGTCAGCTCAAGTACATCTGTGTGTTTATGGTGTTTGCAGAAGTGTGAGGAGGGGAGAGTGGGAGAGCAAAGAGATTTATATAGGAATCGAGGGATAGCTTTATGGTAAGGTTTACTTTTTTTTAAAGTTTCACCCCTAGGGCTATAAATGAGCTGAAGGTGGTTTTTAAAAATGACTTTGTTGTGTTGTGTTTTGTTTGTTTTATCTTCAGACTGGGAAGGATAGAACAGAAGTGGTTAGGTTATGGCAGATGGGGGCAAGGTAGAAATTGAAAACCAAGGTAAATGAAATGACTGCAGAACGTCTAGCTATGTCTCAGGGCAACCTAAAGAACTGGCAGAAACTCTGCACTACCATAAACCTTTCCTGCCCCACCAAGAGCAAGTGAGAGGAGGTCCCACTTTGGGAGATGTTATCTGAAGAGTTGCCTTCACACCAACATCTTAATTAAAACCTTGGGGGCTACTTAAGTCTATACTTCTGGTTGTAATTCCCCCACTCTTTTGAATAGCAAATTCTTACCTCTGGATTTTCTGGTCTCTGTGGTTTAGAACCATATGCCAGGGTGAAAATCCCTTTTGCTAGTTACCGCTGTTCATGACCTTAACCCTATCTAGGTCAGCTCTTGATGTTCCCATCCTTCTCATTCATACACTTTCATTGTGTCCCTGGAACCTCTGTTCCATTATGAACCAATCAACCAATCAAGAGGCATTTCTTAAGCACTTATTATGTGCCAGGCACTATATTCAGCAATGGGAATACAAAGAATAAAAAAAAAATGAAAATCTCCGTTAAAGAGCTCAGTTCTTTCAGGGGAAATCTCACGCATGCATGTATGTAATTACAAAAAAAAATATAACAAATAAAGTAATTTTTTGGGGGGATTCACAAGTCACCCAGGTGAGGGAGAGATCATAAAATACATCATATGGGTAATATTGCTTGAGATCAGCTTTGAGGAGAACTAGGGATTCTATGAGGCAGAAGGGAAGAGAACATATTCCAGGCATGGGGGTATAGCCTTTGCAAAATCGAGTCAGTTCAAGTTAACATGCATTTATTAAATACTTCCTAATTGCCAAATTCTGTGCTAAGGGATAGGAGTCTAAATATAAACACAAAAGGAGTCCTTCCTTGGCCTCAAAGAGCTTACATCCTAATGGGGGAGGACAACACATAAAAGGGGGCAAAACAGGACAGGGATTGGTGGTAAAGCTTAGAGAGTAAGGAGTAAAGCCAAAAGAAGAGGTGAAGATGGGTGGCCTGGGAGCTTCCTCAAAATGGAGGCTCTAGGAGGTACTCACCAGTGGGGTAAACAGGCTACAGGGATGGAGGGATCTTCCCAAGTGAGAGGGCAGCAGAGATATAGTGGTAAAGTCTGGAGAGTTAGGAGTGAAGGATGGCTGACTTGGGCACATTCTCAAAATAGAGACATAGAAATAGGAGACTGAGAGTACATTGGGTGAGGGACGGCAAGAAAGCCAGTTTGGTTGGACCATAAGTGTGTGTGAAGGGGAATTACGAGTAATAAACCTGGAAAAATAGGTTGGAGTCAGACTGTGAAGGACTAACTCCGTTTCATCACTGATCTTTTGCTCAGATACTTCTTCTGACTTCTGGGAATAAGTGAAACATCCCCTAACCCCTGAAAACCTTATGTCTTTTATCACCCACTTCAGTGATAGACATTTCTTTCCAGCAGAATTTGGCACACTTGCTTACTACTGAATGAAAGAAGAAGCATTTGTTAAGGGCTTACTATGCTAAGTGCAGACAGCAAGGTGGAGCTGTGTATAGAGCACCTGGCCTGGAATCAGGAAGACCTGAATTCAAATCCAGCTTAAGATATGTACTGGCATGTGACCCTGGACAAATGACTTAACCTTGTTTGCCTCAGGTTTCTTACCTATAAAATGAGTTGGAGAAGGAAATGACAAATCATTGTAGTATCTTTGCCAAGAAATAGTTGGACATGACTGAAACAACTGGACAACAACAGCATGTTAAATGCTAGGGGTACAAATACAAGCACGAAAAATAGTTCCTGCCTGTAAGGAACTTACATTTTAATGGGGGAAGATAATACATAAAGAGGAGATAGAAAGGGGTAGTGGAAGAGGTGAGGGCATACAATGGGGGGCATGGTTTGGGAATCTCCCAGAAATGATGTAGATGCCTCATTCTGGACAACAGAAGGCAAAAACTCACCTATCAAAGTAACTGATGGCATACTGTCAATAGAACTCTGAATTTTCCAATCATTCAGGAAAACAATTTAAAATTTTGTGATAGAAGTGACTTTAATTCAGAGATCTCACTCCTAGACATATACCTCAAGGAGGCCAAAGACAAAAATGAAAGTACCATATATACCAGAATATTCATAGCAGCACTGTTTATGATAGTAGAGAACTGGAAACCAAATGGGTGCTCATCAGTTGGGTGACAGTTGAACAAATTTTGGAATGTGAATACAATGCAATATTATTGTGTTGTAATAAAAAAAAAGAATGTAAAAAAAAGGCATAAAAAATGGAACATTTGTGTAAAGTAAGCAAAACCCAGAAAATAATATGAAGGATCATTGATCACTACTGTAATGTAAATGAAAGGAATAATAAAAGAAAGTCTGATGTTATATAATTATAATACACCAATCTTGGGTCTGAAGAGGATATTAAAAAAAGTATCTCCCTCCTTTTATTGGAAAGGTGGGAGAGACTATGTATAATGTTGCACACATATCAACTGTGCTTACGATGTTTATGTAATGTAAATGTAAGACAGTGTAATTGTTTTTGTCAAATGAGATCATACATATAAAGCGCTTTGCATATTTTAACACGCGATATTATTGCTGTCATTATTATGTGTTATTACACTGAGAAATAAGGGGCATGGATTTGTTATATAGAATCAAAAACATTAATGAAACCTAAAATATATGCAAATATAATACAATACAACATATGATGCAGTGATGTGGCATATATAATACAATGTGATATCATACGGTACAATACAATATAGTATGATATCATTTCCAGTTTTAAAGTAGGTCATGTCATGATCACCTTGGTTTATTTTATTTTTTTAAAGATTACTACACTGCCAGATAGGTAAAATGCTGTAGATATGATTTGCCAAGATTTTAGCCAAATACTTGAAAAAGTTCTTAATGTTATTTTTCTGGAAAAAGACAACTGGATGTGGGAGACATGAATTTACCTAACTGTTCTGTAGTGCAGTTACATGAATTCAAAACTTGTTGAATGTCTGGAACTAAAGAATAGTCATGAATGGATCAAGTTCAGCTTGGAGGGAAGTGTCTAGTGGAGTGCTCTGTTCTTGGTCTTATGCTAATTAAAATTTTTGTCAAAGATCTGGATAAAGATATAACTGTAAATAAATATTTATTAAGCTCCTACTGTATGCCATGCATGGTGCTAAGCATTAGAGGATACAAATCTGAAAAAGAAAGACAAGATCCAAAAATAGCCTAAGAAACTCAAGCACTGGGCCAAATTGAGTAAGATTACATTCAATAGGAGTAAGTGTAAATTTCATGTAACTATCAACTTTACATATGCAAATTGAGGGAGGGGAGTGAGCCTAATGACAGCTTACCTAAAAAATATTTGGCAAATTTAATGGCTTGCTAGCTTCATATGTTGTACAGTGTGATACAGTAGTCCCCAAAAGCTAAATTGATTTTAGACTGTTTGGAGGCATAGTCCCTAAAACGAAAAGAAGGATGTTCCTGATGTAGTCAACTCTGGTAAAACCACATCTGTGGTTTTGTATTCAGCTCCAGGGGTCACATTTCAGGAAGGACGTATATAAGGCAGAGGAAATACAAAGAGGGCAACCAGGGTATGGAAGGGTCTTGAGATCCTGTTTATAATAGAATGATTTGAAGGAAATGAGAATGTTCAGTGTGAGGAAGCAGAGACCCAGATGCAAGGATGTGCTGGAGCCAGTTCATGTGTCTTTTAATTGTAAAATTTTAATGAGAACATTTACACCTGGGAAATTGGCAAACACTACAAATCAGTGCTTGACTTATTGTTTTGCTGGTTTCCTGGACTTAGGAAAATGATGTATTAGATGTAAATAATGCAGATTAAACTGGAAAGTGTTTCATGCATTTGGAGAGTTGATTGTTAAACATTTGCCAGCACACAACTGTGTAGAGAAGACACTGTCTTCTGTTTTATGTACAATAGAATTCTTAGAATAGCCTTACCCAACTAGTTTTTTAAAAAGTCTAGTAGATGTTTCTCAAGTCACTTTTTATTTCTGCTGAGTCCAGTACAACTGACTATTTGTTTATATGCCTTTGTCCTCCTTTAGGGGATATCCTACTTTTAGACTGAGTGGGCATTATTTTTAGCCAACATATTTATTGCTCAGGTGTTGTCTCTAACTTTTTGCTAAGCTAAAATAAGACACAAAAATAGGATTTTGCTGCATATATATATATAGATATATACATACAGACATGTACAATGTACATATATAGAAGTACATAGATATATGTATAATGTATGTATATGTGTATGTATGTATGTATCTATCCATCTATCTCTATGTTAGGAACGTGAATCATCTGAATTGAGAAAAGTGACCTCATTTTCTTTACTTCTATTTTGTTCTGACTCACATTCAATTGCAGGTCAAGCAAGAGAGGATCTTAGGAAATTCTAACCCTAAGTCATCTGGGTCAAGAGACTGATCACATATTTAAACATTGGTTTTAAGAAGGAAATAATTCATCTTAGCGTTGGGACAATTTCCCTAGCTTAGCATGATCTGGTTGTTAGTAAGAGCTAGCCCATTGTCCTTATCAGGAAAAAGCTTTCTAGTTATCACATCCTAACAAACTGGAGTTGAGATGTCTGACAGGTTGGCCTGAAAAGGTCATTGCCACAAGCTGATATCAGTAGGCACTGCCCATCAGAGACAACAAAATCAGTAAAGTGATAGGCCTAGTAGAGAACAGAGAAGGTCCAGGGAGAGTAAGGGGAGAGAAATAGAAAACTGATGTCTGGTAGGAGATCATCAAAGGTGATCAGAAACAGGACACATCTACAGGATCAACCAATAGCAGTACTTGAAGCATTCCAAATCTTTGAATTATAGAATTATTCTTGTGTCAGTCCCCAAGACTGTTACTACTGAGGAAATTATCTGAGTTTTAAAAAGGAGAATTAATTTGCTTAAGGTAATATAAATAAAGACTTTCAAAGTTTCTCCCTCCCATTTGTTTATTTAGCATGGACTTATGATTTCATAGGTGTGGGGAATTCTTCAGTGTTGCAACTCCTTTCATCTGTAACTTGTCATCATCATCATCATCATCGCTAACATTTACATAACACTTACTACATGCCAAGTGCTATGCTAAACACCTTACAATTATTGATCCTCACAACCATCCTGAGATAGAGGTGTTATTATCTTCCCCATTTGATAGATGAGGAAACTGAGGCAAACAGAGATTTAAGTGATTTGCCTGAGGTCACAAAGCTAATAAGAGACTAAGGCAAGATTTTAACTCAGGGCTTTCTGATTCCAGGTCCAGTGCCATATCCATTGTGCCACTTGGCTATCTGGCTTAGAGAACAGGCTTGTATCCTGAGACCAGGAAGCATGTGTTAGAAGGAAGACTCAGGACTCTGGTCAGAAAGACCATGAAGTCTTCCTGACTCCAAGATGGGACTGCTGTCTACTATGCCATGCTATCAGGTTGCAAACAACTTATCTCACATCTTCAGATTCTATTCCTCTACTCTTAGCTAATTAAAAACCTCTTTAATCTATAAAGAGGGGATAACAATCAAAGTTTCATAGATTTGGAGCTGGAAGAGACCTCAGAGGCAATCAAATCCAACTCCTTCAGATGAAGAAACTGAGGCATGGGAGGAGGGAGGGAACAAGCATTTATTAGGTGCTTACTGTGTGCCAGATACTGCAGTAAGTGCTTTACAAATATCCCATTTGATCCTCACAACAACCCTGTGAAGTTGGTGCTATCATGATCCCCGTCTTAGGGGCTTATAGGGTGCTCAGGGAGGACCAGCACCTCTGGTGTGAGGGCTACTGAGCCCTTGTATGGCTGCTCATCTACTTTTGGTGTCTACCTTTCACCCAACTCTCACGTGTGGCTCCAATGAGCTGTAGCATGCACAGTAGCCACATCCCAATAAAACTCTCTAGGTAGATGGGCTAACCCAGGTTGAGGGTACCTGACAGGCCTCTCAGACCCATCGGTGAGTTAGGGAGGGTGCCTACCCCAAGCATATGAAGACTTCTCCAGGCAGAATGGGAGGGTGAAACAATTTGTTCCAACAACACAAAGGCAGCTGAAGTAGGCCATGTGAAGTGCTTAGAGCTTGGTCAGACTTCAAAGATGCCGAGGTCATCCACTGGATCCTGGGCCATCACCAGCCATCCAGACTTTTTTCTTGCCATTGAACTTTGATAGCTCTGGAAGAGTGAGTGAGGCTGATGACTTTGTGCAATTCTGCCTCACTTAGCTCCTATCCAGGCACAATCAAGACATCACCGTGGAGGTCATTGGTCCTCTTAAAAAATGAAGGACAAACAGCATTTAAAGAGGCTGAGGCAGAAGGAAGTGACTTGCCCAAGTTCACACAACTAGTAAGTGTCTGAGGTTAGGTTTGAACTCAGGTCTTCCTGATTCCAGGTCCAGTACTCTATCCACTGAATCAACTATCTACCTCAACAGAAAAATTAAGCGATTTGCTTATGGTCTTAAGTATGTATGGCAGGATTTGAACCTAGGTTGCTTTTCTGTCCTTCTGACTTCATAGGATTACCATGAAGATCAAATGAAGACAGTAAGTAGAAAAGACTATGCTTGGAATTAGAGTTACCTGTGTTTGAGTTCCAGCCCTGGTGCGTACTACCTGTGGCCTTGGGGAAGTCCTTTAAATCCCAACATGCTCCATTTCTTCTATAAAATGTGGACAATAATACTTAATATCTCCTGGAGTTATTGTGATGAGAAAATGAAAGAATGCCTGTGAAATGTTTTATAAACATAATCTACATGAATGAAAGCTCATTATAAACTATAAAACCACATGTTATTTGTAGTAGTAAGCCTATTTAAAACTATTTCATAGGTTGTTCTCAGTGACCCCAAGCCTTGCCACATAGTCATCTTTTTAATACCAATCTCCTCCTAATCATGCTATATGTTTGTGAACCAGGAATGTCATAATTTTAGAAGAATTAAAATGGCAGATGATTCCAAGGTCAATTATGCGTATCAGTAGTATTCTTTATGTTAACAATGACCTGTTTATGAAAAGTATAAAAGATTTCAACAAGGAATGACTGGAAAAAAGGAGATTAGCTGGATCGAGTGAGGAGTGACAGCCAGCCAGAATTTTGTACTGGTACCTATAGAATGTTAAGAAAAAAAAAACAAAACCCCAACACCTGAGGAAAACTTTTGGGATATTGGTTGGATCATCCAAGGAAAATTTAGGGAAAATTGTGAACAATTTCATGGGATGAGAAAGCAGACAAAGCTATAATTTGCAACGATGGAAAGGATGTTAACTGAGATCATGGATCCCTCAAAGTGAGTGAGTAGTTTATTATAACTAATTATAATGCTGATAAGAAAGGACATCTGATTTCTCTGTCTCTTTTTCTGTCTCTTATTCTCTCTTTCTGTGTCTCTGCCTCTGTTTCTCTCTTTAGCTAGTGAGAGGGTAGGGATAATGATGATGTAAAGAGTTGGAGTTAAGTCCTGTGGGTATCATCGATAAGACTTCTGGAAAACAACTGCTAAATTCCCAAACCCTGAGACTCCCTGCCCTCACTGCCCCACCACCTCAAAATAGCCTTAATTCCCAAGAACCATTGAACATATTTAATTTTTGATTTAGTAGCAAGGATTCCATTTTTCCAACCTTGCAAATTAAATTATTTTTCAACAATGATAGGAAATTATTTCCTTTACCCATAAAAGTCATCAACAACAGTAGCTTTCCTACTACTTTCTAGCAATATGGCATGGTAGGAAGAGGACTGAAATGACAGTTCAGAATCTATGAAACTGACAATTGCTAGCTACATGATCAACAGTAGGTGACATTTCTTTGTGCCTCAGTTTTCTCCTGCTCAAAATGGGAATTCTTGTGCTTACATAGCCCAGAAGATTGATGTGAGGAGTGCTTTATAAAGCTCTGTAAAAAACTATATAAAACTGAGGCATTGTTATTCCTAATGCTGTAGCATATTTGTATCAGCCCTTTTAAAGGTCTTAGGGTTTCTACTGATATGCCCAACTGAGAAATAATTCATGACCCACTGTGAAGGCAGCTTCACAGCTGCCAGACCTAACTGGGCTAGAAATTAAATAGCTTTTTGATGGATGGAAAATCTTGGCCTCTTTACATTTTATTCTTGAAAGGAACCTTAGAACACACAACTTAAAACATCCAAAGTAGAAGGAACTTTAGAACATTAGACTGTCAGAGCTGTAAGGGACCCTAGAGATCATCTAATAATATCCCTTCATTTACCAGAGGAGAGAACTGAGGTCTACACAAGTGAAATGGTTTTGCCCAAGATCACATAGCACATTTCAGAGACAGTAAAGCCAGGGACAGAGTAATTGCAATAATCTGTGGCAAAGTGAATGAAGGTTTTAAACTCATCCAGACATCAATCAGTACAGAACTATGAACTGTTAGTGAGAAAGCTTCTAGCTACCTTTACTTACTCAGAAAACTAAATACCCTCAAGAGAAAAGAATAATCATTACACAATATCTTCTTTTGTTCCATGCTTGATACCGTTAATTTTGTTATCCTAAGTCTGTGAAATACAGGAACTGCTATAAAAAGATGATCTCTGGTGGCTATGATTTCACAACAAAGAAAGTATTTTTTCAAAGGGATTTCTAAGGGGCTAAGTAGTTGGAAATTTTTGAAAAGCACATTAATAATAACAATGAAAAATAATTTTTCTCTTTGATATTTTTGGGTTTTTTTTGGTAATAAACTAAAACTAAAATAGCAAATCTAAGAATTACAGTGAATTCTCTTTCCCTCATTTGTAACAAGCAGTGAAAGAACCACGGGTAACTATTACAAGTACTTATATTTATGGAATATGAACAAACATTAGTGCTTAATGAGACTGGCAATAGAGAAAGATATTGAGAAAAATAAGATAAAAATAAATGAAAATAAGATTAAAAATAGCAAGATTTTGAGGAAAAAAAACACCTCAAAAACAAGATCATGTTGTGGTTAAGAGAAAGAGCTGTTAAAGTGGCCAGTATGTTCATATTCTTTGCGCCAGAGATTGAAGTCAGTTACGACGTATTTATCAAGTGTTTACTATATGCCAAGCACCACATCAAGTGCTAGGGATACAAAGAGTGGCAAAGACAGGTGTTTGCTCTCGTGGGACTCACAATCTAATGGGGGAGACCATGTAAGCAACTGTGTTCAAACAAAATATGTTCAGGATAAATTGGAGATAATCAAAAGAGGGAAGGCGCTAGCATTAAGGGACAAGGGGTCAGGAAGGGCTTCTTGTAGAAGGGAATGTTACATGAGTAAAGGAAGCCAAGGAAGCCAGGAGGCAGAGATGAGGAGGGAGAAAATCCTACGCCTGGGGGCCAGCCAGGGAAAATGACTAGTGAGGAGGTGGAGTATTTTATTTGAGAAGCAGCAAAGCTAGTTGGATCACAGAATGTGTAGGGGTGAAGAAGCCTTAAGAATACTGGAAAGGTGGGAGGGGGCCAGGCTAAGAAGCATGTTGAATGCCAAAGAGATGTTTGAAACAAAATCCTAAAGGTGATAGGAAGTCAATAGAAATCATTCATTGCATGGGGGAGAGGGGCAGAGCTTGATTTGATCTGTACTTCAGGAAGATTAATTACATAGTTGAATGGAAGATGGACTGGAGTGGGAAGAGACTTTAGGTAGGGAAACCAACTAGAAGGCTATTGTAATAATATAGACATGAAATGATAAAGAACTGGCATCACCAGGGTGGTGGCAATATCAGAGGGAAAAGAAGGATGTGTCCAATAGCTTCTGAGAAGGTAAAATCTACAGGACTCGGTAACACTTTGAATATGGAGGAGCTAGAATGAGAAGTCAAGGATTATACTGTGGTTGTAAGTCTATAGGGTTGTAGTACCCTTGACAGTAACAGGGAAGTTAGAAAGAAGAGAATATTTGGGGGGATGATGATGAGTTCTTTTTGGTATGTTGGATTTAAGATGACAATAGGATATCAGTTCTAGATGTTCAAGAGGCAGCTGGAAATGGGAATCTGGCTCTTAAGAGAGAGTTTAGAGCTTGATAAGTGGATTTGAGAGTCATCAGCATGGAGAAGATAATTGAATCCATAGGACTGATGAGATTATCAAGAGAAATAATACAGAGGGAGAAGAGAAGAAGGCACAGGGCAAAACCTTGGAGTTAGAGGTTGGTAGTGGAAGTGATCTGGATGACCTAGCAAAGGATACTGAGGAATAAGTGGTCATCCAGGTAGGAGGAACATCATTACAGAATGGTGTTATTGTGTGGTTTGTCCTTCATTCTCAAAGAAGACCACGACATCAGAAAGATGATGCCATGACTTGCAAGTGAATTGGATTTAAGTGAGGGAGGGCTGTGCAAAGTCACCAGTCTCACTTTCTCCTCCAGAGCCATCTGGATCCAGTGGCCCAATATACAGCAGGATGACTGGAGATGGCTCAGGACACAGTGGGAGAACTTGTGTCCTGATGGCTTAGAGTGAGTGTAAATAGAATAGTGTTATGAAAGCTGAGAGGAGAGGATGAAAAAGGGTCTGAGTGTCAGGAGGATGACAGTCTCACAGATATCCTTATCTATTTTTATCCATTTGGTATCAACAAGTCTCTACATATTAATGCTAGAGAAGAAAAGGCTTGGAACCTGTGACCAACAATAGTCCTCTGCTCCAGGGTCAGAGGGCTTCCCTATTCTTGTTTTACAAAGGGGCAAAAACTGAGGCAGGGTGGGGCACTTGTGTAAAGAAGTGTAGCCAGAGAAGAGGTGCCAATAGAATGTGGGTGTCCTAAGTATTAGTCAAATATTTTAATTCTGGAACTAGATGTTTGAAGCTATGTGGTGCAGGGGATAGAGCATTGGACCCCAAGTCAGGAAGAACTGAGTTCAAATCTAGTCTCCAACACTTACCAGTTGTGTGTCTACGGAAAAGTCACTTAACCTCTGGTTACCTCAGTTGCCTCATCTTTAAAATGGGGAATAATAATAGTATTTTCTTCCTAGGGTTGTAGGAGAGATAAATTGAGATAATATTCATAAAGTGTTTTGTAAAAATTTCAGTGCCATATAATTGCTAGAGGTTATTATTATTGTTATTATATGACATTAATCTTCCCTCTACTGAAGCCACCCACAAAAAGTCTATATTTTGGAGAATATCTTTATTTGTGAGGCAGCTAGATGGCCTAGTGGTAGGTATAAAGTCCGGAAGAATGGAGTTTAGATTCAGCCTTAGACACTTACTAGCTGTGTGACTGTGGGCAAGTCACTTTACCCTGTTTGACTCAGTTTCCTCATCTGAAAAATTATCAGGAGAGGGAAATGGCAAACTATTGCAGTATATTTGACAAGAAAATCTCATGGACAGTATTGTTGTGCCATGATCCATGGGGTCATGAAAAGTTGGACATGACTAAAGGACAGAACAGCAACAACGAATTCACAACTAATTCAACAATGATGCTTCTCCTAACATGCCTGTCTTTCCACAACCCCGCCAACATTTACTATTCCCATATTTGCCAATTTACTGTGTGTCAAGTGAAATTTCATGGTTATTTTGATTTTTATTTCTCTTATTATTAGCAATTTGGAGAATTCTTTCATTTGGTTATTAACAAGTTACAGTTTTTTCTTTTGAGAACTATTTTTTAATATCCCTGGATCACTCATCTATTAAGTAATGGCTTTTGTTCTCACATCTTGGATGCGCTAATTGTGATTTCAATTCTTGTGAGAACTTTCAGTTCTTCAGAGGAAATTTTTCATCCATGGATGCTCAAGATAATTTATTATCAAGATGTGCTCTGTCTCATGAAATCTCAGGAAATCTTGGTTTCTTGAAGAATTGATGAACTATATGCAAAGAAACTTGCTGTCCTGAAGCACCTGACTGAGAAGTGTAGAGAGTGCATAATCCCACCTTGTCTATTATTTATTGATTTTGTAAGAATGTATTTGATTTGGTAGAACAAATGTCACCTTGACGTCTCTCCACAGACAAAGCATCTCCAAGGTAGACATTAAAACTAAGACTCTCTGACAGATGATACTTTGGAAATAAATTTACTAAGTCATCTATTGATCACAGACATCCACCAAGATATTAAGCAAGGAAACATCTGTTCATCAAAAGTGCTCACCAATTAGATGCTGTGGATCAAATCCAAATAAAAGTAGGATTCCCTTTAGAAGTTCTCCCAATGATCCTATTCATAGATATTTCCATGGATCAGTGAGTTCATGGGTTTGGATTCTTGTTAGCTATACGTACCTTCTGTTCAATTCTTGTGCATATCTTCCTCTAAGTCCTCTGTGAAGGCCTACCCAGTATCCTGGGGACTTTCCCCTAGGTCTCTTAACATTACATGTACATGAATATAGAATACAGACTTTCCCTAGTAATTAAGCAGGGAGTGTGGTCTGGTAGGAAGAGCAATGAACTTGGTGTCATAGGATCTAAGTTTGAAACCTGGCTCTACTATTTATTACTTGTCACAAAACACCCTCACTGGACCTCAGTTTCCTCATCTGTAAAATGGAGTTGAACCGGATGATCTATAGGGTGCCTTCTAGCTCAGATTCTATGGTTTTTAATCCTTGCTCTATGATCTGTCTACTTCTTCTTAGTGGAAGGAAAAAATAAATGATACCTCTTTGATGATCATTTTTATTCTGCTTCTGTTTTAAGCTTTTCATTGGTTATCTGCTATAACTACTCACATCTTCCTGTCTCTCCTGTACAATATTCTATCTCCTAACTCCTTGCCTTGCATTGGCTTTTCCCCATCCCTCCTCATCTTTACCTATTGATTTCCTTGGCTTCATTCAAGACTCAGTTCAAATCCTGTCTTTTATAGAAGACTTTTCTTGACCTCTTCTGCTTCTAGGCCCTCCCCTTTGAGACTGCTCCCATATACTCCATATATGTCTTTTACGTATATGGTTATTTACATATTGTCTTTCCCTATTGCAATGGGAGAACTTTGAGGGAAGGGAAAGTGTTTTTGCTTTTATCACTTAATACAGTATTTGACATATAGCAATAATAAAAAAAAGCAACAAAACAAGTAGCATTTATACAGTACTTTAAAGTTTGTAAAATACTTTATAAATATCTCTTTTGGAAGGAAGGAAATTATCAGTAAGCTAAAGGGTAATGGAAAGCTACCTGGTGGACATAAATAAATTTGCAATATATTTGTGAGGGTGAATTATATGAACAAGTTGACATAGAAGATGTTTTTTGTTGAGTTTATGATTTATTTATTTTTTGATTTTAAAAGTTTATTGACATTTTTTGTTTTTATATAATTTCCATTTCCAAATACAACTCTCTCTTTCCTAGTGAGTCATTCCATGACAAAAAAAAGAAGAAAAAAAGAGCTGTTCAACAAAACTAACCAACACATCAAAGTCTCCTAGTGTCTATAATGTTCCATACCTAAAGTCCATCATCTTCTGCCAAAATAGACTTGGTGATGATAATTAGAGCATTCAGGGTTTTTTTTGTTCTTTGTGCTTACATTGAATGAATGAAAAACATTTCTTAAGTGCTCACTATATATCAGAAACTCTCCTAAGCATTGGGGACACAAATACAAAAGAGAGACAGCTCCTACCCTTGTATTGTAATGTAGGAAAACCACACATATAGAGGAGTGATGGCTTCTATGTGCCAGACCCGGGGCTAAGCATTTTATAAGTCTTATCTTATTTGATTCTAACAATAACACTGGAAGGGAGATGCTATTATTTTCTTCATTTTAGAGCTGAGGAAACTGAGACAGAGAGAGGTTAGGTGACTTGCCAAAGGTTATGTAACTAAAGTGCATGACATGTTATTTAAACTCATTTCTCTCTGACTCCAGGCTCAGAGCTCCAGCTCTAGGCCACCTAGTTGCCTCCAGGGTGTTTCTTTTCTTTTTTTTTTTTTGGAAAGTCGCAAGAATAGAAAATTCTAGTCATTATATATATTATTTTCCTGGTTCTGCTTACTTTATTTTGCATTGGTTTATGTACGTCTTCTCATGCTTCTCTGAATTTTGTGTTCATCATTTTGTATAATGAAATATTATTCAGTTTTGTTCATGCACCACAATTTATTTGTATAGTATCTCTTCAATTAATGGGGATCTACTTTGCTTCCAGTTCTTTGCTACAATAAAAAATGCAACTGTTTTTAATTTTTCTTTAACATTATTTGAACTGATCTTAAGCCAGTGTAAAGGTAGAGCTCCTTCACTTCTCCAAGTACTGACATAAATCTCATGAGATACTGTAAGAAGCTTCATTCACATTTATGTTGGGGAACAGGGAAGGAAAACAGGGAGGGAAAAATAGCTCCAGAAATTTAAAAAAAAGGAATACATATTAAGGTGGAAGATAAAAAAGTTTTTTTTTTAAAGGATTTTATATATATATATATATAATTTTGTTGTTCAGTCATGGCATGTCTGTCTGACTCTTTCTGACCTTATTTGGAGTTTTCTTGCCAAAGATACTGAAATCGTTTGCCATTTTTTTCTCCAGCTCATTTTATAGATAAGGATACTGAGTCAAGCAGTGTTAAGTGACTTGCCCAGGGTCACACAGCTAATAAGTGTCTGAGATCAGATTTGAACTTTGGTTTACCTGACTCCAAACTCCTGAGCTCTATCCATTGTGTCATGTAGCTGCCCACTCTATATAATTTACATATAATATTACTATAATCTGTAGCAATACCAGTGCTTACCTTTTCTCCACTTCTTTTGTCTAGATTTATGTTAAGTAGTTTCTTTGTGTAGAGTAGGGCAGCTTTCATAGAGGCAAGCAACTCCCTATAACAATTCATACAATATTTGGAATGACTATTAGTAGAACAAAACCCAAATAAATTACAATCAGAATGCTGCAGATGCATTGTAGAATTTTAGAAGTGTTTCCATTCAACATCCTTAGGCTGCTTATCAATTTCAAACACCCAAAAAATAAAGCCATGCCAATTTCTACTCTTTATTTTGGGCAACTGTCATGTCACTCTTTGACAAAACAAAACAAAACAATAAAAAACTCTCCAAACAGTCTATTTAAAAGTAGGTTTGTCATACTTACATTTGCTGATCCACTTTTACTGGAGGGGTCAGGAGAGGCCAGGATGGAGTCTCTAATCCAGATAGAATATTTGTGCTAAGGTGAGGCAATAATCTTGATTTTCATTGTGGAAGGGGCTAGGGCTGTAATCTCCTGCATCTTGTTGGCCATACCTAGGATCCCATTCATGTTCACAATTATAATTACTAACTCTGAATTTTCCCTCCATTCCATTTTCTTCTATTATTTTTATTATGTCCTTTCTCAAAAGTGTGTTTTGATTCTGATCATTGCCTCCCTTTATTTGCCCTGCCTTTTATTATCCCTGTCCCTCTCTCTTACTTTCTTCCCTCTCTCTTATCCCCTTCCCCTCCTATTTCCCTGTTGGGTAATATAGATTTTTATACACAACTGAGTGTGTGTGTATGTATGATATTTTATATATGTATATATACACACTTGACTAAGGAAGGAAACACTCAGCAGCAGAAGATTGGCTATGAGGTGACAATTGTTTTTGCCCGCAGTGATTCCTGAAATTTTACAGAGGTGACTATTTAAGTGGGTAGAGGGAGTATCTATTTTGTCACATTAAATCACAGATACTTTGATGTATTCAAAAACTGGTACATAAAATAAAACTCAATATCATTTCCTAAACTTTTTAGCCTTTATCTGTAAAATGAGGATATCAGTACATGCCCTGCCTATTTTATTTTACTTTAATTTGTGGAATGAAACAAACATTCCCATAGCATAGTATAATTAAAAAGATGAATGTACATGAAACTGCAAATCTATTATGTTTCATTTGCTATTCCTTAGAAATATATAATAAAGCTATCATGTAACTTTCTTTTTTTTCTTTTCTCCCCTTCCTGCACTATGAAGAGTGAAATGAACCCTACCTATTTTATGTCAACATAACTTAATATTAATGATTGATTAATTCAGGACCTTGGTTTATGTTGCCAGAAGAGACTTGCCAAGATTCATAGGATCATATTTTTAAAGCTGGAAGACACTTCAATGGCTCGCTAGACCAATTCTCTCATTTTATAGATGAGTAAATGCAAGCCAAGAAAAGTTAAGTCATCTACTTTGAGTTACACAGGTTGTAAAGTAGTAGGTGGTGGAGGTGGGAGCCAAATTCAGATCTTTCTCCAAACCCATTCTTGCTCTTTCCTCTGTACCACACCCTCTCTATCTGAGAATTCTAATTTGAGAAAATAAACAAGCTTTTGTAGTTTGCTCTTTGGTCTAAATGAATTATGTATTAAATTCTTTCCACATGGGAACTGAATCCTTGTCTTTTAAAAAAAACATCATGCCCACAAACCCCAAACTAAGAGTCCCTCCTGGTCCTACAAAAAGCAGATTACTTATAATGGGCACAGAAGATATTATCTGGAATTTGTTGAGCTAGTGGGAAAGTAGTGAGTAAATCGTATTATTGTGGGTTAGTAAGTATGCTACTTTCCTGTCAATGCAATGACCAACCACTGATTCCAGAGGATGGTTATGAAGTACGATATCCACTTTCTGATACAGGGGGTGAGCTCAGGGTACAGAATGAGACCTTTTTTTACTCATAGTTGATGAGAGAATTTATTTTGCCTGATTGTTCACATTTGTTACAAGATATTTTGGCTTGTTTGTTCATTTTTGTTTTCAATGAGGGAGGCAGGAGGGAGAGGAAAAAAAGGATTTTTGTCGAATGAAAATGAAAATTAAATTTGAAAAGAAAAAATAATAAATGTGCTCTGAGAGAGTCAGAAGAGTCTGTCTTATCTGCTAGATGACTGCATTTCAAGTCAACTCAATATACAAAGTAACACACTTCAAATTGTAAAGAACTTAAATAAGATAAAATTAAAAAGGTCCATTGTCAAAGGCTTTCGAATAAAAAATGCAGAACTATTTTGCTGTCTCCCTTCCATTTTCAATTTTATGCTTTACTCCCTTATGAAGCTAAGCTAATTCTCAAAATATAGTTCACCATAATATTCAATTTAGAACCTAGTAAGCACGGTGCTGTGCAGTATAACAAAGTGAAAATTGGACTTTTCTACTGCCTTGTAATTTTATAACACCCACTCCTTCCTGAGATAATGCTTTCTCTGCCTGAAAAGTGGCTTAAGTGAATTATGTCTACTGTAGGACTGTGGTTCAGTTTGGACGCTATATTAGGTTGGAGAAAGAAGAAGGTTTTGGTGTCCTTAAATTGAATTTATTGTTAAGCTAATCACTGGCCCAAGTGAGAATAATCATTATTGTCAAACAATTCAGGCATATTATTCGGAGAGAAATGAGAAGTGTTCAGAGAGAAACAAGCACTTATTAAGCACCTACTGAGTGCCAAACAGTTTACAAATTTGTCTCATTTAATCCTCACAATAGTCCTAGGAGGTGGTTATCTTTATTATCTTCATTTACAGTTGGGGAAACTGAGGTAGACAGGTTAAGTGACTTGCCCAAAGTCACACAATAGAACTAGAAAGTATCTAAGGTTGGATATGAATTCAAATCTTCCTGACACCAAACTCAGTGCTCTATCCACTGTATCATCTAACTGCTTTAGTTTGGCAGTGATAATGTTCTTCAAGGTAAATATAACATGATTAAATAAAAATACATATATAATAATTAAATATAAGGCAGTTTGGGAAGAAAGATTCAGTTTCTTCATATGTAAAATGAGGGAGTTAAACTAGATGATCTTAAGGGCTCTCTTATTTGTAAGATTTATTATCTTATAGACAATAAATCTATTATCCTATGATCATGTAATTTTGCTTCCTCCTCCACAACTTGTGGATCACTTAGCAATACTGTCTTTGCTTTCTGCTTTTCTCTTCTCCTTAATATGATCTAGTTTAACCCAATTTCTGATCACTGTGTCATTATTGTGGAGAAAAACCCTAAAGTTTATAATCAGGGCTTGACCTCTTTTCCTACCAGATACCAGGTCCATGATGAACACGTGTAGGTAGCAAAACAGAAATCAGAGAAAGTATGTATAGAAGAATATATACCAAACACTTCAGAGTGACGGAAATCTTACATTGGGAATGAGGTTACTCAGCTCAGGCAAAAGAGAGCCCTAGGTCTCACCCAAGGGGAAACTCCCCAAAGTCGCTAGTGTAGTAAGCTGGGGATATGGATAGGATGGAGACTGCCAACTCTCCTCCCTTCTTTCTGGACCGCTTTCAGCAGCCTAGAGGGGGATTGACCTCTTCCATTTTCTCTTTCAAAGCTTGAAGCCAGAAGAATCTGAAGTGGTGTGAAGCTTGAAGGGTCCTGAAAAAGACTGAAGAAGACTGGAGCTCTCACACTCTCACCAACTTCATCCTGCCCCTCGGTCAGGGAAGGACATCCATCTCCACTTGTGAGGAGAGAGTTCCATATTACTGGGCTTTGGGACTGGGATCACACATAAATGTTAGTTATTTATGTTTTTAACTTACCATTTTAGGGACCATAACAACAAATCACATCAGCATTTTATGATACTTTGGGTGTTTTGACAGCAAATTGTACCAAAAAAGACTTCATGCATGAAAATCCAAATACAAAATGGGTAGATTAAAGTATAATTATTCACTTGATCAAAGGATTCTTTACTTTTCTGAAGGATTCATTTTAGGGTTTCTTTAAATTATGAGCTAACATATGCTTCCTTTGTCAAGAATTTGAATTATATACAACTCCACATGAGCACATCTGTGGTTACGTTATATAAATACCTGTTTAAGACAGTTTTCTTCAAAACATTTTAGATACTATTTTAAAATCTTGTTTGTCCTGAGAAATTTAATCATTTTCAAATCACCACCTTGGTTATGCTTTACAAAAATACCACATGGATTCTCTCTAACCCTTGTTTCACCTCTGTAGATAGCAGGGTATGGATAGAACCACATTCTCTGAAAAAGGATTTATGCTTTTGAATGAATGAGATAATCAGGCTGGATTGGGGAGTTGGTGGTAAAGGCTGACCTAGGATCATGAGAAACTCCTTCTGTGTATGAGGAATTTTCGTAGAGAAGAACATTAGATTTGGACAGAAACAAAATTAATCTCATGCTAGAGCTTTGTTGACCTTCATGGATTGGGGAAATTATGATGAAAGAAAACCACAAGGCACATGCAGTAATTATAGATACAAATGCCTAGCAAACAGGGTTAAGAAACTTGCCCATGGCCACGCAGCCTGATTTAAAATCAGGAGAGTGAGTCTTCCTGACTCCATCCCTGGCACTTTATTCTCTGCACCAACTAGCTGCAGGCTTGGGTTAGGCTAAACGATATCTGAGGTTCTTTTTCATTTTGAGATTCATGATTTTACAATTCTGTGATAAACAACTCGATTCATATATCAATCGAAGCTTCTAGGATTTTGTGCCCTGTATCAGTCCTCTTTTTCAAAATATTAGGATGAAAGGTAGGCTCAGTGGTTACATTCAGGGGTTGATATGGTAAGGGTATTTTAATCCAATTAAAATGATATTTTGCAATCAGGAGGACATTAAAATCATAAAGATTTAATATTAAACTAGACTACTTTTTTAAAAAGTGGGAGAAACTGATGGAATGTCTGTAGGAATATTTTGGAGACTTCCTGTCAAATGGAGAAAATGAATCATGAGATTCTGATACACATCCCCAAAATGACAGACCAGAGTTGTGAGCAGGGACACTAGCTCTCCAGGAAACATTATTAGTTAATATCATTGTCATAGACACCATCACCATCAAAATAACAGTATTTTAGAGTTTACAAAGGGTTTCACATAGATCATCTCATTTTATCCTCAGAACAATTCTGCAAGGCATTGCTAGTTTCATTTTATACGGGAAGAAACCACTATGATAAGACAAATATTTTTATACAAGGTTATACAGGTAGAGAACGATAGAATAGGGATTTGAGTTTATGTCTTCCATCGTAAATCCAATGTATTTTCACTATCACTTCTCCCTATCCTATAGTACATACCTTCTGAAGATCTCTTTCTAAAACCAAGCATCTGATAAATGGACTCATCACTAATAATGTCACATTTCACGTGGTACCGAAAACAAAGAAGGGCAAAAAAAGCTTTTGAACTGGATTTTAATAAACATGGTAAAGCTGGTCTGTGAAACAGAAATAACAGAAACATTGAAGAAAGTTGTTTTAAACTTCATGATAGATAAGTTGACAAAATCTAGGCATTCTCAGATGTGTACCTTGGTTTTAGGGAAGATGGTTTTTAAAAATTTAGGCAAAAGATGGGCATGATCCCATGATCTGGCATTTAAAAATGAAATATGGCTCATGATGAATGCTTTTAAGAATGAAATTCTGGAGCTTTCCAGTTGTGTGGCTCTCCGGAGGGTCCAAGCTCTGTCTGCTGATGTTTCCCTGTCCCTGTCATTTTGCTGTCTCCTCCTGCTTTGTCCATGGTGTGGACTAAGGCTGAGTGCCTGCCAAGCTCCTACTGCAGGGTGGTGGCGGCTTGAGTGCCCCGGAAGGCTCTGGGTGTCTCCAGGTTCACCAACACCTCTCCTTTACCTCTGTCCTAGAAAGCTGAAAATAAGCATGCAGGTGAGAACCCAGGATGAATACGGCCAGTACCCACATGGCAAAAAGGAACTGGAGAATTCTTTGGGATGTCACCTAAACACTAAGAAAAAGAGAATCAAATTCCTGATGATGCAGAAGCAGGAAGTAGCGGCCTCAGAAAACCTAAAAGAAAATCTCGTCTTTTGCCACTTGATCTCACAGAAGATGATGGATATTCAGATGAAGCCTAAAATATTCTCATGTATCTTTGCTTTCATCAGAATTCTAGCATACATATTGGGGTAAATATGTTTGTTTACCATGGGTAGAGTTTAATTTTGTTGTACAGAAATTTAAGTAAAAATACTAAAAAAAAATCTGTACTCAAATTTAGTCAGTAGTAAGTAGTTCTGAATGGAAGACTGTAAGATTATTGTATGCATATATAAACAATTAGCATAGCCATCAATATTAAGCAGTATTTTATTCCTATTCTTAATACTATAAGCTCCTTTTTTGTTAGAAAAAGATTACATGGTATTATAACTTGTGATTGGCTTGAATCTATATGTCACTGCCATTTTATTGGCATCTTTTTTGAAATAGTGCCATATTTTTGTTCTTCGTTTGCTTGAGAAGCAATCAGACTTTGCACACTTAAAAACTATTTCCCCAATATTAATAAAACTGAAGGGATATACTTTTAATGACTCAACTTTCTTCAGAAAGAGAGGTTAAATGCAATTTTGAAAGCATTTAGAGAAGTATCCTCTAGTTAGGAAAAGATTGTTTTTCTATTTGTCTTAAATTTTTGATGGGTAGAAGAAGTTCATCGTACAATTTTATGTACTAAGATTCCTTTTAAGATAAAACATTCAATTTATAGCAGCTCTTTTTGTAGTGGCAAAGAACTGGAACTGGAGGGAGTACCCATCAATTGCGGAATGGCTGAATTTGTGCTAAAATAAATTATGAGCAGGAAGCTTTCAGAAAAATCCAGAAAGACTTACATGAACTGATGCAAAGTGAAGTGAGCAGAACCAGGAGAACACTGTGCATTGTAACAGCAATATTGTACAATGATCAGCCGTGAATGATTTAGCTATTCTCAGCAAAATGATTATTCAAGGCAGTTCCAAAGGAAGAAAATGCTATCTACCTCCAGAGAAAGAACTGGTGGAGTCTGTGTGCACATCAAAGCATCCTTATTTTTCACTTTCTTTTTTTTTGCAACATGATTAATATGGAAATGCTGTGAATAATCTATATCAAAATGCTTGCCTTCTGAAGAAAACAGAGAGGGAAGGAAGAGAATTTGGAACTTAGAATTTTAAGGAAATGAATGATAAAATTATTTTTACATGTAATTGAGAAAAAATTTAAACAAGAACATTCGTATGAACCAATAAAGCTGTGTATGAAAAGAACACTCGATCGCAGTAACAATTGTGATTTTAATTATAGCTCATGTAAATAGCGCTTTACAGCTTACAAAATGCTTTCCCAACAGCAGCCCTGTGTGATAGATCGCATAAGCAGTAATGATGACAATGACCAGTTCTTTAAGGACTTTATTCTAAAGCATTTTCTCCACAGTTATGTGGGATAGATAGGTAGTATAGGTAGTATTAGTATCTTCATTTTCTTGGTGAAGAAACTGAGGCTCAGACTAGCCAAGTCGTTTGCCAAAGCTTGAATGCTGGTCTTCTGATTCCAAGTCTTGTGCTCTTTTCCTCTTCTGCCATGAGGAATTTATTTGTCTTAAGTACTAAATGTCTGAACCTTAAAGATGAAAGAAAGTATGTGTCATCACTGCTGATACACAATTTTCATTACTTGCAGAGGCTCTTTTGAATATTCTAAATAAAATTCTCTTGGGATTTTTTCCCAAGACTTTAAGCACCGACTAGAATTTTTTATCAAAATTACTGTAATGCCACCAAGCAAAAAACATGTCCCTGCAATTTAACTGGAAAAACTAATCTTAAGAAAAACAATTATATGATGTCTGGCACATAGTAGGCCCTTAATAAATGGTTGTTCATTGATTTTTTTTTAGTGAATTAGCATCCTGATTCTTAATTAGCATCACTGAAACAATTTTTGAAAATAATTAACATAGGAATATGCTGTTCTGTTGTCAGATATTTCCTAGGCATAAAATTTATGAGTTTACTTTTGAGATGAAAAATGAGGACCAAACTGCATCAGAAAAGTCCTATCCTGTGTGTCCAAAGGGTGTAGGACCTCTGTTATATCTTTCATGAGGTAACTGGTAAATGAGGTAGGTTGATAATACTGTCTCACTTTGTAATCAAGCTTTTTGCTCACTGAAATGAAAAAATTTACCTTTAATTTGAATATTTTGGTACTTTGAAATAAAAACTATTTCGTAATACATATAGTAAAATGAAAGAATGAAAATCTGAAGATGAAATTTCAAATGATTTTATTGATCAAGAAAGGAGGGAGATCTCTAGAAGCTATTGTAACTCCATGGGGCATTATCCACTGATGTCTGATTTTTCAAGCATATTATAACCAATCAAAATAAGGTATAATACAATGGGATGGTAGAATCCCATAAGAAAAATGCTAAAGTCCAGAAATAGTTGTGACTTGGCCAAAATATTGTGGACACCTATGGTAGGTTTTGGTTGGGTTCTGCTATCACCACTAAGTCCTGTTTGCAGGCAGAGAATCCTAATGAGGAAATACCTCAAGAGCGGCAGCACAGTGGGAAATTAACTAGATTCTAAAAATATAGGGGGAAAGAGTCCAACAGATACATAATACCATTTTGGCATTTCCTATGCTCTTTTGGCTGTGTTCAGCAAATTAGCAGGAAGCCAAAAGGAAGGTTTTATAAACTTTTGCCCAGCATCACTCTGCCATCTTGCTTTTAGTGTGCTGCATTTGTTCTATAAATATGCTATTCTACCTTGCCCCAGTCAGAGCACTTTTGGGGTATATTATCCAATATGGCAGCTAGATGGTACAATGCATAGAAAACTTGACTTAGAGTCAGGAAAACCTGAGTCCAAATTCCACCTCTCATGCTTATTAGTTGTGTGACCCTGGATAAGTCACTGACCTCTGTTAAGTCTCACTTTCCTCATCTGTAAAATGGGAATAATAATAACATCCTAGGATTGTTGTATATTCATGTACATACATATGTATACATATGCACATGCATACATCTATCTATCTATATCTGTATTTATATACATATATATAGGGCTTTGCAGATTTTAAAGCTGTTTATAAACACTAGTAATAATAATGATAAGTAGCAGTAGTAGTAGTAGTAGTCATAGTAGTATAAATTTTAGAAGGAATATTGATAAATTTTCATGTGTCCATAGGAAGAATTCCAGGATAGTGAGAGGACCATGAAAAAACCAGTTGAAAGAACTTAGCATGATCACTTCGTATGGAGAAGAAATGACTTAAGTAGGCATGTTAGATATCTTCACATTTTGTAAAGTTTGTTACGTGAAAAAGTGATAAGACTTTGTTTTTGGTCCCAGAGGGCAGAACTAAAATTAATGAGAAAAAACTTGTGAAGAAGTAAATTTCTCTAAATAAGAAAAAAAGTTTCCAAACCCTTGAAGTTGTCCAAAAGAAGAAATGGTGGCTTCAGATGAGTGGGGAATTCTGTCCCTAGGTCTTTAGGCAGAGGTTTAAATCATCATTTGTTTGGGATCCTGTAGAAAAGATTTCTGAAAGTCAGAAAGTCAACAAATGTTAGGTACTTCATCATCATGAGTTCAAATACAGCCTCAGATACTTATTAGCTGTGTGACCCTGGGCAAGTCACCTAACCCTTTCTGCCACAGTTCCTCATCTGTAAGATAAGTTGGAGAAGATAATAGTGAACCACTCCAGCATCTCTGCAAAGAAGATTGAGCAACAAAGACCTTGGTTTATGTGTCAGATATTTTGGTAAGTGCTGGGAACACACAAAAAAGCATAAGAGCCCCTGGCTCTGAGGAAGCTGATCTTTCAAGTCATAATAGAGTATGGGACCTAAGTCAGGAGATCTGGCCTTAAATCCTTTCTCAGATACTTATTGGTCTGGTGATCCTGTGGAAGTCACATGATCTCAGAATTGGATTTGGGCTTTGGAGGTCATCTAGACTAATAACTTCTTTTTATGAATGAGGAAATTGAAGCCCAGAGAACATAAGTAACTTTCTTAAAGTCATACAAATAAAGAGAAACTGAAGTAGGGTTCAAAATAAGGTACTCTGACTCTTAATCCAATAATCTTTCCATACATCATTCTGTCTCTCAAAGACTGACTGTTTTCAACTGTAAAATGGGAGTGGTAATACTTATACCCTCTACCTCACAGAGCCGTTGTGAGAGAATAGTTAATAGTGACGTGACTTTTTATTCTTCTTTTGGGGCTTTCATGTTGCTTTTTGTTGTTCGGTCATTTTCAGTCATGTCCCCATTTATGACCCCATTTGGAGTTTTCTAGGTGCAGATACTGGAGTGGTTGTAACACCAATCATGGAAGCACAATGGAGGACTGCTGCTGTGAATAATTTCGAGGGTCTGATTACATAATATAATGAACTCTTTATTCAGCAATAAACTAAACATCGTTCAATAAAGTAAAGCATAACATTCATAGCAACATCCTTCATCATCACCAAGTGTCCAAGTAAAGTCCACACCCTCCACCCCTAGGTCATAGAAAGAACATCTTCTTAATATCAAGTGTCCAAGTCAAGTCCCCTTTTATCATAACTGGAGGTTGACTTCCAAGTCCCATGGCTCTTCCTCTGTGGGTTGACCACTCCCAACTTTCACCTGGATTCACATGTAGGCAGCTCTCCACTCCTGCCCCATGTCTCAGCTCAGAAGGACTGCTCCACTCCACAGCTTCTGCCTCTGGGAAAACAAAGCTCAACAGGCCAACAATACTGATACACACCACCAGCACCACCTTCTCAATTCACCTCCAAAGTCCAGAGGCTTCGTGTTAACAGCTCAGTTCACTTTAACGGCTCTCAAAAGGGGCTAAGCCTCATGAGCATGTTTCTGCTCTACAACTCTATTCACTTTCAAAGTTCTGAGGCTCCTTCAGCCAATCTCTGCCATCAGAGGTCTCCCCGCTGTTCAGACATCTCCTCCAGGCTCAGAGAACTCCTCCAGGCTCAGAGATCTCCTCCCTGGTCAGAGGTCTCCTCCAGGCTCAGAGATCTCCTCCAGGCTCTCATTTCTCTCCTTCTCAAGCCTAACTACCCCCTTCAATGCTGGCTCTCTTCACATCTGCTTTCTCAGCACAGGCTCTCTTTACATACAGCTCTACTCAGTATTTGATTGGCTAGAACCCACATATACATATCTGATTGGTTAAAACTCAATTCAGAAAAACAGCAAAGATTCTACTTTGCTTGCTGTAACAGTGGTTTACCATTTCCTCCTCTAGCTCATTTTACAGAGGAGGAAACTGAGTCAAACAAGGTTAAGTGACTTGCCCAGGGTCACACAGCCAGTGCCTGAAGACGATTTAAACTCAGGAAAGTGAGTCTTTCTGACATCAGCTGCTGCATTTTACTCACTGCACCAACTAGCTGCTTTTCTTGGGCTTAGGTTGGGATAAATGATACCTGAGGTTCCTTCTGCCTTTGAGATTCCTGATTTTGCAATTCTATGATAAATAATTGGATTCATATGTCAATCGAAGTTCTAGGATTCTGTGCCCTGTGCCAGTCCTCTTTTTTTCCTTCAATTCCCAGAATAGGAATCTCCTACATAAGATTCTTGGAGCCTTCCTGTTATTTGATATGTAACAGACTCCTTGGAGCTACAAATTTCCATTAAAATTCCTATTTTTTCATTGGCAAAAGTGAAAACTTAAGAGAAAACCTGGGATGAAATCTATCTGCAGGGGTTTTATTTAACTGTTTTTGATCTTTTGGCATGTAGGACAGGTATCTCATAATGATGCATAAAATGCTGCTGGGCTCTAGAAGCCTTGCCCAGCATCTGAGAGGTTGTTTCACTTTTCATTAGGCCACCCGATGATAAACCCTGACTCCACTGAGAATGAGAAGGCATGAAACAACCAGGATGTGAAAGGCTTCTCTGAGAAAGAACTCTGAGAAACTTTGACTCTATGTTCATACTGGCTCACAGTAGTGTAATTTTATTCAAATGAACCAGGCTCATCATCAGGTCATTCTTTCCATGTCAATAGCATTGGTGGCTCAAATTTCCCAGCCTGAAAACTGTTGAAACAGCCTTTGAAATTTCCATATTCAATTTATTGCACTGTTGAAGATGCTACTTAAGGCCCAGAACAGTAAGAATAATTACCAGGTTGAGTTTTGTGCAATCAATCACTGATACTTTTCAGATGCCTCCCTCTCTGGCATATTCAATGGGACTGATTAGCAGAGCTTTCTCTTTGGAGCTGAAAACAAGGTAGGGACTTTAGAGGAATGCAAGGGCTACATCTGCACACTGGTTATCAGCAACCATAGAACCGTAGCCACAGCCACACACTACTCTGCTCAGGCCCAATCTCCTTGCTAATTGCCATCTCCATTTCTATGCTACCTCTGGTTGGAGTGAACAGAAAGTTCTCTTTTTCATCATGTTTTGTTTTTTTTTTCAGGATAGATTCACAGGGAATGGGACTGTACTTTGCGAGATGTGGTAGACAGCATACTTGATGAGGAGTCATGAGGCCCAGTTCCATCTCTGGCAAATTGGTCCATACCTCAGTTTCCTCATCTGTAAAGCTAGAGTGCCAGAATAAGTGATCTTTAAGGTCCTTTCCAATTCTATTTGAAAATCTATTCTTCCACCACTCTATAATTTTCAAGTCAGGATATGGCCTAGCTAATTTCTGTTTTCTAAAACATATCCTCCGAAAACTTCGTTGTTCTATACTAACTTTTGAGCTATTGTCTAATTCTTCTTCTCTTGGAGATCTCTTTGACTTAGTGCCACTTACAATGAATCCGGAAGGATGCACAGAGGCATTTGCTATTTCTAAACCTTCCCACACTCATAAACATACAGGAAAAACCCATTCATTAATGAATATAACACTCCCAATGCAAATTGCTAATGGGAGAACTTGAGCAATCTTTAGTGAAGTCTCTTATGAAGTAAAATGCCTAAATTTTAAAATAAATAATAATTGTTAGCACTTTTATATGCTAAAATAAGGTTTGAAAATGCTTTACTCATGTTAAATCATTTCATCTTCACAAAAACTCTGAAATAGGTGCTATTATTTTCCCCATTTTGTATATTAGGAAACTGAATCTAAGAGAGGGTCATGTAACTGACAAGTGTCTGAGATAGGATTCTAACTCTGGTCTTCCTGACTACATTGTCTATGTACTGTGTCATACAGAATTTTACAGTTGTTAAGTCCCATTCTTTTTGGCTCTTCATGGCATAGAAGTGAACAACTCCAAGCCTTTTCCAAATCTACACGAGAGTTTAAGTGCTAGGAAATCCTACCAAACTGGAAAGATTCCAAATACATATCTGCTCATGCACTGCATGTCTCTTGTCTGAACATCAGCCTAGCTAAGTTCGGAAATATTCATTACTACGTTGCTGTCAGGGCGACAGATTTTCTTCTGCCTTAGCAATTCTTGAAGAATGTCTACCAAGTTGTAGAGAGGATGCAGTCTATTGTTAGTAGAGAGAGGACTGACCTGAAGAGATTACAGGTTCTTGAAGCACTAACTGTTGTTATTTGTCCTTTATCAGGATCAATGACATCAGGAGGGTGATGTTTTGACTTGCAAGTGAATTGGATTTAAGTGAATCAGCAGTCATCTGCCTCATTCTCTCCTCTGTGGTCATCTGAGTCCAGTGGCAAGATATAGATCAGGATGACTGGAGATGACCTCAGATGCAGTGGAAGACCTTGGCTTTTTTAAGCTAAGGTCTTTTCCTGGTTCCAGTTTGTCTGAGGCAACACCCATTTAGTGATTTAAGGCAAAGAAAAGAGGCAAAAAGATGGCTTAGTTTGAATACTCAAAAAACAAACAAACCAAACCAACTGGGAAGGGAAGACCTTTAGTGTTTATGGCCAGAACAGAAACAATTACTATTTACACTCACTGTGAACCAGGAAAACCCAAACAATGACTAAGTGAGTCTGGGACCTATTATTGACCAGTCAATGGGACCTAGGATGATTTGGGTTTAAGTCATGGTCAGGTTGAATCTCAGCGGGTTTTATCAAAGCCTGGCTTTCCAGTGTTCCATTTCAAGAAAACATAAATCAAAGTACGTGGGACAAAAGGTTAATTGTCCCAGTTTTTTTAAAGATAGAATAAATAAGTACGGAAAAGAAAATAAAATCTAGCCTGCAAACCTGAAGATATCTTGTGAGGTTTCGGTGATCAAAATTCATATTCCTTTGGGCAAAGCACCCACATGTAAGGGTGTGATTCCCCAAGTGGACTGAAGGGAAGAAGGGAGAGGAATATGAGGAGAGAGAGGAGAGAGGGAGGGAAGAAGAAAAGGAGGGAAGAAAGGAAGGCATATATGTAGGAAGATAGGAAAGAAAGAAGGGAGGGAAGGAGGAAAAGGGCATTGCCCAACTGGAACTAGCCAGTTGGGTCCTCAGTGGGGCAGCTTTTACTGCTCACAGTAAAAGCTCATTCTAAGTAATGCTTTAATGAATAGAGGAGACACTTTTTTTAGTAATCATTGCCATCTCTTCGCATGTAATGAATGGACTCAGTGGTCTTAAAACTAGATCAATCCATTAAATAGATCAACCAAGGCTTCTAGAATCTTATTGATATAATTCATTTGATAAATAAATGAAAATTTCACATAGATTTTTGAAAAGGAAACCAGTATCCCAATTCAGATGATATTATCATGGATTTTTAAAAAATAGAGTGCAAACTTAAGATGCTTTACTACACAATATATTTTTTCCAGGGAACTGGACTTATTCAAGCAGAGTCTAGATAACTTCTTATCAGTGTAAGAGCAAGCAAAGTGGGGTTTTGTTGTTTTCTCTTTGGAGTTCAGTTTCCTAGGCTCATTGAAGACATCTGAAGGCTCAATCTCCTTTGAACCCTGTTAGTTCATAGCTGTGCTAAATCAGAAGCCTTCAGTGCCTACTAGGTCTGAGCCAATCAAGACCTGAATCTTTGTTATTTTTATTGGGAGGTTGTTATTTTGCTCTGGGGGTTTGCTTATGAGAAGGACCTTTTGATTCCCTGGGCAGGACTCTGATCAGCTGTTTGTTAAGAGGCCCCTGACTACTCAGAGGTTTGTGTTCTTTTATGTGGTGGTGTTTGTAGGTGGTTGTATTACTATGTTCAGACAGTGAGAGCCCTGTGTGCTGAATCTTTGTGCTAATTCTGTGCTTGCATTTTCTCTGTTTGTATTTTCTCCACATTCAGGGTGTTAACCTTTCCCCTGAAGTAGTGAAGGATTGTTAACCCTTTTGAAATTGTTTTTCCTGGTCATCCTGGGTGTGCTAGGATACTCCTATTACAATCAGGAGAGAGAGAGAGAGAGAGAGAGAGAGAGAGAGAGAGAGAGAGAGAGAGAGAGAGAGAGAGAGAGACAGAGAGAGAGAGAGAGACAGAGAGAGACAGAGAGAGACAGAGAGAGACAGAGAGAGACAGAGAGACAGAGACAGAGAGACAGAGACAGAGACAGAGAGAGACAGAGACAGAGATTGAGAGAGAGATTTCAAGGTAGTTCAAGGATTTATTGCCTTTCAAGTAATCTGAAGTCCAAGAGTTTAGAGAATTGATTTTCCAAAAGAGGAGTTCCTGAAATGCTTGCCTTTTGGAGAATAAAGAGGCCATCTGGTGCCTGTTGTAATCAATGACATGGGGAGCAAACAACCTGTATTTTGATATGTGTCATTAGAGTGGGTTATTTGGACTGTGGAGATCTAATAATGAGGAGAATTGACTGTATGAGGATGTATGGTCTTGGAGAGGCCATGTGGGGAAGAGGTGTATTCATGACATGGATTCATCCTGACACCAGAGTATTATCTCCTTGGCATCCCCAAATTTAGTTCACTTCTAAGGAAAGGACAAACCACAGGGTATCAATGAATTGAAAGCATTTTAAGTCTTTCCCGTAAAAGGTAAAACTTACTGCTGAAAGTAGAGAGAATTGGGTTGATTACTTATGATCTATTATGAGTTAGTTAACAGGGATGGGGAACCTATGGTCTTGAACCCACATGTGGCCCTCTAGGTCCTCAAGTGAAACTCTTTCATTGAATTCAAACTTCACAGAAACTACACGTGGCCTCAAAGCTAAGGGCATTTGGTCTATAAAGTTTGGATTCAGTCAAAGGACTGCACTTGAGGACCTAGAAAGCCACATGTGGCCTTGAGGTCACAGATTCTCCACCCCTGAGTTAGTATGTTAGGTATTTTCCGTATTTGTTTGCAAGGTTCTATGATACCTTTTATACCTTTGGCATTTTCTGTGTAGTGCAATAAAATTTGTCCTGTACTTAATATGCAATTGTTAACTTGCATACTGTTGTAACAATTAGAGACCTTGTTATCCACATAAATACAAGCTACATACATATTCTTTATGGAGAGCTCCCCAAGTAAACTGAAGTGGGGGCAAATTTTTAAAAAGAGAACTTGACCTTTTGGGTCCACCCCCAAGGTAAAGCACAATCTTTGTCACTCTAGATCTTGTGGGATTCTGTTTAGGTGATCTTGGATCTTGCCTCAGTCTTTGTTATTTTTATTTTGACTCTGCTTCCACTTCAGGCTTTTCTAACCATGACCCTTCTTCCTGGGGACTGATTTTCAACTTTTTCACAAGATGATTCTATTGTCTGCTCAGGGAAGAATTCTCAGGGTGGTCAGATCCTCCATCTTTCCTGTTGGCTAAATCTGAAAAGCATGAATCAATACTAATATTAATCAATACTATTATCAATTTCTGTCATATTCTAAGAGCAAAGGATCATATCTTTAGACCTAGAAGGAACCTTAGAGGCCATATAATTTAACCCCCTCATTTTACAAGTGAAACTGGGAGAGGTTAGGTGATTTGTCCAGGGTTACTCAGTAAGTGTATAAAGTTGGATTTCAACTCAAGCCTGAGTTCAGGCTCAGTACTATAGCTGTACAAACAGTCAATTGAGCTAGATTTTAGTTCTAATTTTATCTTTTTCTAGAGGTACAGACCATAAAATGTACCATGGAAACCGTACCCTTGACTGGTTATCTATACTACTGCATGTACCCTTAGCATGTCAAAGCTTGTATCACTAGCGAGATACTCTCCCAAGAGATCCTTGCAGAACTCATTGTTTCAACGTGTTTCCCCTTTCTGTAGTGTCTGGTGATCCTACATTTTACTCTTGCTATTGTGAATCTTACGTGACTTGCCCTGTGGCATACTGATATACCCAAATGCTAGAAGGTACTGTGTGCTGTGATTAAGAGGAGCACTGGGGATGAAGAGATGCTGTCTTCTGGAGAAGAAAGGGCAAGGTGCAAATTGCATGAAGTGAACATGAATCAATGAATCAATATTAATTAAGCACCTACTATGTGCCAGGCACTGTATTTAGTGCTGGAGATACAAAAAGAGTCCAGCCCTCAAGGAGCTCACAGTCTAAGGGAGGGAGACCACAAAAATATATAAATACAAACAGGTTGTATATCCAGGATAAACAGAAAATAATGAACAAAAGGATGGCATTAGAACCAAGGGATTGGGAAAGATTTTCTGTAAAAGAGAATTTTAGTTGGAACTTAAAGGAAACCAGGAAAGACATTACATGAGATGAGGAGGGAGAACATTTTAGGCACAGGAGACAGCCAGAGAAAATTCCTGCAACCAAGAGATGCAGTATCTTATTTGGGGAGTAGCAAGTAAGCCAGTGTTGCTGGATTGAAGAGTGCATGTTGGGGAATAAGATATAATAAAACTGGAAAAGTAGGAGGGGGCTAGGTTATGAAAGGTTTTAAATGCTAATGAGAGGGTTTTGATATTGGAGGCAATAGGAAGCCACTGAAGTTTATTGAGTATGTGGGTGAGGGTGACGTGATTGGACATGTCCTTTAGGAAAATCATTTTAGTGACCAAATGGAAGGTAGGTAGTGACTTGAAGCAGGCAGACCCACGTGAATCTCCCTGAATAGGTCAAGGAGACACGTGGTTTCTGTAGTGTCGCTACCCAGGGCTTGATACAGGAGTGAGAAGTCCGCTTAAATAATGAAGACTCAGATCAGGAAGTCATGGTCAACTCCAGCAGGCGAAGTATATAGAATGGTTGGGAACTTAGTGTTTGCCTGACTGAATATGTTTCTCTAAAGCTTGAATCTTCAGTTGTATGTATGTTTCCTACCTTACCCCTATGCTGGTACGTTAGTGTAGACATGAACTCTATCTGCCGTAACTCTCCTATTCAGTCATATCAGTGAGATTATGGACTTCCATATGTCTTCTGAGTATCTGAGAAGTTGGAGCTCCTTTCTGAAGACATGTTGATCTGTATGTATTCTTGAGAGCTCAAGGGAAATAGGGTTTAATGCTGGGTTAGTGAAATATTGTAATGTGAGCTACTACTATTACTACTGCTGCTGCTGCTGCTGCTGAAAATAGCTAGCTTTTATATGTGACTTTAAGATTTACAAAACACTTTACAAATATTGTCTCGTGGGTTAGTCAATATGTGTTATAGGGGACATTGAAGGTCTTCTACTCCTAATTTTACAGTTGAGGAAACTGAGAGTTATTGAGACTAAATGACTTGTCCACACAATTAGCAAATGATAATTCCAGGATTCAAATTTAGGCTTAATAACCCCAATTTTAGCATTCTTTTCACTGTATCTCACTAATTCTCCCCCAACCTAAATAAATAACAATTTTATTTCTATTTAGTTTAATTTAGCTTTCAGGTTTTCAAAGTGCTTTCTCTATATTAGTCCCAAGAGGCAAGTGTTACATATATTATTATCCTTATTTCATATGAAACTGATCTTGAAAGAAATCACATGACTTGTTCAAGGTCATACAGCTAGTAAGTGCCGGGATTAGAACCCATTTGTTTTGCCTCTAAATTCAGTGCCCTTTCTATTATACCATGATGCTATCCCTAAAGGTATCTCCAAGAATAAGGAATCCCTATCAGATATATTTTGAGGATCTTCTCCCAGCTACCTATAGAAAGAACAAACGAGGAGGTAGGGAAGAAGACATGATATGAAATCCCTAACAGGTAACTTTTGATAGGCATCTCTCTGGGCTAAAGGCATCTCTTAAGCAAGAATTATTCACACAAAAATAAAAATGATCAGTTGTTCTTCTCTGCCTCAGCCCCATGGCGTTTCTTGCATTTATAGGACAGTAGAGTACCCTCTCACAGTTTGTAACTCATCTTTTCACAGCCATTCAGTGTTTTCAAGTAATTGGCTCTTTGCATTAACTATTTTCTAAATTAACATCTCTTTTCTATTTGCTCTATTAAGATAAACAGATTTGTGTACATTCATATAAGAATAATTACAGATTTTGTTCTGGTCCTCTACTTAAAATCCTCTGATTGCTCATCATGGTGTGGAAGTAACCCTGGGATCTCAAAAGCAACGCCATCAGACCATAGTCCTTAGCAAAATCTACAAAGGTGACAAGGCTTCTGGTATGGTCCTGGTGATGGACCACCCCCATCTGAAGATCAGTCTGTTTATGGAAAGGCCACTAGCTGATAATTTTTTTTTTACTTTGGTGACCCATGGGACAGATGAAAATATGACATGACCTTCTGTTCTATGTTGTCACTTTTGCTTTCATGGTGAAGGTGACAGAATACTGGAAAATGGGACAGAGAGGGATAAGAATCACAGTTTTTCAAACAACAAAAACATTTAACACTTGGGAAGGAACGGATAAATTCACTAGCTGTAAGGCTTCAGACAAGTCATTTGACTTTCTTCTATAAAAATGAAATCAGTTTCCCTGAGGCAATCAGAGTTAAGTGACTTGCCCAGGGTCACACAACTGGTAAGTATTTGACGCCAGAGTTGAATTCAGGAAGATGTCTTCCTGATTCCAGGCTGGGCACTCTATTCATTGTGCCACCTAGCAGCCCTACCTGACACATAGTAGATGCTTAATGAATACTTGCTGACTAGATTTGATACACCTCTGGAAGGGCAAAAAGTTATGAAATTGTGTGGTGTGACTGTGTTTTCCTTAAGGTTCTGTGTGGGCTTTGGGTGGACTCTAAACTGACTGTATGGAACCAGGACACAGGGTATCATAGAAGAAAACTGCAGTTATCTTGTCCAACCACTTCATTTTATTGTTGCGAGAACTGAGGACTAAGCAAGTTGTGATTTGCTAAAGTTCATACAGGTAAGAAGTGACAGAGAGACGATTTGAACTCGGTTTCAGTGCCCCCAAATTCAGCACTCTTGCCACTCACCCCTGCCTCTCACAATGAGGGCTTCTCACATATAATAGGGCATCTGAGCAGTGCTTCTGTGTCCTATAGCTTTAGGCTCCCAAGGACCTTTCTGTTCTTTTACTCCTATGCTCAATCTTCTGTCCCTGAGCAGGATTGTCCAGCAGTGGGTATTTGTGGAGACTCTGAGGAGACGAACAAAAGACTCTCCCATGGACAGAAAACCTACCAGTAGACTTCAGAAAGGGAATAAAGGGGAAATTTGAGGGGATTTTTTTTTCTTTATTTCCCCTGCACTAATGGATTCAAATTTGCCTGCATCTTTTAACTCCCTCAAAAGGCACAAGCATCTTACACATTCCAAGTTTTTCTCTTATTCTCATCATTGCATTCAAGGTGAAAGCAGATCAGATAGTAACATTGTGTTGTCAATTTTACATTAATTCCATCTCCCTTGCCATCAAGGCATCAGTACAAATAAATGGATCAGAGAAAGTCAGTTATAAGAAATAGCTCAGACTTGAGTTTTTAAATTCTCCTACTTATGCCCTATTTCATACTGCCTACTTTTCTTCCCCATCCCTCTCCACCCACCCTCAAATAAATAGATACCATTTTCAACTTCACCTCCTTTATAGCACTCCAAGCTCAGCTGGAGCAAAAGGTTAACGAGGAGAAAGTCCTGGAGCATTTGAAAGGAGTCTGCAGAATACAATATCTTCTTCCATATTCCCTGCTGCTGCATTCAAGAGGAAGGATCCTGTGGCTTAGTGAATCTGAGAATAACAGAGAGGCTGCAGTGAGATTTATTTACCTGCTCAGTTGGAAGGACTAAGGACATAAATGAATCTGCCTTTAACCCTTTCATTCAAAATAAGGATGTGTCTTTCTCTGAATATATTACTGAGAGGGTTTTGGAGAGAGAAGACCCAAAGGAGGAACTAGAGAGATTTCTTTAAGATCAAGATGATGTCTTGCTCCTCTGAATGCCTACTACATGTATTTTCTAGCACATACTGGGTACTGCCCTGTGTTTGTGCTGTTGGCTTTTTTTTCTGTTCTGCTAAATTAGTTTATAGACTCTTGAGGACAGTGATTGAGTTTTACTTGTTTTTTTTAATGATGGTGTTAATGATAACAGTGATGACATCTCACATTTGTGAAGAGCTATATTGTTTAGAAACCCCTTTACATACACTGTCTGATGACTTGGTGGAAATGAAATGACACATGTAAAGCATTTAGTAAAATGTCACCATGTAAGAGGCAACATGGCATAGTGGATAGAGAGTCAGACTTAAAGCTAAGACCTGGGTTCAACTCTTTCATCTGACATATAATGCCAGCTAGCTCTACACCATGCTGCTTGCAGCTGGCTACTGACCTCAAGTCTTTTGACCCCCAAAGTTGGAATCAATCTTGTTTGGCTCTTATAGGTGAGTTGTGACCCTATCTTGTCTTGGACAAGGTCTCCTTCAAGTCACTTCTTGCCATCTATATACTGATCACTGAATGATCTTCCTTCCTTACATTTCCTTTCCAGTTTTTCTTTATGTGATATTTCCCCCCTTTAAAAGATTCTTAAAGGCAGAAACTATCTTGCTTGCTTATATTTGTATACCTATCCTTTAGCATAGTGCTTAATAAATGCTCTGTCTCCCTTTGTCTCTGTCTCTGTCTATTTCTCTCTCTCTCCTCTAAGAAACTCTCCAAGACTAAGTTGCAGAGCAAATGCCAAGCAGCATTAGTAGAGAATTTCCTTATTCTGCACTTCCTTATATTGAAGTGATCACAGGTCTCTTTGTCTCTGTCACTACACTGGGCACTATGATTTGCTTGCAGTAGATGCTCTATAATTCTTTTTTGATGATGATAAGGATGCTAATGGTAAAGTGTCATTGAGTGCTGGATTTAGATTCAGGAGATTTGGGTACAAATCCTTCCTCTGTTACTTACTGGCTGTGTGACCTTGGGCAGTCTCAGTTTCATTTTCCATAAAATGAGGATAATAATTCTTGCCTTATTTATTTCACAGAGTAGTTTGAAAAAGTGATTTGTAAACCTAAAAGTATTAAATAAATGTGAATTTTGGTGGTGGTGGTGGTGATGATGATGATGATGATGATGATGATGATGATGATGATAATGTTGATGATGACCTTGAAGACAGTGAACTTCTAAACCAGGTATAATTTTGTGCAACCCACTTGATCTCATGTCTGAAACCTACACTTGAGTTTCAGATGCTGGGAAATTAGTCATAGCTAAGTGAAAAAGCAATCTGATCCCTTTTGGCTAGCAGAGGCACTTTCAGGCTGAGTAACTTTGGAAATAAAATGACATCTCTAAGGTCCCAAAGTAAATGGAGCCAGTGGAAGTCAGGATACCTCTGATTCTAGCCCTTTAATGAACTTGTCTTGTAAGCTTGACCAAGTCACTAAGCTTCTTTCTTTTTCTCTTTCCAGTTTCTGTGAAATATCTGAAACTCAGATAATTCTTCAACACAAGTTCAATTGTATGTGAATTCCAGGGGACGAATAAAGTGCAGCCTCAAAAATCTTCTTTGAAGACTGAAAAGAAAATCAGACAAATTACTTCCCTGTTCAGAAAGGATCATTAATCAGCATTTCAAAAGGAATGATATGTTATTTCATGATAATTTACTCTGAATTTCAAGACATAGTTGATGAAGAGGATAACATGTTCAATCCAACACTGATACATTCACTTCTCATCCTACCATGTTCTCTCTTTCTTTTCTAAACATCAGGGACTGGGATTATTTACTCAAGACAAAGAACGAAAGAGTTGTGATCTATCTTTTGATATATTCAAGAATAGTTTTGTTATCTCTTGCTTGTCAATATGGGTTCCTACTCTTGCCCTCAGTTTATACTCTCTGACTGACCCCAGCTTAAGATCTCTACTTTTTACTGGGCATTTGCACCTAGATTTCTCAAGTTCATTTCAAAATCAACACATTGATACCTGAACACATTACACTCCCTTGTCAAACTAGATCTTCCATCCAACTTCCTTGTCTTTATCCAAAGATGCCTGCCTACCATAGTTAAATAATCTCAAATGGGAAGGAAGAAGGGTATTAACACTTTCCTTACCCAATTATGCAATCAACAAATTGACAGCCATTTACAAAGTTTCTACTATATGCTGGGGATGCGGAGACAAAAGAATGGAACAGCCCAGCATGGACTATTGGAATGAGAAAATTCTGCTGTTCTATGGGAATGGACACAAGAACAAAAAAAACCAAATTGAGGCAAAAGTGCAGAGAAAATCATATGACTGACAACTTTGCTTCTTGGACTCATGTTACCTTAATGCCTTCTCTATTGGCTTCCTTTTCTTTGCTGTCAATAATAAAAAAAATTCTTGTTTTAAATGAGTTCAAATTCCTGCCTTCTATCCATGGGTATAAACTACTACCTGAATGACCTCTACCATCGGTATAAAAGACCTTATAGACATGATAACTAAATTGCCATTAGTGACATTTAAAAAATTGTGAAGGATGAGAAGAACTACGGGACAAAAGGGAAAATGTCCCAGTTATCAAAGGCATAAGGAAATACATAAGTCATTCTTTATGCTGGTGAATATGACATCCATTCTCAACAAATTTCTTGAAATAATTATCGAAAGGACTGTTTATGAACACTCAGAAAGGGAATTGATGATCACTAGGAACTATAATGGGTTTATTAGGAGCAAACTATGTATGGCAGGTGAAAGTCATTTTCCTTTTTTTTTTTTGATGGGGTGACTAGATTGACAGACATAATGTGTCTCGGTCTCAATAAGACATTTGACAAGGCCATTCATGGTGTCTTTGTAGATAAGATGAAGAAATATGAACTGAATGACAGTACAGTTCGATGGTTTTGGAAGTGGTTAAATCATCAGACAAAAAGTGTACTGGTGTCAGCCTAAAGGGAGAGGTCCAATGGAATGCCATAGAATTCAATGTTCTGTTCAACATTGTTATAAAAACAAGTTGTATGAATGCATAGATGGCATACTTATCAAATTTACAAATGACAGCTAATTTAAAAGATACAAAAATAAACTCAATATACTGGGAAAAACTGTGCTGAAATTGCCAAGATAAAATTTATAGGGATAACTATAAGGTCCTGTTTGAAAAAAGAAATTGATTGAACAAATAGAAGGCAAGGGAGGTGATTTGACAGTTCTTATAAAAATGATCTCAGGGTTTTAGTGGGCAGGAAGTTCCATAAAAATCAACAGTATGGTGTAGCAGCTAGAAATAAACCCCTAGGATGATCTTAGGTTATGTTAATAGAATTATATTGACCAGAACAGGGAGGTGATAGCTTACTGGATTCTGCCCCTGATTGTTCTACATCTAGAGCCTTTTGTTAAAATCTCTGTCACATTTTTGGAAGGTCATTGACGAGTTTGAATATATCTAGAGGTTAACCAAAACAATGAGGAAAGCGGACATCATACCACACAAGGATCACTTGAAAAAATAAGAAGTGTGAGATGGAATAGTGATGTTGTGTATAAATATCTGAAACGTTACTGTGTGAAAGAGAGATTTAGCATATTCTCTTTTGTCCCAGAGGGCAGAATTAAGAACAATCACAGAAATTTGCAGAGAAGCAGAATTCTGGTTAGTAAGAGGAAAAAAAACCTATTGATTAAAACTGTCCAAAATGTAACATTATTTTGTAAAGGAATGTTCCCCATCACTAGAGATCTTCAAGTAGTAGCTTCCAACTCAAAGCAATCCAATCCAAGCTTTTTGCCAAGTGCCTAGGCATTGTGCTAGGTCCTGGGGGCATAGAGACAGAGAGAAAAACAGTTCTTGTCCAAAGAAACTTACTTTCTAATTGGAAGATATACCACAGACAGATAAGCGTAAAAATAATAATTTAAGGAGGGAAAGAACATTAACACCTAGCAAAATTAGGAGCATTTTTGTATGAAATGACACATGAGTTAAGCCTTGAATTAGGAGGAAGAAAATTAGGAGGAATTCTAAAAGGTGAAGGGAAGGAGACAATGTATTCTAGTCATGGGAGACAGGCTATCCAAAGGCACAGAGACAGCAGGATTGTCAAATTGAGGGAAGAGCAAGTAGTTCTATTTGGCTAGAATATAGAATGCATGTAGAAGAACAACAACAAAAGATGAAAATGCAATAAACCTTGAGAGGCAGACTGGGGCCAGACTGCCAAGAGCTTCAGATATCCAGCTGAGGTGTTTGTATTTTATCTTAGAGGCAGCAGGCAGTTCTTAACCAGAGCATGGCCACAATCAGACTTGGGTTTTAGCAAGATTTAGGAGGATTATTTCAGCAATGAGAAGCTGGGAATTCAATTAGGAAAGTTCTATGATAGTCCAGCTAAGAGACAAGAAGAGAATTAGGCTAATGGTTCTGTGTGTGTGTGAGAGAGAGAGAGGGAGAGAGAGAGAGATGAACACAGGAGATGTTGTAGAGGAAAACTCAACAAGATTTAAGGAACTGTTTGCATATAGGAGGTGAGGGAGATAGACTAGTGAAAGATCATACCAATGTTACAAAACTGGGTGACTGTGGATAGTGGGGACAGATGTAAAGACATTTGGATGAGGGCTATGTTTAGAGTGTGTGTGGGGTGTTGAGTTATATTACGGACGTTTTGAGCTTGAAATGCCCATAGAATTTCCACTTGGAGATATCCAATAGGCATTTGACGTAAAATTGGAGTTCAGGAAAGAGATTTGGTCTGGATAGATATAGCAGTCATCTGTAAAGAGAAAATAATTGAATACATGGTAGCTGATTACCAAGAAACAGGATAATACATAGAGAGAAGATAAGAGGGCCCAACATGTACTGCAGTGGTATACTCATACTTAGGTGGCAGGAATTAGGTTATAGAAGATATGACTGAGGAATGATCAAACAGATGGGAACAAAACTGGGAAAATATTTGCCATGAAATCCAAAGGTGAAGAAATTATCCTGATGCAAAGGATGTTAGCAAAGTTAAAAAGAACAACTGTGACAATGAAGAATGAGAACAGGTGGATTTAATTTAGCAATTAATAGATCATTCAATAATCAACAAACAATTTTTAAGCTTTGGACTATGTGTCAAGAACTGTTTATATTTGGGGGAAATAGTTTCATATAAGTGGTCGTGTTGGTAATCAAATTGTAAGGGGTTGAAATATTAATAGCAGAAGTAGGGACAAAGATTTTTAGTGTCTGGAGACACTTAGGTTTTTCACAGACTAGAATACTCTACAAAACATAAGTTTTGCTGTTGCTGGTGCTGCTGTTGTTTCTGGTAGATTCTCTTAAATAAGGAAGGGATGTGGATGAGGTAAGTAGAGGGTAATTACCTAACTTAGCTTTGTTCTTGCCTAACTTCATTTTTATGCCTACCAAGAGGACAAAGTTTACCTTCATTTTGGTAACTACTGAGGAGGACAAAGCATTTCCTGTGGTTTTTTGTTGTTTGGCAAAGTCTACCAAATGGGTTTTAGGGATACATGGTCTTATTAAGGAATTATACAGGAATTAACAAGGGGTTTCTAATGCAAAATTAGATTTTTTTATTTGACTCTGGACTTCAAATGAACACCAGAAACAATCCACAGAATGGATTATATCTTAACCTGGGAGACACTGACTAGATTGTTTTGACTGCCTCTCTAGGTATGGTAGCTCACAGCCCAACAGATATGCACTCAAAAAGCCCAGCTTATCTTTGTCACATTGAAGCTTTCTGGAAACCAGACCTTAGTATATGAAACAGAAAATTAGTAGATTGTCCTGAAGGGCTGAACTCCAGTAGAAAGGTTCCTTTCTAGAGGTATGCAGGAGAGGTAGACATACAGAACACAGAAAACAATCCCAGAGGAAAGCGGAAACACTGTCCACCAGAGAGTAGTCTAAGAATGTCTCTGCATCTGCAGCATCACAGGCAAGAGTTGCTCTGGTCTTTCATATGTGGCATTCCTCTTGTATGTACCTAGGTTGCATGAACTAAGTCTGAGGTATGAGTGTTTCCGGTGGCATCCCATATACATTCTTCTGGACCAGTGTACCTTTCTAATCAATCAGCTAATGCAGTCACCTATGTCTCCATCAAGAATACATACTTTTCTTTTTAAAATAGATTTTTATTGATAGAAAAAGTTTACAAGCATTTATTATACATCTACTGTGCAGCAGGCGTTGTTCTAAATGCTTTATAGCTGTTATCTCATTTGATCCTCTCAAAACAACCGTTGGATATAGGTGTTTTATGATTTTATTTTACAGTTGAAGAAATGGAGACAAAAAGAGGTTAAGTGATTTAAATAGGGTCCCATAGCTAGTAAGTGTCTAGGGATGGATTTAAACTTGGGTCTTCCTCACTCTAGGCCAAACGTTTTGTTTAGTGCCACCCGACTGCCTCTGACAAGAATTTATTAAGTGACTACTATGTGTCAGGTACTATGCTAAGATCTGGATAGTATCTGTTTTTTTACATTGCCTAGACCTAGAGATCAATTTTGCTAAAGAAATAAAAAGAGGAAGAAGAAAAAAGTTGAGTAAAATTGACCAATACATTGAAAAAAAAAGTCTGATTTTATATGTAATGTTCCACATCCAAGAGCCCTACTTTGGCAAAATGGTTGGTGGTGATATTTTCCACACCTCTTTTTAGAGCCAGCCTTACTTTATAATTCCACAGCATTAGATTTTATTATGATTCTTTCCATTTAAATTGTTGTAGTAATTGTGTGTAGTTTTCTTGACTTAGAATCTATTTTTTTTCTTTATCACAAACTCTACCTGTCCATTCATCAGAACTGGCTATGGCAAAGGCTGGGTTAGGTACAGTACTAAACCTTCCTGCATTTTCCGGAGAAAAGACCAGTGGAATACAGGGTGTGCTCATACTCAACAATGAATCAAAAATATCAGGTAAAAGGTCCTAGTACTTTTTTCTCAAAAAATAAAAGCCCTAATTCTCTTTAAATTAATTTACTTATTCAGTGCCATACCAAACTACCAATAATTTTTTATAGAACTAGAAAAAATAATATCACAATTTATTTGGAAGAACAAAAGTTTCAGAATATCAAGGGAATTAATGAAAAGAAATGCTAGAAAAGGTGTCCTAGCCATACCAGATCTTAAACTGTTCTAGGGTTGTATCCCAAAGCGATCATAAAAATGGGTAAAGGACCCACATGTTGGGATTGGAAGCTCAATTCCGTGTGGACAGTCTCGGGCGGGTAAAGGTGGGAGCTTCTAAATCTTAGAGCTCTCACGAGACCCCCCTCAGGAAACGGCAGGGAATCGAGGTGAACTGAGCTATCTCGAGTAATTCCGCCTCTTCCCGTGAGAAACGTGATGGGAGAGAGATCTCCCCGCCCTCGAGATTGTCCCGGATCTGGGCACACTTAGTTACCTAACAGCACGGTATTCAGATGCAAACTATGCGGCTGAAGGTTAAGTAGGATTGAGGAAGCCTGAAAGTTCTCTTAGCACATGAGGAGCCAAGAGGACAGTAGGCTCAGCTTTTCTTCTTTCCTCTCTCCCCTCCCCCTCTCTCCCCACTTGTACTTCTACTTCCAATCCCTTAAGATCCTAGCCTCCTTAGGAAATCTCCCCCTCTTCCTCCTAAGGAAGACCCCCCTGCACTTGTAACCGAGACCCTGAAATAAAGCTCAACCCTTGTTCGACTCTGGAACGTCCTTTCTCTCATATGAGCATCCGGTTTTGGCCAACCGAAGACCTCGGAGGTGAGGTAAGAAGACTCGGGTAGCCCACAGGCCTCTAGGCCTGGCACCCACATGTACAAAAATATTTATAGCAGCACTCTTTGTGGTGGCCAAGAACTGGAAATCAAGGGGGTGCCCATCAACTGGGGAATAACTGAACAAGTGGTATATAAATGTAATGGAATACTACTGTGCTATGAGAAATGATGAACAGGTAGACTTTGGAAAAACCTGTAAAGACTTACATGAACTGATGCTGAGCGAAATGAGCAGAACCAGGAAAACGCTGTGCAGAGTAATAACCACAGCCTACGATGTCTGACTTTGATAGACTTAGCTTTTCTCAGCAATGCAAGATCCTAAAAAAGTTCCAGAGGATCTTGGAAAATGCCATCCATGACCAGAAAAAGAACTCTGGAGTCTGAATGCAGAGTGAAGCAGAATATTTTCCTTTTTTGTCTTGTTTTTCTTTCTCATGGTTCCTCCCATTCATTCTAATTCTTCTATACAACATGACTAATGTGAAAATATGTTTAACAGCAATGTGTGTGTACAGCCTGTATCAATTAGCATGCTGTCTTGGGGAGGGGGGTAGGGGAGGGTGAGAAAATTTAAAACTTATGGAAGTAAATGTTGAAAGCTAAAAATAAACAAACTAAAAAAAAAGAAAGCCAAAAACCTAAAAGTTTCCAGTGGTACTATCCTCTACTTTCTACAGTTATCTTTTTTTCAGGAATATGTCAGAATATATATATTTATATATATATACCATATAATAATCTGATTGACCCAAAGTCCCTTAAAATCATGATGTACCATAGATAGCATCTTTCATATGCCCCAGTGCCCTCATAATGATGTTTCAGGAGTTATTTAGTGGTATTTCACTGCATAATCATCGAACACTGTTTTTTCAGCCCCAAATTGGTTTATAACCCTTTATTGTGTAATCATCACATGGTATAATTCTGATCCTCATGTCATTTAAAAGGCACACAGAGCAGCAATGTATTCACCAGTGGCATGTAGACACAAATTTATCTCTTGTTCATTGCAAGATGCGAGCCTAGAATTCTCAGGTCATGTGCATTGCCAGCACATTTCTGAAAGCTGGCTTTCCTGGTTTGTTTAGAGCATTGCAGTATTAACAGTTTTGTCATTCAACCTAATGAAGAGCTGTAGGTGCAAGGGGTGCAGGCAGGTAGGTGAAACTGCCATGAATAAGTCATGTGATGTGATAGGACTTGCATCTTCCCAATTTTAACACGTATTCCATGCATCCTGATCTTGCACCAAAGACAGTTGAGTAATAAATTATTTTTAAGTAATACAGCACAATTTTCTAAAAACTTCACCAACTGGTTGCACCCCACTTTTATTTTGCAAAAAAATTTGGCATAAAATCTGGGAGGATTATGCAGTGAAATATGGTACTTTAGCCTTATCCCATTCCAGGGTATCTGGAGTGAGTATTTGCAGAAATGAGTATGCAGTCTGGATGTGCTGGTGTGCAACTCTAATTCCAGGTACTGGGGAAACTGAGGCTATTGTATTTCTCGAGCTTAGGAGTTCTGACCTACAGTGCCATATTTTGGCCAGGTGTCCATACCAAGTCTGGTAGCGATATAGAGGGACCCTGGGAGTGGGGGTCACACCAGGTTGTCTATGGAAGCTTGCAGTAACTTAGTGAAGTTAGAAAAGGAATATGTCAAAAGCTGCTGTCCTAATCTGTAGTGGGATAGGACATTTGAGTTACCCCTATACATAGAGCCTGGGTGAGATACAGAAACCCATTACTAAAAAGAAAAAAAAGTAGGTAAGCAGTGTACTCTTTTTGACTCCTGAATTGGCAAAAACATTCTTGTGAAGGGAGGCCATAAACCTTTGGTGAAGGGAGCCTAAAGTTTTTCCTTCTAAATGTGGTGCTTATAGAAGTATGTCCTTAGGTAATAGGTTCTAAATTTGGTCTTCTATAATAATACTTCTGCCTGGGTACCTACTGTATGTGCAAACTGAAGTAGACAAAGAATAGGGCTCAAAGGATCTGTCACTAATTTAATTTTGAAAACAATTAAAAGTGCAAGGCATCAGCGATAGAGAAGAACTATTTCCAGGCTTCAAGTCAAAAGAATTGGTTCTAATTCTTGTCTTCATTGTTTCCTCGGTCTGTGACTAAGGACAAGCCACGTTATCTCAGTGAAGCTTAGTTTCCAAGTCTATATTTTATAGATGATACTTCCACTGCCAATATCACAGTTATAGGGAGGATAGTTCATACAATTCAATAGAGACATGACATTTTGCTACTGTGACTCTTGTTCTCATTTTATATTAGACGGAGTTAAGATAGAATTGATCCATGGATAAGTTGCTTCCCTCTGTTCTTTTATACTTAACACTTGGTAAACCATTTTACAGGTGACTAAAATGATTGCTTTTATAATGGAATAAATGTGTTGAGATATAAGCTCATCTTTTGTAAAGTCATTAAAATCATATTTGGGACAATTTCAGTAGCAGAGAGGATGATGGGGGTGGTCTCTATGTTTCATTTTTTCCCCCATAAGGCTTTGATTTCTTCCATGAGGTTTCCATATCTTAAGAACTCTTCATTCAATGTAATTTGGACATTATGAACACTTGGTATGATTAAATCTATTAAAACCATTATTCTTAAAATTTTATGAGTTAATATTATGTCCAGATACAATATATTACAATAGGACGTGTGTCAGGCACTGTGGTAAGTTCTGGGGATACAAATAAGAAAAAGACAGACTGTCCCTTCTCTCCAGGAGTTAAGATCTAATGACAGGAGACAACAGACAAGAGGAAGCTGAAGAGGAGGTGAGAGAGGCAGATGTTAAATCCTAGGAGGGGCGTAATGACAGTGGAGTCAAAACCAAAGAGTCCAATTGATGGTGAGAGTTGACTAAACTTCTGGTCCTTCTTTAAAGAGAGTCTTGGGGAGGAGTTTCTTGCTCTGTCCTCCAGTCCTCCAACTGGAAGGGCGGAGGTAACGGACAGTACTAAGGGGGTGTGAAAACCAGAGCTTAAGCAATCTCTGAAATCCATCAAAACAAATGGTGAGGAAAATGCAATATTGCTAGCAATAATTATTTGCCACCTTCCACTCACCACAGGCCTGACATGAAGAGGAGCAGTGATTCTTCCAAATAAACACTAATTACATGTTTTCATATTTTATGCAAAGTATTTGCAGATAGTATTATTATACACGCACAGTTTTATTTATACCATCATCATTATTAGAAATCTATTTCTTATTTTTGATGAACTTCAGATAGGGGACGAGTTGCTATATTGAAATTATTAATTTTTGTTCAACGTTCTGAAGACTTGTGTAGATGGATTGCTTTTGTAATTGAATAAAGATATTGGTAATTAAGTTCACTTTTGGTAGATTCACAGAAAGCATCTTTGGGTCAGCTCTAGCAGCAGACAGGAAGATGGGGATGATATTTGTTATTTATTGCTTTAAACATTTGGCTTTTATTTGTCAATTAGTATAATACATAGTGTCTGGCATGCTTTTATTTTCAAGATTTCTTTCTACAATTCTCTTTTCTGTTACCTATCATTGAGTGATGAAGTATTCATTTTTTATTGTGTGCACCAGCTAGGTATTGATGTAATTTTCCACATTATTTCTGTAGATTTCAAGGTACCTCTCTCAAATACCTTTACTCTGGTATATTTGATGCTTACTCTTAGGGTTCCTTCTTGATAGATCTACTTTTTCTCCCACAGTTCTCACTGTGGCAACAGTTATTGCAAACATGGCATGTTACGAAATGATTTTATACACTCTGTCAAATACAATGAAAGGACATGTTTGTTCATCCTGGTGATAGCAGATATCAGCTTTTTTCAAGTACCCTTTTTTGGTGTCATTGGCCCTCTAGTTGGACTCATGTCAGCAAACTCAAAACAATATTTTTGAAATTCCAGTCTAGGTGTGCTCTTCTGCTTTTCAGGTTACTTGAAACAACAGCGCCATTTTTGTTATCCGTATCAGTAGGTATAATTTCTGAGTGCTATTTTCTTGCTCAGAAATATTTAGGGGCTTTTCATTTTCTACCAGACAAAATATGAATACCTTACTTGGCTGCCATTCCATTCAGTTTGAAAGATGAAGAACATTCGAATCTCCAATGTTGGCATATGCGAATGAGAGAATAAATGCAAATATCTGTGGTGATGATATGATATTAATCAAAAACACTAAAGCTCATTTACCTGCCTAAATTGCCTTACATGGGACAAATATTGTCATGTGGGCAAGGTTCAGAATTTTTCTCATGATGCTCTTTGTGTGGACCAGAGAGAGAGCACCAGAGAAGTTGTTCCCCTAGATCTTGAAGACTGCACAGACAGAAAAGGCTCATAGAAGCAACCTGCTCTCCTTGCATTTGCCAGATACCTTTTCATTCCGGCAAACAGTGCTGCTCAAGACTCTACAGATCTGGCTGCCCAGTTAAGAACTTTCCATGGTGAAGCTTGGTATTATTAGAACATATGTCTACATCTTTAAAGAGAAATATTGAGAGTACTCCTCTCCTTTCTTTGCAATTTTATTCTTGCATTTCCTATACCAGAAATGTCACAGACACAGAGTGGGTTTTGCTACCAAATATGTTCAATGGAAGTGCTCTCTTTACCTTGGAATTTTTTTGAAAATTGATAATTGGATGCTTGACAGGTTAAGGCAGGGGGAAGGGAGTGGGTAGAGAGGAGGGAAGGAGAGGGAGGGGAAGGGAGAAAATGGAAGAAAGGCAAAAAAATTAAATAAAGACTAGCAAGCCTGTAAATTTTGGGAGAGATGTCTATCTCAATATAAACATAGAAATCCATCAAAATGATTTCTATAAATTGCAAATATAATTTTAATGGTAACTCTAAAAATGAAAGACATGCAAACATTATTGTAAATCAGATGGAATTGGATTACCTCCCTTGGGTCAATTTTGGCTCACTTCAATATGAGGCTATGCAGACTTTCCAGTCCTAGCAAACAGAGAAAGAAGACTGAAGGAGTGAGGGAGGAAGACAGACAGAGAGGGACACAGAGATAAATACCCAGATATAGAGAATCTGAGACAGAGAAATAGAGAGAAAAATGAAAAGAGAGAAAAACTGAGAGAAATTACTACTTAACTGTAGGACCTGATGGGAAAGTGAAAAACAATACTTGTATTCAGTTCAGTTAGGAGAACTTCTCTCTTTCCCCTTGATTTTTGCTTTAGGAAAAGAGAAGAGGACCCTGGAACTACATATACAAGGGAGCTTAGCGACCATCTAGAGAAGTAAGATATAAGAAATTTTGTGGAGGTAGAATCAACAAGATTTTACAACTGATTGGATTATGGGGTTGAGGTGGAGTGAGGAGTCAGGTTGTAAGCAAAGGAGACTGAAAGGATAGCAGTGTCCTAAACCAAAATAGGAAAGTCTGGAAGAGGAGTGGGCTTGGAAAAAGATAAACCATTGTTCTGCTTGGGATGTGTTGAGTGTGAAATATCTCTATGATATGAAGTTTGATATGTACAATTGATAGTTGGTAATGTGAGACTGGAGCTTAGGAGGGAGACTAGGGCTAAATATATAGATCTGAGAGTTATCTGGATAGATACAAATAATAAACTGATGGGAACTCATGAAGTCAGAGGGAGAGAGAGAAAGTGAGAGAAAGTTCAGGTACATGATTAGATAATGATCCAGCAAAGAAGACTGAGAAGGAGGTTTATGTGTATCTGAGCCAACTATGGTTTTTAACTAAGCCTATGATTTCAAATCATTTAAAAGAGTTGATAGAGGCACCAAGAGGTTAAGACAGAGGTTTCCAAAGTCAATCAATGTCAGAGGCAAAGACAGGAACTGAATCAAGTTCTTGAGTCTGAAGATGGCTCTTAATCCATTACCCAAAAGTTACAGTGCAATTCCGTTTTTTTTTTAATGTTCTACAATCACTACCAAAAAGCTTAGCTTTTTACCCCCCCAATCTACCTCCTATCACTCCCCTCCCTCCCCAAGATGCCATACAGTTCTATATATGGTCTACATATACTTTCCTATTGAATACGTTTTCACTATATTCATGCTGTATAGACAAACTAAAATAAATGGAAGAAATCATATAACAAATCAAAACATGATACACAAACACACACACACACACACAAACATGATCTGTTACATTCTGCAAATGCATTCCATATTTCTTTCTCATTGATTTGTTTTGTCCTTGTACTTCATCTTGCACCTAATGTGGACACATTAAATAAAACAGCATGTAATAAAACAGTAAAAATCCTTCCATAATCTTACTTACTCTAACTTACTTTTTTAGCCTCATGTCTTGGTATTTCCTTTGCTCACTATATTCCTGTACTACTAACTATTCTTTGATTTCATGCTTCCTTTTTTGGTCCTTGTTAATTCTGCTTTTCCAGGCCTGGAATAGACCCCACCCCATCTGTTGAAGTACTGATGTCTTTCAAGTTTCTGTCTCCTTGAAAACTATGCAACTAAACAACTGATTAGCATTATAGATATTAAGAGCATATCTCTTTCTCTTGACTAGAGCACCAGCACCTTGAGGGTAGAAATGTGTTGTTTTTCATCTTTGTATTAAATGCATTAAGGTTGCCTAATATTGCTTTCTACGTTGCAGACAATTAAATAAATATTTGTTGCCTCTGAGCCAGTGTGGCCTAAGGGATAGAGAGTTGGGATTAGGGCCAGGAAGACTCGAATCTGATACTTGCTGGCCAAGTCACAACCTCTCATGACTTAGATAGCTCTCAACACCAGAGAAGTTGCCAATCGGTATTTGCTATGTGTGTGTGGGGAGGGTGGGATAGGGGGGAGGTTTCCTCTTCCTTGAATCATCTATACTAGTGAAATCACAGGTCTAGTTCCTAACCTTATTGTTGACGTTATTTGGTTTGAATAACAGAAAGAACATGGAAATTGGAGTCCGAAGAAATGGTCCTGAAATATGGTTCTGGTAATTACTAGCTGTGAGATCTTGGGCAAATCATTTTACTTCCTGGGGACTCTCAGTCTATAAAATGTGGAAGGTAGACTAGATGCCCAAGGTTCTTTTTATCTCTAAATTCCATAAATTTCTGGGCTATTCACTCCTTTAGATTGTCAAGGGCAGGGAATATCTTTTGCCTCTTTTTGTATCCCATGTGCTTATCACAATGCCTGGCACTTAATGCATGTTTATTGAATTGGTCAGTTCACCTTTGGCTACATAAATCCATAAGGTTCATTTGAAATTTTTAAAAGTATATGAGTGTTTACTCATTTTAATCTCTTAATTTTGTTCTATGAATCTTGAGGTGAGTGTTCAGTTGTAATTTTTCCTTAATTTCACTTGGATCATATGAATAATCTAAATTAGAAATTTTTTCTGCAGTTGGGCTTGGTTTAATCATGTTGTTTTGGAATATGGGTGTTTTTATGGAGTCTTGTAAAGTCAAAGAGGAATCTATACAAAATGTTGAAGCTTCATAAGACCTGACTCTAGGGAGCTTGAAAGCTCCCTTGAAAGCAGGGGTTGCTTTTCTCTCAAAATTTGCTGACTCATACAATCTCTAAAGGGAAGAGAAATGAGGTGAAAGGATCTCAGTATTTTACTCTGAAAGATCATCTCTTCAAGAGAATCAAGAATTATTGATTGACGACTACTATGTTCCGGGCAAAGATCCTGTGAAACAATTGCTTTATCAGTTCCGATGATTTTGTATTTGACAGCTAGCTTCCAGAGTTCACCTGACTAAATTAACAATAGCCTAAGGCTTGCTCCAAGCATTTGATGATACTGCCTTGTGTTAATTTTTTTTGAAATATGACAAATAAAGTAGCCCACAATATTTTTTAAACTAAAAAAATGATTTAACATGACTAATTTCTTGCTTACAGAAGCTTTTAAAACCAGTTAACCTTGAATCTTGCCCCCTAAATTGTAGGTTTTTAGTGATCATTCTGGAAATTGTAAAAAAAAAAATCACTTGTCAGAAAAAACAACAAAATTGCTAAAATTAACAGTAAATATAGACTAGAGGAAAAAGTATCCTTAATTAATAGTACAATTAATTAATTTAAAGAATTAATTTAGAAAGCCACAGACCTGGACTGGTCTATCTCTACTACAGTCTCACTGTGTAAATTTTTGGGACTTATTAAACCTGTTTGGGCCTCAGTTTCCTCATTAGAATACTGTTGCAGAATTAGATGATCTCTAAGGCCCTATCCAGTTCCATCATGCTGTGATTGTAATTGTGATGAGATAGCTGAATTATATGTTTCTGGCAGTCAAAGGATTAAATTTTCTGAGGGACCTGAGTGGGTAGGTATGTGTGGATGTGAACCATTTTAGGGTCTCTTTGGAGGAGTCACTGATCCACAACCTTGTCTATTATATAATGACCAAAATAAGCATGAAGGAAAGACATTAGACTGGGCCTGATGCCACCCAGTATCAAGGAATAGTTCAGAAGAGGCCGTAGATAGAAAGCTACGCCTGGAGTCAGGAAGACAAGTTCAAATCTGGCCTCAGACACTTACTACCTGGGTAACTCCCTTAATCTGTGTCTGCCTTGGTTTCCTCAATTATAAAGGAGGTTAATAATAGAACCTACCTCATAGGGTTGTTGTGATGGTCAAAAGAGATAATATTTATAAAACTTTTGTGTTATATAAATGCTTGTTCCCTTACCCTCCCCTATTAACCTTGGACATTTTACCATCTACCCTTACATTTAATTGCTCATCCCATATGGGATGAATAGTATTCTTTGTTTCTATCAAGATTCTACTTAAGCACCATCTTGTACGAGGCCTTCCTGATCTCCCCAGCTCCTAGTGTCGTTTCTTCAGTGGTGTGCTGGTAAATGTTTAATAACCAACTCTGGGGGAAAATGTACACGATACACTTCTAAGTTTATTCTGCATTATCAATATTTTCTCCATCACTTTCTTAAGTCTAGGCAACCAACAAAACATAAAATCAAGACTGAATTTGTAGCATTTGCCTGAGGTGTTAACGCTCCCTTTGAAAATACAATAGGCTTTAAGGAGTCCAGAGGATCTGGGTCTATCCAGCACTCTCTTGCCTCACTCCAAAAATTACCATGTATATTCTGATTTATGCACGTTATCTCACCCCCTTTCCCCCCATAAGTCCATTGAGAAGAGATTGTTTGTTTCATTTCTGCGTTTGTATCTCTCCTATGTCTAGGGCAATGCCTGATGTATATAACAGACATTTAAATGTTTGTTGATTAACTTAATAAAAATATGCCAGGTAGAACAAGGATGACTTTCTTATAAATGATTCTGTGGTGACAATAATTGTCTATGGGATAAAATTCAAACTCCTCATTCTGGATTTAAGTCCCCTCATAATATGGTTCTAACTGACCATTTCAGCCTTATTTCCTGCTATTCCTCTTCATATTTTATTTGCTTTAATTGCTGTATTTTTCTTAAGACCATCGATCCAGAGCTGCAAGGGATCTCAGGTGCTTTGTATTCCAACTTCCTTCTTTTTCTTGATGAAGAAACTGAGGTTCAAGGTCATACAGTTAATAAGCATCAGTGAAAGCGTTTGAATTTCATTTTTGTACTCCTTTCCAAAAGAGATTTCTCTCACTCACTTTATTTTCCATCTTTCTTTTCATCTGTTTTAGACTCTCACTCACTAATTCATGACTCCTGAAAGGCCACTGCCTGTTGTGCTGGCTATCTGTCATGGCCCAGGTGAACTTCCAAAGCCTGGCATCAGGTCTACACAGCAATGGAAAGAGGGAAGGGGGATGTAGGGTTAGGTATTGCAAGCCCTGACTTATCTGACAGGTCATTGTTCAGCCATGTAAAAGGGGGCTAAGAGACCTACCAGAGTCAGTAAGAGAAAGAGCAAGGATGTAGAGATTGGAGATGTAAAGGCGGATTTGAGTCTCTGTTGAGGGTGGCATGGGAACTACCCTCAGGCCCAAAAATGTCAGCTCTGGAGAAAAAATGGCAGAGCCCCTCAGCATGAAAGATAGCCGTTGTCAGAGGAAGTGATGAACTGTCAGGGGAGATTTTTCTGGGCAACTCTGAGAAGGAATGGCAAATGACACTGCTAGTGTGGCCTTGCTGCTAGTGGTGAGAGAACTCATGGTCAGTGAGCATCGGTCCATTTTTATAATTCTTCTTTCAGATCTCCATGTCCTGGACCATGGAGCTGCTGAAACTGATTTGTCTTTGGGACATAATTTCTGTTTTGGAGAGGTTTAAGAGTCACAGGGAACATATAAAATATCTAGTTCTTCATCTTGTTGCTCACATGACCTGGGCACTCAGTTTAGTCTAGTGACAGCATTTGAACTCAGATCCCATGATGCTAATGCTAGCATCTATAGTACGGCAGGGATTTTTTATAAAATTTAGAACCAGAAAAGAAAAACAAACTTAGAGATCATCTGCCCTAAGGTCTGTATTTTAGAGAGGAAGAAACAGGCCCAGTGACGAGGTCACTGCCCAAGGTCACAAAGTCAGCAAGTGGCAGTGTAGGATTCAAATCCTGGTCATCTGACTCCAAATCTCACATTCTCTCTGTTGTTTCATGTTGCCTCTCTTTGCTGTTCCCTGAACTTAACTACATATTTTTTTCACCTCATGCCATACTCCTCAACTAAAATAGCCTTCTCTTTCCTTTCCTTCCATTCAAATCCACCAAGACCTAAATGAGATTTTAATTTTCCTACAGTCTTCCCTGGCCCCCCCAGTCTGAAGAGACCTGTCCTTTTTCAGACCCTCTCACAGCATAATTGCCTGTATAACTGACTCAGAAATTAATCTATTTTTAGTCTTGTGACATCTGTTATTTTCTTGAAGCATTGCATTATTCATTGTTGGATGTTTAATTTTTAGCACCCTCCCCCCGATATTCTGAAATAGCCAAAGGAAGGCCCCCAGTCTGTTGGGTAGATACCCTGGAGAGGTAGAGGTAGAGAGAGAGCAATCAGGGGATCCTGGTCAACTTGATAATGTGAAAGGATGTCATTTGCCATTCCTTCTCAGAGTTGCCCAGAAAAATCTCCCCTGACAGTTCATCACTTCCTCTGACAACGGCTATCTTTCATGCTGAGAGGCTCTGCCATTTTTTCTCCAGAGCTGACATTTTTGGGCCTGAGGGTAGTTCCCATGCCACCCTCAACAGAGACTCAAATCCGCCTTTACATCTCCAATCTCTACATCCTTGCTCTTTCTCTTACTGACTCTGGTAGGTCTCTTAGCCCCCTTTTATACGGCTGAACTAGCCTGTAGCTCAAGTTTCCAAAATCCAGATACAATCAATTCATTTCACTGATGCCAGGGATTAGTCAATGGGAATATTTGTACTAATGAAAAAGTAATACTAAAAGTTCCAAATGATGGCCTCATCAGATTGACTAGACTCTACTGTTCCTGCTCATTAAAGAGGATTTATGGGAAAATATAGGCAAGAATCACTCAGATGACGAATGCACGGAGGGGTCGCAATTTGCATCAGTGGAGAGAGCATTCATATCACTAAGAACATAAATCCATCAAAATATTGAAATTTCCTTTTGAGAGTTCCTTCTCTCCAAGGAAGCTCGAGTAGAGTGTCCTATATATGATGTTAAGGCAGCATGGTATAAGGAAAATAGCATTAGATTTGGAGATACTACTTCTGCTACTACTTATCTCCATAACTTCAGCTATCCAGAACTTTTGAAAAGTGGGTCATCTCATATAGTCAAGGAAAGCTGCTTACCTCTAGGTTGCTGAGCAGTAGAGGCTGATATCTTTCAGGTCACTATAGATAGGGGAGTATTTTCTTTCCCAGAATCACATTGGGTCATGGATTCAAAGCTACAAGGGATTTTAAAGGTCATCTGGTTGACCTCTCCCCTCTTGTTTTACACATGAGGAAAATGGGACACAGAGAGCTCAAGTGATTTGTCCAAGATCATATAGCTAGTAAATTCGTCACATTGCACCAAGACTTCCTCTAATATGCCCTAGTTCTTTATCCTGAAGCTTTATCCCAGTCTGAGAACTCACACATTGGAAGTTCCCTACCTCTCCCTCTGATTGGTTAATTCCTCTAAAAACCTTCATTGAACAACGGCACCCCAGTCAGCAACGTCTCATTCCTCACCAGGGTAACACTCCTGGGGACTTTCTCTGCCATGTTGCTGAGTGGGGCTGTCTAATCCCCTCTTCAGCTTCCTTTATATCTGTTGTCTTTCCCCATTAGAACATAAGCTCCCTGAGGATAGGGACAATCTTTCTACTCGCTTGCATCTGTTCTCCCAGAACCTAGCTCAGTGCGTGGCACATAGTAAGCGCTTAATAAATGCTAGCTCACTGACTGACTGACTGACTTACTGACTAGTGAGTGGATTGAGCCAGGAATTAAATTCAGGTCTCATGTTTAGGACTTCAGTTGCCTTCTACTGTATCGGGCAAACTGCCCTCTCCCTTCAAGGGCAATGGACAGAGGAGTAGGAGGCTATGCTTTGACTGCACTGGCTATCCTTTCAGAAAGTTCATTAATAAATATTCCATAGCTTCATCATACTCTCTCTGTCTCATTATCTCTAGTTCTTGCCTTCTCTCCAATTAGTATCTGATGTCTTCTTGTCACTTCCATCGTTTGCCACATGTAGCAGTTCTCAGCTTCCATGTGAAAAATAGTCTTATATGTTTTTTTAATCTTCACCAGCGGATCATAGCACTGCTTTCCTTCTCCGTGATTATACAACCATCTTGACTAGGTGTCTTAGGTAAATTTTTGTCTCTTTTCCAGCAATGTTTGTTACAGTGTTCTTAGAGGCGTTTTGTTTTGTTTTGTTTAGATTGATGTGGAGAACTTTATTTCCAGGTTTAGTGTCATTTGGGGAAACTGAGGAGCCTGAAAAATCTGAAATACACATAATCAAGTGTAGTTTAGAAGAAACTCTGTTTTGAGGGGAGAGAGGACTATTTTTCCAATGAACAATTCTTCCTTTTACCCCTGCCCTACCAGGTCTATGGACCGCAATTCCCCCATATTGGAGATCTACTTTCCTTAGACTCTTCCAGTCTAAAAACTTCTAGTCCTAAATAATTGGCACCTCCCTTCCTGTGACACCAAAGTGGTCCACCACCAGAGGTGGGAAATCAGTCAGATGCATATGAATGGTACCTTAACCTCCCCTAAAAACCCCTGACCTACTTGAGCATGGGAAACTGCCCTGATTTCTGAGCTGTTCTGATGTTTTGTATTGGTATCACTTTTTTGTTTTCTTCAGTGAGTTTTTACTTAGTTTTCTTTAAAAAAAATTTGGCATTTATTTTTTAACATTCTTTTAAAAAAATATTTAGTTTCAAAATTTCCTCTTTCCTCCCACTCCTCTATTCTCATTGAGAGGGCAAGGAACATGATATCAATTATACTTGTGAAATTATGCAAAACATACTTCCATATCAACCACATGGCAAAAAAGCAAGAAAAATAAAGCATAAAATTATACTGCAATCTGCATTCCGAGTTTATCAGTTCTTTGGAGTTTTCATCATAGGTCCTTGTAAATTGCCTTGGATCATTGCATTGATCGGAGCAGCTACATCTTTTGTTACAATATTGATGTTACTGTGCAGTTTTCTCTTGGCTCTGCTCACTTCCTTTGGTGATTTAAAAAAAACAACAACTTTACTGTTGCTTTTTCTTTTTCGTTTCTCTTACTCCTCATTAATCTGTTCTTCCTAACCTCCCTCCAACCACCCTTGAAACAAATATGGGGAAATTTTGACTGGATCAAAAATTACAGAATTGAAAGGGACTTCAGTGACCATACAGCCTATCCTAGGAATCACTACGCTAACATTTTTGACAAGTGGTTATCTAGCCTGTGCTTCAAGATCTCCAATGAAAAAGAAATCCTGGGCCTCTTGAGGCAGGTCACTTTTGTACAGGTCCCATCATTGGGAAGCTCTTCCTGATAACAAGCCTATATTCCCCATAGTGCAGGACCTCATTTCCCCCCTAAAAGTGACTCTGGGCTCACAGAGCCCTCATTTCAATATTGGTAGTAATGACTACAAAGCAATTGTTACTGTCTGACTCTCCCTATTCCAGGGAAAATTCAAGGGAAATTTCTAAAATTAAGCTTAGATATGACTCATATCTAGGGTTTCCCCAAAAATGGGTGACAAGGTTTCTTATCACAAAGGTGTTCTTTGTATTATATGAGCACTACTGATATGGGACAGTTTTATAATTTCCTCTACCATATAAACTGCAAAAGAAACAAAGGACTTATAGGCCTCATGAACAAGGGTAAAAAACATACAATACTCAAATAGCCCATTAGATTCATTATTCTCCTCTTAGAAGGTAAAGACCTTCTATGTCACTGATTCACAGATAATTTGCATTCATCTCGGGCCAACACATTGAGCAGCTCATATCAATTATCATGGGAGGTTGTCAAGACCCAGATCTTCTGACCCCTTATATTCAAGGTAATCCTGTTGCCCACCTGTTTCTCCAAGAAGCACATTGTTAAGGAAGCTGCTTCCTTCAGGATAGCAGCTACTAAACTTTGGAATGCAGGAGCTCTCAAACTGAGGATTATCCAAAAACGAAATGCAAAAAACTGTAATCTCTGGCTTACCTAGCAGGCTCATGTCTTCCGTAATCATGTACGTTTGCTGACAGTCACCATTCTTTACCCATCCTGCATTGGAATCTGAGAGAGAGAAAATGATTTTAAAAAGAGTTCCAACATATGAGTGACTCTAATAGACTACTAGGGGAGAAGTTCCTAAAAACAAAAGTCCTTCCTTCTGTGTACCAGTCATTAATCATCAGTATCACAGTCATAATCACTATAGTTAATTAGAAACTTCCTTTATCATCACAGGAAGGAGTTAATTCACATGTCCAGCTCTAAGGGAGATAGCCACATTTGTATGAATAAAAGTCCATACTCTGTAATCTCATCATGGAGACTGTAGGAGTGGGACAACTCAGACTGATATGAGGCCCTTTGGATCAACTCCAAAAGTGCCCTTAAATCTGCCTCTTCACAATTTCTGCTGATTGAGGACTTTCAGACAAAACTGAACAGGTCTAATTACTCTGCCACATAGTGGTCCTTTAAGCCTTGACTATGGCTATTACATTCACAGAGTCTTCACAAGACTCTTCAGTCTTCTTTTCTCCAACCTAAGCATATCTTTTTCCCTTATACCAACCATAACATCACATAGACTAAGGGCCCCTCAAAATCCACCTTGCTCTTTTTGGGATGTCTTCTTGTTTGCTGATTTCTTTCCAAACACAGCACTTGAGGTGTGATCTGACCAGGCAGAGTGTAGAGAGACTATTACCTTCTTATCCGTGGGTTTTATATCTTTCTAAATGTAGCCAAAGATCACATTAACTATTTTTTTTAGTTCAAAATTACACTGCTGATTTATATGGTGTTTGGAGTCCACTATAACCCCTGGATCATTTTTGGAGCAAACTTCTATCTTAGCAAGCTTTCCCCATCTTACTTATTTCTAGAATGATGCTAAAGAGATAAATAGAAATTTGAAGAGCAAAAAGACTTGTTCTACTTGACCCCAGTTGACAGAAATAGGGACAATCTGTGAAAGATATCATGAGGTAGATTTTTAGCTCAGTGTAAGAAAAAGTATGTCTAGTAATTAAAGATTGGATATCATGGTTTTCTAATCACTAGAGATTTTAGTGTAGGTTTTGGATGATTACTTTTGCATGTCTATGTGTGCATGCATATGTGTGTGCATGTGTGTGTGTGTATGTGTGTGTGTGTATTGTAGAGGACATTCTTGTTGACATGGAGATAGATCAACAGATGACCATTAAGGCCTACTCCAACTCTGAGGGTCTGTAATTACATAGCAAGTAGTCTTGGTTAAGAAGTGGGGTCTCACTTATTTAGGTAACTGTCAATCTTTTCTTCATAAATCAGCAAGCCATATTACTGCAATTATTGTCGTTAGGAAGCCTTTAGACCAATTAAGCCTACTTGGGATTGGTTCTCCTAAGGAAGGAAGGTACACAAAGGTAGTTGAGGCTGGGAAAGCAAGTTGTCTTAGTCTCAAAGTTCTTTCTTTCATGGGTGGGGTGGATAGGGAGAGGGTACCATATATATGTTTTCTGGTTCATCTTGTCTCTGCCCTCTCAGTGCTTGGGATCTTTTATTATGTTTTCCTGTCTTTTTACCACCTATCTCTCTCCTTTCCCTCAAATCATGCACATCACTTAGTTTCCAAGTATTTGTTTAGATTTTGGGACCCTCTCCTCTGCTTTGCCTTCTGAGAGTTGTGTGTTATAAATTTCATGATTCATTATTTCCCAGTGCCTTACAGTTCATCTTCTATAATCCCAAGGTATCCCTGTATGCTCCCAGGACCTCCTGTCCATTGCCATCCATGAACCTGCCATGACTGCAGATAATCTAGTATGTGAAAGGATAGCATGTTGGTGGGCCATCAAGTGACCTGGCATGAGGGACAACAGCATAACAGAAGACGATGGACTGATTAAGTGTAACACACAGCAGCATGATGGTGGGTACCCAATAACCTGATTTGACAGTAAGAAGTACCAAAGAGCTCCCTCCTCTTCCCCATCATTGAGAAGACAAGCAATTTGATAAATGTTAGAAACGTACAGTGATGTAAAACACATTTCCATATTAGTTGTATCATGAAAGAAAACAGACCAACCCCCCCCCCCCCAAGAAAAACAAAGTAAAACAACAGTATGCTTCAATCTGCGTTCAGATGTCATTGGCTCTTTCTCTGGAGGTGGATATCGTCATTTTTATTTTAAATCAAACTGAATCTTTTTCATCACTGAAGAAGATTAGAGGATTTCTCCCTCTCTCCCTTCTTAGATTAATCTCAGTTTAAGCAACCTTTCAAGCTTGGGCACAAGCCCATTACACTATCTTCCAAGTTTGCTGCTCATTAAATATCAAATAACGTTACTCATTAAAAATGAAAATGAATTTCATTTCGAGTCCATCAGCAAGTCGTCCAAGTAAGAATATAGAGGAAAAATGAATGTGGCAAGAGGAGAGAATAAATCAAGGAGAGAAAAGAGGCAATTGTCCTGACTATAGGTAAAGGGCAAGTAACAGTGCCTTAGCATCACAACATTATTACTCTAAGATCATGACAGCATTCAACTATGCTATCCTAGGCTCTAAGGATACAGAACTCTAAGGAAGTCAAAAATAATAAAAGCAATTGGATTGTCTCTTCAAGAGCATGTGTCCCTGCTAGCATAATAAATAAAATCCCCTCCCACCTTGTCTGGCAATCTTTTAACTTCTTTTCTTTAAATTTATTTATTTGTTTTTGGTTTTCAACAATCACTTCCATAAGTTTTAAATTTTCTCCCCTCCTCTCATCACTCCTTCCCCGAAATGGCATGTAATTTTATATGGGTTTAACACATACGTTCTTATTAATCACATTTTCACATTTGTCATGTTGCATAGAAGAATTAAAATGATTGGAAGAAACCATAAGAAAAACCAAACCAAAACAAAACATAACACAAGAGAAAATAGTCTGCTTCATTCTGTATTTTGATTCCATAGTTCTTTCTCTGCATATGGATGGCACTTTGCATCAAGAGTCCTTTGGGAATGTTTTAGGTCCTTGCGTTGCTGTGAAGGGCTAAGTCTACCAGAAACAGTCCTTGCACACTGTGGCTGTTACTGTGTACAATATTCTGGTTCTGTTCACTTCACTCAGCATTAGTTCATGTAAGTCTTTCCAGGTTATTCTGAAATCTGCCTGTTTGTCATTTCTTATAGCACAATAGTATTCCATTACATTCATATACACACAACCTGTTCCATCATTCCGCAATTGAGGGAATTCCCTCGATCTTCAGTTCTTGGCCACCACAAAAAACTGCCATAAACATCCTTGTACATGTGGGACCCAATCTCTTAACTTCTAATAGCGTCTCTTTTGTAAGTCCATGTATTATACTTTTCCTTTGGTATGTTGAAAGACCCAAAGTTTTGCCCTCATTGCCCTCCATCAACATGGAATGTAACTCTTTCATGTCTTAGAACAGTGATGTCCAAATTTTTTGATCATACATCCTTAACAGTAAAAATAAATAAATTTGGAACATTCAATTCCAATATGTATAAGTTTACTTATTTATAAATTATATAGAGATATTGATCACTATGTACATTGTAAAACTTACACAAAAATGGAAATTAAAAAGGATTAGATAAAGATGAAATGATTTGATCTTAGAATCAATGGGGAGTTAGTCCGGTTTTAATAAGAGAGTGATATGGTCAAGACTTGACCTTTAGGAAAGTAACTCTGACTGATGGATTGGTGTCAGAAGATACTTGAGACAGGGACACCAGTTAGGAGTCTATTTCAATACTCTTTGTAAGAGATGATAAGGGTTTGAACTAAGGCATTGACTGTATGAATATTGAGAAGAGGATGGATATGAGAAATGTTAAAACACATGATTTGGCAACTGATTGGATAATGGACAATTATGAAATTGTGTGAGACAGGAAGATTTCCAAGAAAATGCTGACATTGGAAACCTGGAAGACTTGAATGATAGCTATCCCTTTGACTGGATTAGGGAAGTTTGGGAGGGTGTGGATTTTAGGGGAAAGATAATATAATAAGATCTGTAATGAAGATCACAATCTATCCTTGTGTTCTTCCTTGTTCTTTCCCACCAAAACCAAAAATAAATGTCTCTCTATGTTTTTTTTCCTTCCAGTTCTAAAATTTAGCTCTAGAACCTACCCCCTGAGATACCTGTGGCAACTGCAATGTGATCTGGGAGTAGGAGATCCCTTTCTGGGGGCAGAGCCGCTCCAGGAGCTTGGTATTTGGCCAACATTAAGTTATAGCTGCCTGAGGATTCCATGTCCAAGGCAGCTCTCGGAGTTCAGTCGGGCAGAGGGAGGGCATAGTATAGGGCAATACTGAGGCATAACAGGTAAAGGTGTGTTGGAAACAAGTCAGTGGGGGTTTTTTGCATTTTGCAGATATAATCTCATCTGATACAATAACCCTGCCAAGGACTGTCTTTATTTATGGATGAAGAAACTGAAACTGAGAAAGGGGAAGTGATTTACTCAATGATTGCTGGTGAGTGTCTAAGATAGGATTTGAATTGGCATATTTATGACTCCAAGTCTATGGTTTTATCCATTGTCCACAGAACTGCAAGTACCACAGTGTCTACCTTTCTGATGATAATAGTTGTTTCCTCTAAGTTGTTTTCCTGCAATTCTTCATTGGAAATGTATTATACCCTACTCACAAACATGATGTGCCTGTTCCTTAGGTGACCCACAGCTTTTATTCTATGGAGTTTGTGGCATTCCATTTGTAGGGGTTATACAGCGCCACTGAAGGAATTTTGCTATTAAAAAGATAGACCTTTGCTTCGGGAAGATGTAACAGCAGATGTAACTTTTCTGACCTTAAGATAATTAAAAATAAAGTGAACCTTAAAACAGGGAGACATATTCTTGCTGAGAGTGAGAAGGGTATTTGTTACTGTGATGGAGGAAATCAAGCACAGAGTTAAAATAGAAAAGAGATTCTCCATAGGTAGCAATGTCCTTCAGATGCTCCTGCTTGTAGATGAAATTGTGATACTTGTATGAAGCCTTCTTTAGTGCTGCTCTGACTTACTGTCTCAGCCCTTGACTCTGACTTTTGTATTTACCTCTGTGTCCTGTTGTTGCCTTGCTCCCCTACTTTTCAAGTTCTGTTTTAGTCCATCTAGCCATCATAGAATTTTAGGACTAAGAGCTTGAAGCTAATGTTGACATTGTGTAGTCCGGTGGTATGAAACTCATATAAAAATGAGAGCCACCTAACCATACATACATACCGTTGAACCACATTTTGAATTAGAAAACCAGGTATTGATATTTTCTGTTTTGTTGTGTTTTTATTTATTGTGTGAAATATTACCTTTTATTCTCATTTGGACCACATTGGGAATATTGTGGAACACATGCAACCTGTGTGCTTGACACCTTTGGTAGTTTAAGTGTCTTACTTTAGAGATGAAAAAACTGGGGTCTGGAAAGGAGAAGTGATTTGCTCATAGTATCATAGATCGTAACGAGTAGAATGGGTATTCCAACCCAGACTTTGTGACTTGAAGTCCAGTGCTTTTAACATTGCATTGAGCATGTTGAGGTGCTAACAAATTTATGCTATTACATGGTTTCACAATTTTCTGGCCCTTCAATATTCTTTTTTGAATGACCCTACTACAACAACTCAAAGTCCTTTAAGGTGTCTTGAAAATGATCCTGGGCAGCTTAAGGCAGAATAGAAGACTTCTTTCTTTCCCCAACACTGCTTTAGTGTCTGGCTAGTCCATGTTATCAGTCAACGACTTGACTATTGTTGATTAATTCTCCAACACCGTAGAGGAAAGCATTGGTGATAACAAGTGGTTTATAGTTGACATAATACTAATTCAGGCCCAGATGTCAATAATTGATTGATATTACAAAAGGAAACCTCATGCCACATGCCACAGACTGATTTTTAACAGAACTCCTCTGACAAGAGATTTTTTAAAAATGGAACAGTAGAATCTTCTCTATGGCCAGGAGCCCTTTAGACATCTTTGAAATGGACAACAGAGATATGTCTGGCCAAACTCAATTAAACAGAGGCCATTTTGCTCAAGAGGGAGAAAAAAGCATTTGTTGAAGACTAGCAAAGATATGGTCTTTAAATTTTTTTAAAAATGTATTTTATTTCCAATTACCTTAAAAATTTTTAACATTCATTTTAAAAAAATGAGTTTTAAAATATCTCATTCCCTCTCCACTCCCCTACCCCTGGAGAAGGCAAGCAATATGATATCAGTTATATATGTTGCAAAAGAAGATGTGCATATATACAAAAATAAGAAAAACAAAGTTTTAAAAGTATGCTTCAGTCTGCATTCAGAGTTTATCAGTGGTCTCACTTGAGATGGATAGCATCTTTCATTATGGGTCCTTTTGAATTGTCTTGTATCATTGGGTTGATTACAGAAGCTAAGTCTTTCACAGTGGATCATATCATCCTTATGGCATTGCCATTAATACGTTCTCATGGTTCAGATCATTTCAGTTTGTATCAGTTCATAGAAATCTTCCCAGCTTTTTCTGAAATCATTCTGTTCTTCCTTCCTTCCTTCCTCCCTCTCTCTTTCCCTCCTCTCTCCCTCTCTCCCTCCTTCTCTCTCTGTCTCTCTTTGTGTCTCTGTGTCTCTGTCTGTCTGTCTGTCTCTTTCTTTGGAGGGGAGAAAGCAAGGTGTTAAGGGGGTTAAATAACTTGCCCAAGGCCACACAGCTATTAAGTGTCAAGTGTCTAAGGCCAGATTTGAACTCATGTCCTCCTGGCTCCAGGGCTGGTGCTCTATTCATGTGCCACCTACCTGACCCCATTATTTCTTATAGTACAGTTTATTCAGTCATTTTCCAGTTGATAGGCATCCCCTTAATTTCCAATTCTTTGTCACCACATAAAGAGCTGCTATAAATATTTTAGTGCAAATAGATCCTTTTTTTCTTTTCTTTGATCTCTTTGGGGTACAGAGCTAGTGGTGGTATTGCTATATGAAAAGATATGTACAGTTTTATAATAGCTCTTTGAGTGTAGTTCCAAATTGTTCTCCAGAATGGTTGTACCAGTTCACAGTTCTACCAATAGTGCATTAATGACCTAATTTTTCCATATCCCCTCCAGCATTTGTCATTAAACTTTTCTGTTATGTTAGCCAATCTGATAGATATGAGGTAGTAACTCAGAGTTGTTTTAAATTGCATTTCTTTAATCCATAGGCTCCCAAAGTGGGTGATACCCCCCCCCCGCGTGGGGTGCTGAAATGATTCAGGGAGAGGTAATAGCTTCGGGTACAATTGGGGAGCAATGAATAAAAATAAGAAGGCAGTGGAAGCATAAGAAAACAAGAAAAGATAAAAATTTTTAAAAACCATTATACATTTTTGTGTGTTGTGTAATAGAGTTAAAGTCATAGTGATTACATTATTTTCCACATAAACACACGAAATGCAAGTTATAACTGATCAGTGGTCTAGTTCACCGACTGCTCTTAACAAGCAAGTGTTGGCAGGCAAGTGTGCCATGCCTTGTTGGAAAGTCCAGGATGCACCAACAGGAATAGGCCCATGTAATGACTTGTTAATAATAAGATATGAAATGGCAATATTGCATCATCAAAATTTGATTGCAGGAAAAAATCCCACATATTTCGATAAATTATTAAATTTAAGATGCATAATTTAATATATTTTTTGAGATGATGCAAATTTAAAAAAAACTATTACAGGGTTAAAGAAAGCAGATTTCCAGGAGGGAACTGAGTAATTTTTTTAAAGGAAGTGGCAGGCCAAATAAGTTTGGGAACCTCCACTCTACTCAATAGTGATTTAGAATATTTTTTCATGTTCATATCCTTTGATCATTTATCAATTGGGAAATGGTGCACATTAAAAAAAATAAATTTAGCTCAGTTCCCTATATCTTTGAGAACTGAGACTTTTATCAGAGGTCTTTGTTAAAGAAACTTGCTATAATTTTCCCCCCAGTAACCAATTTTCCTTCTAATTTTGGCTCATTAGTTTTGGTTTGTGCAAAGTTTTTTTGGTTTCTTGTAATCAAAATTAACCATTTTATTTCTTATGATTCTGTTTCTTGTCTGATCATAAATTCTTCCCTTATCCAGATATATGACAGGTAAATTTTTCCATGCTCCCATTATTTACTTTTGATATCACGTTTTTGTCTAAATCATTTTCACCTTATTTTGGTATATGGTGTGAAATATTTTTCTATGTCTAGTTTCAGTCAAACTGCTTTTCAGTTTTCCCAGCAATTTCTGTGGAAGAGTAAATTCTTGAGCCCAGAACTTGGATATTTTACTGTGCTCATTTACCACTATGCATTTTGTACATAATCTATTCCACTGATCCACCGCTCTATTTCTTAGGCAGTACCAGACTGTTTTCATGATTGTTATTGTTACTGCTCAATTGTTTCAGCCATGTCCAACTCTTTATGACCCTATTTGGATTTTTCTTGGCAAAGATGCTAGAATGATTTTCCATTTCCTCCTCCAACTTATTTTATAGATGAGGAACTGAAGCAAAGAGGGTTAAGTGACTTGCTCAGGGTCACACAGCTAGTAAGTGTCTGAGGCCAGATTTGCAGATATGACTACAGTCCCAAGGCTCTATCCACTGTGCCACTAAGTTGCCCATATTTTCATGATTACTGCTTTGTAATATAGTTTAAAATCTGGCTCTGATAGGCTACATGCCTTCAATTTTTCCCCCATTGATTCTCTTGATATTTTCATCCATTTGTTCTTCTTCCAGATGAATTTTGTTAATATCTTTTCTAGCTCCATAAAATAATTCTTTGGAAGTTTGTTTGGTAAAGCACTGAATAAGTAAATTAATTTAGTGTTTTCATATATTCCCTGGGTTTGTGTGGGCAGGTAGATTTCCAATAATTTCATATAGTCTGTAGTTTTTTAAAATAGAATTTCTCTATTTCTTGCTGTTGGGTTTTGTTGGTAGTGTATAAAAATAATGATAATTTATGTGGGTTTATTTTATATTGTGCAACTTTGCTAAAGTTTTAAATTTTAATTGTCTCATTTAGCTTATTTTGTTGATTCTTTATGGTTCTCTAAATATACCGTCATATCATTTGCAAAGAGTGATGATTTTGTTTACTTATTACCTATTCTTTCCTTTTCTTTTGTCATTGCTATAACTAAAATTTCTAGTATAATATTGAATAATAGTAGTGATAATGGACATCCTTGCTTCACTTCTAATCTTATGAAGAAGGATTCAAGTTTATCTCCATTACAGATGTTTGCTCTTGGTTTTAGATAGATGCTCCTTATCATTTAAGAAAGACTCTATTTATTCCTATGCTTTCTAGTGCTTTCTTTTAATAGGAAAGGGTGTTGTATTTTATTAAAGCCTTTCTTCTGCATCTCTTGATATACTCATGATTTTTGTTGTTGTTCTTATTGAAATGGTCATTTATATTTACAGTTTTTAAAATACATATATTGAATTCAACCCCATATACCTGGAATAAATCTCATCTGGTCATAGTGTACGTTTGTGATATTTACTGTAATCACCTTGCTGGTATTACATTTAAAATTTTTCATTGGTCTATATTAGGGAAATTGAGTTACGATTTTCTTTCTCTGTTTTTGTTCTTTCATTTAGGTATCAAACCATATTTCTGTGTTAAAAGAAATTTGGTAGGACTCATGCCTTACCAAATTATCAGATAATTTATTTATTCTCTAGCTGGTCCAGGGGATTTATCTTATGGAATTCATTTATGACTTGTTCAATTTCTTTTTCTAAGATAACATTATTTAAGTATTCTATTCCCCCTTCTCTTAATCTGAGAAACTGAAACTTTGGTAAATATGTGTCTATTTTATTTATATAGTTAGTTTTACTGGCATAACTCCTAATAATTACTTTAATTTAATCTGCATTGATGATATATTCATCCCATTAATTTTTGATGTTGATAATTTGCTTGTCTTTTTTCTAAAAAAAATCAAATTAGCAAATGGTGTATCTATTTTACTGTTTCTTCCCCATACAACTGATTTTATTTATTAGTTCAATTTTTAAATTTTCAATCTTATTAACCCCTCCTTTGATTTTTAAGATTTGTATTTTGGCATTTAATTGGGGATTTAAAAATTGCTCCTTTTCTAGTTATTTTTTAGTTGCAGGCCCAACTAATTGTTCTGCTCTTTCTCTCTTTTATTGATATATTCATTTAGAAATTAAAATTTTTCTCTGAAGTACTGCTTTGGCTGCATCTCACAGATTTTGGTATGTTGTTTCATTGTTGTCATTCTCTTTAATGAAATTATTGTTTCTTCTTTGATTCACTTATTCTTTAGGAATAGATTATTCAGTTTCCAATTAATTTTTAATTTATGCTTCCATGGTCCCTTATTGAGTGTAATTTGTAATGCATTATGGCTTGAAAGGGGCATATTTAATATTGCTGCTTTTCTGTTTTTGTGAGGTTTTTATGCCCTGATACATGGTCATTTTTTTTGTCAAGGTGCCATGGATAGCTGAGAAGAAAAGGTATATTGTTCTCCTTTCTATTTACATTCAGTTTTTTCCTCCCAGAGGTTTATCATATCTAACTTTCCTAAGATTCTATTCATCTTCTTAACTTCTTTCCTATTTATTTTGTGGTTAGATCTATTTGACTCCAAAAGGAGAAAGTTGAGGTCCCCTACGTATAGTTTTATTATCTATTTCATTCTCTAAGTCATTTAACTTTTCCTTTAAGGATCTGAATGCTATGCCATTTGACCCATATAGTATGGATATTACTTCATCATCTGTGAGGCCTTTTTGCAAGATATAGTTTCCCTGCTTATCTCTTTTAACTAGGTCTATTTTTGCTTTTGATTTGTCTGAGATAATGATTACTACCTCTGCTTTTTTTACTTTTGCTGAAGCCTGATAGATTCTGGGCCAACCCCTTTTAAAAATTCTGTGTGTCTCTTTGTTTCAAGTGTATTTCTTGTAAGCAACATATGTCAGACTCTGGTTTATAATCCATTATGTTATCCACTTCTGTTTTGTGTGAATTTGTCCCATTCACATTTACTGTTATGATTACTGTCTTTGCATTTCCCTTCATCCTATTTTCTTCTGTTTATTCTTCTTTCTTTGTTTTTTTGTCTATCCTCTGAAGTCTATTTTGCTTTTGATCCTTGTCTTTCTTTATCTATTCTCCATTTTATCACCCCCTATCTTTTGCACTTGTCCCCTTCTATTTCCTTATCTGGTAAGATAGATTTCTATACCCAACTGAGTGTGTGTGTGTGTGTGTGTGTGTGTGTGTTTGCATTTCCTCCTCTCTTTGAATCAATTTAGATGAGAGTGAGGTTCAAGTGTTACACTCTTCCACTTGTCATTTTTCCCCTCTACTGTAAAAGCTCTTCCTTTCCCACTTCTTTTATGTGAGTTAATTTGCTCCCTTCTTCTTCTCCTTTTCCTCTTCTCCTAGTACATCCCTTTTTCCCCTCACCCATCCATTTTTTAGATCATCCTAACAGAATCAACTCACTCACATTTCCTCTTTCTATATAGAATCCCTCTGCTCTAATAATGATAAAGTTCTTAGGAGTTATATACATCATCTTCCCAAATAGAAATATAAACATTTTTTACCTGATTTGGTGCCTCTTACTCTTTCATATTTACCTTATTATACTTCTCTTAAATATTGTATTTGAAAGTCTTTGGTCTTTTCAGTTTTGGTCTTTTTTGTCAGGAATGCTTGAAAGTCCTGTATTTCACTATATAGCCATTTTCTCCCATGAAGAGAGTAGGTTATTTCTGGGTAGGTTATTCTTGGGTGTAATTCTAGCTTCTTTGCCTTCTAGAATTTCATATTCTGAACTCTCAATTCATATAACTTAGTAGCTGCCAAATCTTGTGTGATAATGACTCTGGTTATAAGATATTTGAATGCTTTTTTTCTGGCTGCATGTAGTGTTTTCTCTTTGACCTAGGAACTCTGGAATTTGGCTATAATATTGGGAGTATTTATTTGGGGATTTTTTTCAGGTGGTGATTAGTGGATTCCTTGAATTACTATTTTACTCTCTGGTTCTAGGATATTGGGGTTAATTTTCTTTTAAAAGTTTTTGGAATATGATGTATAGGTTCTTTATTTGATCAGGGGACTCAAATGGGCCAATGATTCTTAAATTATCTCTCCTTGATTTATTTTCCAGACCAGCTGTTTTTCTGATGGAATATTTTACATTTTCTTCTATTTTTCATTCATTTCATTTTGTTTTATTGTTTCTTAATGTAGCATGGAGTTATTTGTTTCCACTTGTCCAGTTTTAATTCTTAAGGAATTATTTTCTTCAGTGAGATTTTGTGCCTCTTCTTTCATTTGTCCAATTCTTTTTCTAAAGAGTTATTTTTGTCAGTGTAGTTTTATACTTTTTTTTCATTTGGGCACTTATTTTTAAAGAGTTATATTCATTGTTTATGTTTTGTACCTCTTTTTCCATTTAGCCCATTCTGGTTGTTAAGGTATTATTTTCTTCATTATTTTTGTGTCTCTTTTGCCAAACTGTTAATTATCGTTTCATAATCTTCTTCCCTCACTCTCGTTTTTATTCAGTTTTTTCTCTATCACTGTGATTTTTAAAACAATTGTTTTTACCTGTTCAGGAATACTTATTGGATTTGTGCTCAATTCACATTTTTTCTTTGAGGCTTTGCTTGAAACTGTTTTGACATCATTATCTTCTGTTTGTCTTGAGCTTTCCGGTCACCATAATAGCATTTTATGATCAAAATTTTTGTTGTTCATTTATCCGGTCTCTTTCTTGACTTTCAGTCTTATATTAAAGTTGGGCTCTATTCCTGGCAGGGGGGTGGAAGAGGCACTGTCTCAAGCTTCAGGCTTTTTTTGCACTACTACTTCTAGAACTATTTCTAGGGATTTGAAAAATTTTGTTGCTTCCAAGGTGGTGTTATCTGTGGAGAGATATGGTCACTGTTCTTCTGTTCTGGGCTCTGCTTTTTATTCAGGAAGGGCTCTAGACCCCTTGGGATTGCAATTGATACTGCTTCTCTGGGTGACTCTGCTTCTTAGGGCCCCTGCTCCCTTGGGACCAGAAGTGTTATTGTTCCTCATGGTCCTTGATCCCTTGTGACTGAAAGCAATACTGCTTCTCAGAATCTTCGTTCCTTTGTGATTTCAAGTGCTTCTTTCCACCCTGGCCATAAAGTTGCCTATTTTCCTGTGTCCAGTGCTAGCCCAGAGGTCCTTTGTAATCTCTATCTGACTAGATGCCAGATCCCTAACGTCTCTGACTTGAGAGCTCCCAAACTTGCTGCTCCTTCTGTTGCTACCTCCAAGTACTACCACTGAAACTGTGTCCACATTGGTTCTGGGTCAACCTCCACCTCTGTGTCACTGATATCTCCTCCTGACCTTCTAAATTGTGTTATACTGGAATAAGATCTTATCCTAACCTTTTGTTGGGTTTTCCACTCTAGAATTCAGTTTGAAGTGATGTTTTAAAATTGTTTAGAAGGCTCAGTTGAATGTTTCCTCTACTCTGCCATCTAGACTTTAACCAAATATACAGTTTTTCAGAGAATATTTAAGGTTCAGAGAACTACGCAAACCCATCAATATTATTCTATAAATTTTCATCATGTTTACTTCAAAATTGGATGTTACCTTTCAAATTTTGACAGTCTATATTTCATAAATAGCTACTAATTTGATAAGCATGTCACCTAAATCTTCATCAGATCACTGATAAAAATGCTGAACAGTACATGACCAAGGACAGTGTCATATGCTATTCCATTACATATGTTCCTCCAGGTTGACGCCATTTCATTAATGATTAATTCCAGTGACTCATTTCTTTCAGTTTAGTCATTCAACAAGTTCCAAAAGAACCTAGCATTTACATTATCAGGTATCTATGTTTCTCTTATTTATTATGGACTAAATCATGGAACATGAGACAGAAGGCAAAAGCATGAGAGCTCTTTGCTAGTAGGTAACATATTAACTTAATGATAATTTTATGCCTTACTGTAGGTAGGAAAAAAATTTCACCTAGAACTTTCTTCTGATGAGTATTTTTCAACTTAGACCAGCCCACTTTCCAAGCTCCTCATCAATAGGAACAGCATTTTGGCAGTATTTGATGAGTTTTCTGTGGTAAAATCCATCAAGAACACAAAGTTACTTCCATACAATGGTTAGACCTTGCACTAGTACCTTGGTCTAGTAATCCTGTCAAAAAAAGAAATAATTTGGTATAACTTGTTCCTCATGAACCTATATTTGTTTTTGAAAGATTTTCATTTCTTAGAATCTACAAAGTAATCCTATAATGTTGTCTTGAATTTTGTCAGGAAGTCAAGCTCACTTACATCTATTTAAAATAAATATACCTTTTTCCAGTTTTAGAAACTTCAGACATTTGACTGTCTCCAATCCTGTGGATTCCTTTTTCAGAATTTTCCAAAGATAGTAAGATGCTTTCAAACATCTTAGTTTACTTTTTATTATTAAATATGATATAGTAGAAAAGAACACTGGAATTGTTAGAGATGCTAGGTTCAGCTCTGTCACAGTCATTCTGTATGATCTTGAAAAATCATTTCCCCTCTCTTGTTTTCAGTTTCCTTTTCTATAAAGTGAGGGGGTTGGATAAAAAGAATCCTAACATTTTACAAGCTATAGTCTTTGGTATTCCAGGATTCTGTGAACCTGTGAAAAGTTAATCCCTAGAGTGAGTTTTAACTCTGACATTCAGTTTTCATCTATTAGTTTGCTTTGAAATTCCTTGCACCACTGAAATCAGTGAATGGTTGGCTCCTTATTTCACCAACATATTCATATAGATATGTGTATACATACATACATGCATACATGCATACTTCCATATATTCTACTATATGAGGAACACAATGCTTATTGCTGAGTGGAATGAATATAAGTTAAGACACAGTCCTTATGAAGTTTACAGCCCAGTGGGAAGATAGAACAAAAATCAGGTAACTATGATTCAAAATAAAAATGATAAGGTCATAGTAGAGATTGGAACCATATGCTATAGATGGTATAAGGGAAGAAGGTTCTTAATTGAACAGGAGAATAAGGGAAGATTTCATGGCAAACGTGGCATCTGGGATGAACCTCACAAATGTGCATGATTTTAAGAGAAAGAGAAAAATGGTGAGGGTAAAGTTAAGGGAACAGCAACATCATATCATGCTTTAAGGTTTGCAGATACTCCTTTCACAACACCCTTGTGAGGTAGGTAGTATAACCACTGACATTCCCATTTTACAAATGAGGAAATTGAATCTCTGAGAGTTTAAATGGCACAGTTGCTAAATACCTGAGGCAGAATTTGAACCCAGATCCTTCTGAGTATTGGTCCAGTACTAAGCAGTATAGTAGAATGATAATAATAGATGCCACTTATACAGCACATCAAGTTTTGCAATGTGCTTAATATCCTTGTGAGGTAGGTGCTATTATTATCTCCATTTTATAAGTGAGGAAACTGAGGTGAATTGAAATTAAGTGACTTGCCCAGGGTCACATAGCTGGGAATAGTTTGAGGCAGGATTAGGATATGAGTTACAGTGTTCTTTCGCTAAACCACACATCTATCTTCAATGTATTGGGGGGAATGAGTAGAGTAGAAGAGTATGAAATAAATCAGGAAAGGCTTCCACACACTGTGGAAAGCCTTAGCATGACAGGAGTTGATCTTATATTTGGTAGAAAATACGAAGCCATTGAGGAGCTTTGAGCACAGTTGTGATGTGATCAGATGTGATGTGATTTGTGCATCATTTCCTGACCTTGGCTGTAAAGAGGATGCTACTATTATGATATTCATATACTTTACAGTTGCAAGCATTCTATCCTTTGATCACTTCACATATTGCCACCTCCATTTTACAATTTCAATTAAATCCAACAAATATGTAAAGGGACAATTTAATTCAAACATGGTAAAACCCCCCTATTCAAGCCTATCCTTAGATTTGTTCCATTAGGGGAAACACCCTGAGAATTTTACTTTGGTGTCAATCAGGACATTTTCAGGATGATCTCCAATGACATTACACATGCTACGTGCAGGATCCCTATAATAACGTAAAAAGAGAAAAGTCAGTAGTGGAGACGAGGAGAGTGGACTTGAGGGAGAAACCAAACAAATATTCCTAAAGAATTATATATCAATGAGATTTTCAAATGTAAAACTCCATTTGTCTTAAAATCTAATACCAAGAACTAGATTTGAGGAATCCATGCAATTATCATATTCTGCTTTCTTAATGATGTTTCTGGGTGAGACAAGGCTTGGAATAACATCACTCAGAGATCCATAAATAACATGACAATTCTATTTCCGAGATCACATTATCACAGGGAGAATTTATAATTGTTTCTCTAAATGAGGTTAACAAAAAAATTTAATTTAATTTCTATGTTTGATGAGAATAATATTTGAATACTAGCTTATCTCCTGCAACTATTACCATATTGTGTGAGGTTAACTGCATGGAGTGTATCCTCTGTGCTGCTTCTAATGATTGATTGGTGTGATAAAAAAATGTTTGTATACACCATTCCTTGGAAGAAATTAAAGAATTTGGCCAGTATCAGTCAAAACCTCACAAATCAACATCTGAAGCTCCAAATGTAGTGGGCTATTAGTACTCATAAGAGTACAAAGTTTTCTTTTGTTCATTCATTTAAAAAAACCCATTTATTAAGCACCTACCATATGCTAGGAAGATGCAGCATGTCATAGCGAATAGTCAGTCCTGTGATGGCTAGCGTTATGCATCCTATAATACACTATGAGAGAGGTACAGGATTTAGAACAGGGAAGACAATCGTACACTGTCCTTATTGGACCATACATGGAGCATTGTATGTATTTGTGGCACCACATTTTAGGAGTCCCATTGGCAAGCTGGAGAGTATCCAGGCTTTATCCTCTACTATTTTGTGATGATAGCTACCCTGACAGGTAAGACCATCACCCTGCAGGTAGAGTCCAGTGATACTATTGAGAATGTAAGGCTAAAATCCAAGACAAAGAGGGTATCCCTCAGGATGAGCAGAGGCTCATCTTTGCAGGGAAGCAGCTGGAATATGGCCACACTCTGTCTGACTACAACATTCAGAAAGAATCCACTGTCCATCTGGTCCTGCATCTTAGGAGTGGCTGTTAATTATTGACTTAATTAATAAGTTTTGTACTTATTCACTCTTTAATGTCTTAATATTAAGTTTTGAGATTACCAAGTTCTGTAACAGCTCAGCCAAATGCTAATAAAAGTTTTTGTTGCACATCAAAAAAATTGTAAAAAAAAAATACTACAGGGCTACCTCTGTTACTTAGCACAGCCTCTGGCCTCCCACACCTATAGTATAAAGTTTTCTACCTCCAGATCCCTGGCATTAAAAGAATATCACACCAATACCACAAGCCATCATTGTAGGTCTCTGAAAGACATAAGCCCCAACCTGCTGGTGTCTATGGCTAGGAGAGTTGCACTTCCTGCTTCTCCATTCCAAGGGATTCAGAGTAATCCCCTCTTGGGCTGAAACTCTCTCTCCCTGCTGTTTTTTCCCTTTACTCTCATTCTTCCATTCAAGTCAATTCAACCCCAGGTCTTTTCCTCCTGCGTCATTCATTTTCATTTTCTCCTACAGTCTTTCTCCAATTCTTCTCTACCAATTTGATCCTTAAAAAACTTCTTTTGCAAAGTCACCCTTTTCCTCAATATCACCCCCCACCATCTCTTCTGAGAGCACTGATGATCTCTCTCATCTTAAGTCTCTATCTATTGGTTCCTTCCTCAATGCCTATAAAGATATTCAGGTCTCTCCCTTATTTAAAATAACTTTGCTCGATACTGCTTTTATCTCAAGAGATCACCCAGTATCTTGACTCATGCTCAATTCCAAATTCCTCAAAAAAAATAAAAACTATCTACACTTGTTTTCTTCAATTCCTTGCTTCCCCCTTCTTAATTCCTTGTACTTCCAACCCCACCACTCATTTGAAACTGCTCTGTGTAAATTACCCCTGACTTTTAAAATGTTAAATGAAATTAAACGAAATTTTCTTAGTTCTCTTTCTACTTGATTTTCCCACAGCTTTAGATGCTATCTGTGCCTTCCTGCTGGACACTATTTCTTTGGCTTTCACGACATTGTTTCTTTTCTGGTTTTCTTTGTACTTTTTTCAGTCTTCTGTTTACATGTTAAGGGGGGATTCCTTAACATTCCTTAACTGACCAAGAACATATTCTACTCTCTCTCTAAAATATCTCTCTTCAATATTTTATCAGATCCATGAATTCATGTGTCCTAGATCTATGCAGATGACTGCCAAGTCTCTCTCTATATTTTCCAATTTTTTCGGGAATTCTTATCATAGCTTGCCTATAGACTGCTGGTTATTTCCATTTGAGTCTTCCAAAGAATCTCAAACTCAACAGTTCCTAGAATGAACTTATAATCTCCCTCTCAAATGCTCCTCTTCTTCCAACTTGTTTATTTCTGTCTACAGGGTGATTACCCTTTCTCATAACCTTGGAGTCAATTTTCACGTTTTTCAGCTCTCTCCTTCCCATCCCCCATCTAATTAGTTGCCAAGTTATTTTTTATTCTTTTTTCCATAGCATCTTTTACATTCATTTCTTCCTCTCCCTTAACACAACTTCCATCATCATTCAGACCATTGTCATGCTTGCCTGTGTAACCATAATAGCCTCCTCATTAGTCTTCCTGCTTCCAGTCTCTCCTCTCTCTAATCCATTCTCTCCTCAATTTCTGAAACAACCTTCCTACGTCACAGATCTGATCACATCATGAGTCTGCTCCAAAACAGCTTTCACTGGGTCCTTGTTGCCTCTAGGATAAAACTCAAACTCCTTAGTTTATATTTAATCTCTTTAATAATCTGGCTCTCACCTTTCTCTCCAATATTATTGTACATTGCTTTCTTTCATGGCTATACTCCATTTAAATTGGACTATTAGCTCTTTTCCTAGCTTAAAATTGCATTTAGCAAATACTATCACCCCACAGATGGAAAATATTCCTTCCTTATTTCTGGCTCTTGGTAACTAGCTAGGTGACATAATGAATGGAGCACTGGATCGAGAGTTAGAAAGACTCATCTTCCTGAATCCAAATCCACTTTCAGGTTCTTGCTATCTGTGTGACCTTGGGCAAGTCACTTAAACTTTGTTTGCCTTAGTTTTCTTATCTGCAAAATGGGGATAATAATAGTACCTCCCTCCCAAGGTTATTTTGAGGATCAAATGAGATCATAATTATAAAGCAGTTAGCACAGTGTCCAACACATAGTAGGTGCTATATAAATGTTTGCTAGTCTACCACCACCACTACTACCATCATCTCTCTTATATTTCTTCAAGTGTGGATCTCTCCTCCATATAGCCCTCCTTGATCCTCTCTGTTCTTAGCACTTTCTTTCTTCAGTTTTTTTCTTGTATTTTAATTATTTGTTTATTAACTCATCCTCTTTACCCCAGTAGAATATAAGTACCCTGAACATAGGGACTCCTTTATTTCTTTTTTTTTACATCTCAAGTTCCCCACATAAAGCTTTATAGCATGGGTATTGAATAAATGTTTGTTGAGTTGAGTTGGCCCCAGAGGGAATAACAAAAAATAAAAGTTCTAGAGTCAGATTGGGATTCAATTTAAGGGAAAAACACTTTTTAATAGAATTATATAAAAGCTAAATGGTCTTCTCTGGGAGGTAAAGAGTTCCTCCTCACTGGAGATGTTTAAACAGATGTCAGATGGCCACTTATTACTGACCAATGATACTGAAGGGACTCTTGGTCAAATATGTCTTAGCGTGAACGACCTCTGAGGTTCCTTCCATCTTAGAGAGTCTGTCTTTGATGCTTTTCCACTGTGCTATCTGCTGTGGGCACTTCTCTATCTTGAGATTCTAAAGCTTTGTGCTGACCCTTTGATATCCATATTTTGGTACCACACTCAGGACTGTTCCCTTATGAAGTTCTTCATGATCCATACTTCCCTCTCCTAGATTCCCTATTTATACTCATCTTGCTATATCCAATTCCTGTGGAACCAGTTGTTACATAGGAATGCATCTGTTAATATGCAAATAAGTCACTGTGGGACAGAAGGCACTAAGAGAAGCAAAGACAAAGAAATCCTAGAAAGAAATGTTATCACAGGGAGAGTTTGTAATTGTTGCACCAAATGTGTATGTCAACAGTTAGAAATGATTAACAAGGGAGCTCTAGAATCACAGAATTTCAGTCGTGGAATTGCTTGTGAGACTGAGTTGAATTTTGAGAAAAACCTCAGAGATCATATTCCAACCTATTCCTGAAGCTTTAATCTCTTTTAAACAATCCACAGGTGGTTATCCATCCTTCCCCCTTAATAACTTACATTCTAAGGAGTTCATTACCACTTGAGACAGCCCATTCCATTTAAAAAGTTTTCCTAATGTTGAGTCAAAATCTGCCTTCTAAAATCTTCCATTTATCATTCATATTTCCAGCCCTCTTGGGTTAAGCAAATCAGGTCTCATAATTCTTTCATAATAGTGACCTTAAAATATTTGGAAATACAGGTCATACCCTTCCCTCTCCAGATTAAATAGCTGTGTTTTTTCCCCAGCTGTTCCTAGTACAGTACCCTGATCACCCTGGTCAGAATGTGCTCTGGTTTATCAATATCCTCCCGAAAATATAGCGCCTGAAACTGAACACAGACTATCTATTAAAGCCCTTATGTTCTTTCCACAGGACTGGTGTGGAGTCTAGCTATATTTCTCTCTGCCCTGATGTCACCCAAACCTGTACTTAGGCAATTGATTTTTTGAACCAGAGTGGTGGAGCTTCTGTCTGAGTTTGCCTTTGGCACATTATCCTTCTGCTGGTCTCAGTAAAGGCATGTGTTTCCACCAATCCTCGTTTAGGAGGCCATTGTAGTCATGGAGGATGTCCCCAAGAGAGCTGGGGAACAGAAGGTTTTGGGGAACAGAAGGCTTTGCAGAGCAGGGCAGACATCATCTCTCATTAAGTTCTCATCATTACAGCCTGTAGCCAAGGAAGAAAAGTGGTGGCAATTTGCAAAGTGCTCTCTCCGCTTCTTTCCGATAATCATTAACCCCAAACAGCACTCTCTGAGCAGAATTAGGAAAGTTCCTAGTCTGCAATATTATGAAGATAGATCTGTTTAACTTGTTTGACTTGAACAACAGTACCACATTCCTGAGTTCCAGTGATCTTTTTTTCTCTCCTGACAGATAGCCAGTATTGACATTTCATATTAAATTGCTTTTTCCATTTTCCTTCAGCAGAGGTCTTCTTATTGTGAAAAGTTTTCAAATTCTTGGCCTTAAACTTGTCCTAGTTTAGTGTGCTTGGCAGCAGCAGACTTGGTCTCAGCAATGTGAAGAGAGAATTGTCTTGAAGTCAAAAGACCTGGGTTTGAGTCAGCTCCATCATTTACCTCCTGGGTGAATGAGAAGAAATCTCTTTAAATTCCTTGATCTCAGTTTCCTATAAAATGAAGAGGTTGGACTAGAGGATTTCAGATCCTTCTGGCTCTAAAACTATAATCCTATGAGCCAGTAATCTATCAAATCAGCTTAGTGATATCTAACTTTGCCACCTCATAGGTTTGCTGGTGTCTTTTGAGGAAAGTGCTTTGTGAAACTTAAAGAACTACAGAAATGGGAGTGTCACATATAAGATTATGTCTGGGTTGCACAACATCTAGTCCTTGGGCCACTTTGGCCAGCTGCAGCTGTCCCATGGGTCACATGTTGTGCATGCCTTGTGTACATAGAAATGAAGAAGTTCAGAATCTTATAGCAATAGCAATGATATGTTCAAATTCAAGATGCAGAACAGCATTTCATTTCTAGCATCTTGCTTAGCCTGTGGAGGAATGACCAAGGGAAGACTAAAGGGGAGCATACAGCTCTGCCACTCAGGTTGAGAATTTTCAGAGTTCGGACCAGGGAGATAGCAATCAGACTTCACCTTGGATGAAACCATTGTGAGAGCACTGAAAATTTGAAAATCTCTATCCTAATCTGGAGATCTTAAAATAATGCAACACACAGAAAGCAGCAGTGGGACCAGACCAGAATTTTCCTCCAGAAGTTTGGTAGAACCTAGTACTCTTATCAAGTCTGAAGTCAGGAAGTAGGCTAGAATTATGGACAAGCAAACAGAGAATCCTTCCATAATGAGCAATTAAGGTGGCAGGGATGCTCAAGACCCAAACCCAGAAGAAGATACTGGCTCCAAAATATATATGAAAAATGTCTCAGAGGAAAACACAATTTGGGTATGAAAAAGAACAGGTGAGGCATTAAAATGTTGTAGTACAATTGTCTCAATTTTCAAAGAGGTAGAATTCACTTCAATACACCAATCATCTATTAAGTTCAAGGTGGTACGCTAAATGATGGAGATATCTATGCAAAATGCAAAACTGTCTGTGCTTTCTAAAGATTTTAGATTCTACTGGCTGGATTCTACAAAATGTAGACTGGTTAGTTTGACAGTAACAGCCAGATTTTTATAAGGGATTATTATATGAATGTTTTATGAGCCCTTAGAAAGAGGAAACATTGATCACTAGGAGACAGAATGGGTTCGCAAAGAAAAAATCATGATAGGGTAAGCTTATTTTTTTCTGAGAGACCTATTATTTATTAGACATGGGTATCGGGGAAATTATACATCTCGTACATCTAGATTTCAACAAGAGAGTGTCCCACGGCACTCTACTGACAAGGTGATAAAGTATGGATTGTATGATAAAACAAATTGATTTAAAAGTTCATATATCAATGAAAACTTGAAAGGAAGTCTCTAGTGGAATGATTCCAAGATTATGTCCTGTTCCCTGTCCTGCTCTGTTAATTTTTTTGTCAGTTACTGGGATGAAGATTGCAATAATATGCATGTCCAATTTGTAGATGATAGAAATCAGTAAGAGGATTAAAAAATATTTCAGATGCTACAAAAATTGACTATAAAAATCAAACTTAATTGGGTTAAGTACAAAGTCTTGCATTTAGTTTTTGGAGAAAAATTAATATCATCATTACAGAATGAGGGAGATATTTGTAGAATTAAACTAAGGCATGGTTAGATATGATTAAATTCCTTTGAAAAAGTCCTGGGGTATTTCAAGAACTGCAAGCTCAGCAGGAACCAACAGTGTGAGGAGGCAGCTCCTGAAGCTGATGATATCATGGGCTGTCTTTTTCAAATTATAGGATCCAAAATGAGAGAGGTGATACTACCTCACAACAATGGTCCTCTGGCTTGATCAGAGCAAATACCACAGAATCAAGGATTATGTAGTTCTTTATTTTGTTCTGGACACTGAATTTCAAGAGGCAATAACACACTAGAATGTGACTCCAAGGGTGAAAGAACTCTAAAACATGTTACACAATACTTCAAGGAACTAATGGTTTATAGCCTGGATTAAATAAATAAAAAAATAAATTTAAAAAAAATTTAGGAAGACATATTTTTTTGTCTTCAAATATAGAAAGAAACGTCCCATGAAAAAGGCATTAGATCTTGTCCATGTGGCTCTAAAGAGCACCATGAGAATCAGTAGATAGATGCTATACAGAAACATAATTTATCTCAACAGAACTTTTTAAAAATGTCAGTTTTCAAAAAAGTGAGATGTAATTAGTTCCTCATTACTCAAACAGAAGCTGGATGACCACTTTTTGTAATCCAGGTTTTCTCACACTGCTCACCAGTCATCACCTAAAAGAAACTCCAAATGAAAACTCCTAGGAACATCATAATCCAAATCCAGAGTTTCCAGGTTAAAGAAAAAAATACTTCAAATGGCCAGAAAGAATTCAAATACAGAAGCACATGTGATTGAGCAGCCACCACTATAAAGGAGCAGACACTGATGATCTAGATAACTCATTAGGTCCCACTCAGCACTAGAATTCCATAAAAATATGAGCCCAGAGACAATTCCCTCCATTCCTCCTGAGAAGTAGTAAGGTTATTGATGAAGCTTCTGAGAGTTTCATCACTCAATGAAATTTCATTAGTTATTCACTGATTTTCTACTTTCTTTTCTTATAGTGAGTATATTAATTTTCCTTATTTTTTCCTTATTGAACATTTTCACAATAGTCATGTTGCAAAGAAGAATTAGAATGAATGGAGAAAACCACAAAAAAGAAAAACAAAATGAAAAAAAAGAGCATGGACAAATAGTATGCTTTAATCTGCATTCAGACTCCATAGTTCTTTCTCTGGATATGGATAGTGTTGTCCATCATGAGTCTTTTGGAGTTGTCTTAGATCCCTGCATTGCTGAGAAGAGCTAAGTCTTTCAAAGTTAGTCATTAGATAATGTGGCTGTTTTTGTGTACAGTTTTCTCTTCTTTCTGCTCATTTCACTCAGCATCAGTTGAAATAAGTCTTTCCAGATTTTTCTGAAGTCCACTTGCTTATTATTTCTAGTGGAACAATAGTATTTCATTACATTTATGTACTACAACTTATTCAGTCATTCCCCAATTGATGGGTATCCCCTCAATTTCAAGTTCTTGGCCACCACAAAATGAACTGCTATAAATATTTTTGTCCTTTTCCTATTTTTATGATCTCTTTGGGATATAGCCCTAGAAGGAGTATTGCTGGGTCAAAGGGTATGCACATTTTTATAGCCCTTTGGGAATTTTCTCCTTTCTTTTAAATTTTTGTTGTTGTTCCTTATATGGTGTGGTAGTCCACATTGTTTTGGATGAACTAGCTTTTCTTGTTAAATACTGTCTTTGTCCTAGATATGTACTTTTCTTCTTCCTGGGAAAGCATACCCTCTCTCTTTTCTAAAATCTTTTAAAATTGGAAGCTTCTGTCCTAGAAGTTCATTCTCACTAACTGACACCTCACTGCCTGGGATTTCAGAGGTAGGAAAATGTAATATTAATTAGAGTTAAAGATTTTCCCTGCCCATTAATAGACCTCAGGTATCTTTTGTTAATTTCTAATGAGGCACTGGATCACAAGGGTCGTTCCCTCCAGCTCTGAAAAATGTATATACATACATACACATGCACATATGTGTATGCACATATATGTGTGTGTATCGATATATATATCTATGTACATAGATATATATATATACATATATGCATATATATATATATCTATGTACATAGATATATATATATATACATATATGCATATACTCTGAGGTGAGGTTTTGCTTTGGGGCTGACTCTTTGGAAGAAGGTTCATGTGCCAGATGAGACTCTGGGTAGCTGTTAAGGAGCACCCCCAGCTTTGAAAATCCAGATGTTGGTACTTCTTCCTCTGATAACTATGCATGTATATAATGGTAAGACAGTTGGATCTGTCTGTTGATCTGTGGTGTGTGTCTTGCTTATGGTCAGAAAGAAGCCCTGCCTGTTGGTCTTTATTTCTTTGTTTGTATTTCCTCTGTTGGTATGTAATTAAAGAAGATTGTGGACTCCTCAAAGTTGCTTTTATTTTAGAAAAGAAGATCTAAGAACCCATACAGCAGGTCCTCCTGTATTTGCTGGGGTATTTGCTGCTATAGAAACCAATCACACATACCTGTTAGCAACTCCTTCTTATAAAAACCTGGTCTTTTCTTGCATCAGGAAGCAATTTGCGTTGTGTGAGATGGAACCCAGGCATATCTATGTGAAATTTGAAGGAGTAATGAAAGCCTGACAAAGCTTAGGTGCCACAGCTTTGTGGATTTTCTTTCTCCTCCTGTTATGTACTATTGATCCTCTCACTTTGGTCCTGGACTCCTCACAACTGGCTAAATTGCCAATGTTCTTGCCTGTCCACAGATCCATTATCTCTCCAATAACTGATCTGAAATTTTCCTTACTTTATCTCCCCTTCCTTCTCCCTTCTCTTATTCTCTTCTCTCCTTTCTCTACCCCCTTCCATTCCTTTCCTTTTCCTTCCCTTCTTTTCCCTCTCCTTCAGATTGCAGGTCACAAAATGCTTTTTTTGTGTGAATTAAAATTCCAGCATCAATTGACTGGCTTGACTCTTCTATGGAAATCTCTTAAGTTCTCCAAAAGCAATAGCAATGGACTAAAACATATGGGTCATGGTAAAACAAATGTGAACTGCTTGCTGCCTAGAGGTGGCAACACTTGTTCTATTTGTATTCTGTCATGATCTCAAGTAGCATGTGAAAATGAAAGTACTGCTGCTGGTTAAAGAAGCAATTTTCATTTGGAGAATGAAGAACAAAGAAGATGGTTGCAGAAATGAGACCCACAGACAATCTCTGATTATGTTTTAGAAGTGTAATAATTGGGGGGCAGAGTCAAGATAGAAGAGTAGAAAGATGCATACACTCTAGCACTTCCCCCACAGCCCACAAAATACCTGTAAAAAATGACTCTCAATGAATTCTAGAGCAGCAGAAGCCACAGAACAGAGTGAAAGAGGTTTCCAGGCAAGGGTAACCTGGAAGGCCAACAGAAAAGGTCTATCTCACGGGAGGCTGAGCAGAGGGACCCCACCCCTAGCCACGCAGCACTGGGAGGATCAGGACCTGAAAAGACTTCCAGGGCAGAATTCCCAGCAGGGAGGGTCCCAGATGCCTCAACCCACAAGCAAGAAAGAAAGCTCCAAAGGTCAGTGTGGGTGGGCTTTCCCAGCTGGGTGAGAGGGGAATGGGGTTCCCCCAGCACTAGGCCTAGGCACCAGCAGCAGCCAGTGGTGGGAGGCTATCGTGGCTGCAGAAGCAGCCTGAGCCCATTGTCCAGGCAGCTCAGCTTAAAGCCTCTGGTGGAATTGAGCAGCTGATCTGAACCTCAACCCTCAGTGATGACCCTGCCCTCACCCAAAGCCCCAGATGGAATTGAGCAGCTGATTTGAATCTCAGCCTTGTACTGGGGAGAAGTGAAGCACTAAGACCCTCCTCTTGACAAAGGATTCAGAAGTCAAGTAACTGACTGGGAAAATGCCCAAAAAAGAGAAAAAAAATAAGACCATAAAAGGTTACTTTCTTGGTGAACAGGTGTCTCCTTCCATCTTTTTGGATGAGGAAGAACAAGGTATACTGTCAGAGGAAGTCAAGGCCTCTGCTTCCAGGACCCCTAAAATGAATATGAAAAGGGTTCAGGCCATAGAAGAGCTTGAAAAGCATGTCAGCAGCCTGCTAAAGGAGAAAAAAAATGCTGAGGAAAATAAACACCTTTAAAGAGAGGTTAACTCAATTGGAAAAAGAGGTCCAAAAAGCCAATGAGGAAAAGAAGGCTTTAAAAAGCCGAATTAGCCAAATGGAAAACAAGATTCAAAAGCTCACTGAATCTAACAGTTTTTTAAAAGAGAGAATTGAGTTCATGGAAGCTAATGATTATGAGATAAACCAAGCAGTTAGAAAACAAAACCAAAAGTTTGAAAAAATAGAAGGTAATGTGAAACATCTCATAAGAAAAACAACTGACCTGGAAAATAGAACCAGAAGAGACAATTTAAAAATTATGGGACTACCTGAAAGTCATGATCTAAAAAAGAGCCTAGACATTATCTTCCATGAAATTACCGAGGAAAACTGCCCTGATATTCTAGAACCAGAGGGTAAAATAAATATTGAAAGAATCCACTGATCACCTCCTGAAAGAGATCTGAAAAGAGAAACTCCTAGGAATATTGTGGCCAAATTTCAGAGTTCTCAGGTCAAGGAGAAAATACTGCAAACAGCTAGAAAGAAACAATTCAAGTATTGTGGAAATACAATCAAGGTAACACAGGATATGGCAGCTTCTACATTAAGGGATCAAAGAGCTTGGAATAGGATATTCCAGAAGTGAAAGGAACTGGGATTAAAACCAAGAATCACCTACTCAGCAAAACTGAGTATAATACTTCAAGGGAACAAATGGTCATTCGATGATATAGAAGACTTTCAAGCATTCATGATGAAAAGACTAGAACTGAAAAGAAAATTTGACTTTCAAACACAAGAATCAAGAGAAGCATGAAAAGGTAAACAGGAAAGTGAAATCATAAAAGACTTTCTAAAGTTGAACTGTTTTCATTCCTACATGGAAAGATAATATTTGTAACTCTTGAGACTTTTCTCAGTATTTGGGTAGGTGGAGGGATTACACACACACACACACACACACACACACACACACACTCATATATATATAGACAGAGAGTATAGGTTGAGTTGAATCAGAAGAGATGATATCCATAAAAAATAATAAAATAAAAATTAAGGGGTGAGGGACGAAAATACTGGGAGGAGAAAGGGAGAAATGGAATGAAGCAGGCTATAACTCCTAAAAGAGGTAAGGACAATCCTGTTCAATGGAGGAGAAAACGAGAAGATGAGAGGAGAAAAGTGAAGCTTACTCTCTTCGCATATGGTTTAAGGAGGGAATAACATGCTCACTAAATTTGGTATGAAAATCTTTCTTACACTACAGGAAAGTAGGGGAGGAGGGGACTAGTGGGGGTGAGGGGGATGATAGAAGGGAAGGCAAATGGGAGAAGAGAGTAACTAGAGGTAAACATTTTTGGGAAAGGACAAGGCCAAATGAGAGAATTAAAAAAAGGGGGTACAGGTAGGATAGAGGGCAATATAGTTAGTATTACACAACATCATCATTATGGAAGTCTTTTGCAAAACAACACATATATAGCCGGTATTAAATTGCTTGCCTTCTCAGTGGGGATGGGGATGGGGAGGGAGGGAGGGAGAGAAGTTGGAATTCAAAGTATTAGAAATGAATGTTGAAAATTATTATTGTATATAACTGAGAAATAAAATACACGGGTAATGATCTTGCCCCACAAGAAAAGAGAGAAGATGGGGATAAGGGAAGGGTGGGGTGTGATGATAGAAGGGAGAGTACATTGAGGGAAAGAATAATCAGAATGCAAGGTATTATGGGGAGGAGGGAGGGGAGAGATGGGAGAAAAATTGGAGCTGAAAATTTTGTGGAAATGAATGTCAGAATCTAAAAATAAATTTTAAAAAAAGAAGTGTAATAATTTTACAAATTCAACTAAAGTCTAAATATCCTTGGAAATACAGGTCATGTGATTACAAGGCTGAACTTAGAGTTAGAGCATTTGAATTTGAGATACAACTTTGCTTCTTAGTTGGGTGAGATTGGTGAAATCACTTAATCTCTATGGGTCAGAGTTTCTTGTCTGTAAAATAAGAAGGTTGGTCTAAATGATGACTAACCTGTCTTCCAGATCTAAGTTATAACATTTTTTAAACTGATAATTAATTGGTATTTCATGTTCTATGTTCAGGAGTTCTGGACAGTTCTCTTCTGTTATTTCCTTCATTCTTGTGTTACAGTTTTTTGTCTTATTTTCTTCTTTTGGAAAATCTAGGATTCATGGTTGTCTCAACTCATCCACTCTTTGATTCATCTGGTCTTTGAGGTAAGTATGTTTTGTTTACATAGTAAGCATATGTTTTTTGAATGTTATTGTTTTTTGCTTCTCTTTTCAGGTCTTTGTATATGTATTCCCAATCTATATTCATTCTCATTCATATTCTCTCTCTCTCTCTCTCTCTCTCTGTTTCTCTCTGTCTGTCTGTCTTCTGTCTCTTTGGTGAAACTTGCCATTCCAGACTCAGATTTTTCTGTTCTGCTCCTTATTTTTATTGTGATACCTGAATTTACTTACTAGATTTTAAGCATATTTTTCTTCTGTTGTTACTTTTTTCCTGTTATCTGTTTTTGTGTAAGTTCTTTGAGTTTTCCTCTTCCTAAAATCTTTGATATTGTCAGTCTCTCCCCGCTCCATTTCCCTTATCATTCACTTCCTGACTCTCTCCCCTCTGATGGTGGCTTTCTTAGGTGATGGATCTGAAGGAGTCTAACTTCCTCTCACCCTGGGAAATTCATAGTTCACCAGACTAGGTCGCTACCCCAACTGACTTTGGGTGTTCAGAACCAGCCTAAACTATGTTGTATTCTTTCCCTTGGGTTTGATGGAGTGTTGTACAGTTCCCCAGCTGCACAGTATCCTGTCCTGGTATCACGACACACATCTTCTTTTCCTTAGTTCTTTGACCTAGTATTGAATGTTCACAACCTGCTCAATTTATGTTTTGGAGAGGTTTGGGAGGTCACGGGGAATAGAGAAATGATTAGTTTGTCATCTTGTTGCTCCCATGACCTGAAATAATTGGTTAAACTTTGCTTTTATGAAGCAAAAACAAAAATACACCAACCAACCACCTATAGAGTATTTCCCCTGTTAATAGTTAAGGAAAACAAAATAAAAGAGGACTCTATAACTGATAGTATATGCAATTCAAATTTTTGTAACTAATTGTTAAAAGAAAGGAAGATTTTATACTATAAGTTTAATGTCAGTAATCTCCATCATAATTCACAATTCACAGACATTATGAGCTGAAAGGAACCTTAGTGACTATTTGGTTCAAGCCGTAACGGAACAGCAATCCCCTCTACAACACAGTGTGCAATTGATGAACCAGTCTGCTTCATGACTTCAAGTAAGAGCCAACTTGCTAACACTTTCAAATAATGATAATAATGATGATGACGATAGTGATGATGATGGTGATAGTTAATATTTATATAGCACGTACTATGTCAGGCACTGTCCTAAATACTTCATGCTGGGGATGGAAGCTCAATTCCATGTGGATAGTCTCGGGCGGGTAAAGGTGGGAACTTCTAAATCTTAGAGTTCTCACGAGGCCCCCCATAAACACCAGGGAATCAAGGAGTGAGACCGAACAATCTCGTGTATTTCCGCCTCTTCCCGTGAGAAACGTGATGGGAGAGAGCTCTCCCCGCCCTCGAGATTGTCCCGGATCTGGGCACACCTGTTGTTATCTAACAGGCACGGTATTCAGGTGCAAACTATGCCACTGGAGAGCTTAATTAGGATCAGGAAAGCCTGAAAGCGCTCTTAGCTCGGGAGGGGCCCTGACAGACAGAAGGCCTCTCCTCCCTTTCCCTCTCTTCACTCTTCCCTCCCCCTCTCTCCCCACTTACACTTCTACTTCCAATCTTTTATTGTAAGATCTTTGCCTCCTTGGGAGATTCCTCGCTCCCTCCTAAGGAAGAATTCTCCTGCACTTGTAACCAGAACCCTGAATAAAAGCTTAACCCTTGTTCGACTCTGGGAGGTCTCTTCTCTCATATGACTATCTGGTTTGGCCAGCCAAAGACCTGCGAGAGGTAAGGTAAGAAGACTCGGGTAGCCCTCAGGCCTCTAGGCCTGGCAACTTCACAATTTTAATCTCATTTGATCATTATAAAATCCTTGTGAGGTAGGCGTAATGACTATTCCCATTTTACAGATAAGAAAACCAAGGCAAACAAGTTAATTGACTTGCCAAGGGTCACCCAGTTCTAACAAGAACAGCAACAACCACTACCACCACCACCACAATAATGATAGCTAACTTTTATTTGGTACTTTGAAGTTTGCAAAATTTTTGTCAAATATGATCTCATTTTGTACACACGAGTCTGGTGATTATGTGCCATAATTTTCCCAATTAACAAATGAGGAAACTGAGAAGGAGAGGTTAAGTGACTTGCTTAGGGTCATGCAACCACTAAGTGTCTGAGGCAAGATTTGAACTTGTCTATTCTTGACTATAGGGTCAGTGCTCTATTCAATATGCCACCTAACTGCCTCCTGAGATACAGCTTTCCTTCTGGACAGACCTGATTAGTGCAATTTTTTCTGATGCCAAGCTTCAATTTATCTCTCTTTAACTTCATCTTATAAGTTGTAGTCCTGCCCTTTGGGACTAAGCATGTCAAGTCTGATCTGTTTTCTACGTCAGTAGTATCAAATTTGAATAGAAACTAATCCATATGAGCTGCATATTGACTTAGAAAAACCTCAAATTAACATTATATTGTGGTGCATTTTTATTTATTTTGTTAAACAATTCCTAATTACATTTTAATCTTGTTCTGGGAGCATATTTAAAATTTTTTCTAGACTTGGGGCCTGTGGAACAAGAATTTAATACCTCTGTTCTACATGAAAGACCTTAAAATAAAAATAGCCACCATATTCCTCCCAGTCTTTCTTTCTTGCTAAACATTCTTAGTTCATTAAACAGATATTCCTATGCCCTGGACTCAGAGTTCTTCACCATTCTAGTTAGTTTTTTTTTCTGAATGCTCTTCAGCATATCAATAGTCTTCCTAAGTTCTTATATCCAGAACGGAACACAATAAAAACTATGTGTAGTATGACTAAAGTATAATATGACTATCATCCCCCTAGTCCTGGACGTTATACCTCTTTTAATCAAGTCTAAGATTGCACTAGGGCAGCTAGATGGTGCAGTGGATGGAGTGCTGGGACCAGAGGCAGGAAGAACTGAGTTCAAATTTGGCCTCAGACACTTACTAGCTGTGTGACCTTGGGAAAGTCACTTAACCCTGTTGCCTCAGTTCCTCATCTATAAGATGAACTGGAGAAGTAAATGGCAAGCCACTCTAGTATCTTTGTCAAGAAAACCCCAAATGGGTCACAAAACATTAGACATGACTGAAAAAACTGAAGAACAAAAAGACTGCACTAGCTTTTTTAGCTAGCATCTCACATTGTTGAAACATATTACATGTGTAGCCCATTAAATTGTTCAGATTATTTTTAAACCACTGTATTACCACACCTCCCCTATTTACATGACTTTTTTTTGGATGTAAGTATAAAACTACATTTTCCATATTAAATTTCATCATATTAATTTCAGCCCAGTGTTTTTGACATGAATTTTCTTGCTGTTAAATTTTTTTCTTCATGTAATTGTGGTAATTGTATTGTTTATTGGCTATGCTTTCTTCACTTATCACTTCATACAAGTTTTCCCCTATGTCTTTTTAATTCTTCATATGTGGCATTAGTTATGACACAATAATATATAAAATTCATGTATCACAACTTTAAATCATTCTCCAATAAATCTCAAGATTCTACAATTATTTTACTTGTAAAATTCTGATCCCCTCACCTTCCATTTCCTATCTACCCTGAAAGACATACCATGGAGTAATAGTAAACTTCTTGCCAAACAATTGTCTTTTCTCCTTAGGACTATTCCTCTAATTTGGGGCAGGTAGGTGGTGTAGTGGATAGAGCACTAGTGCATGAGTCAGGAGGACCTGAGTTCAAATCTCACCTCAGACACTTGACACTCATTAGCTGTGTGACCTTGGGCAAGTCACTTAACCCCAGTTGCCTCATCCTGGGTCATCTCCAGTCATCCTGATGAATATCTGGTCACTGGATCCAGATAGCCCAGGAGGAGAAGTGAGGCTGATGACCTTTCACAGCCCTCCCTCACTCAAAACAAAGTCAAGTGCAAGTCATGTCATCATTTCTTTGATGGCATGGTCTTCTTCGGCAACGAAGGACAAACACACACAGTCTGAATAAGCTACCTATTTAGAAACAAATGTTCTCTGTCTCCTGCCTTCTCCTAGAGGTATTTTCTCCCTGCTATTTTCCTTTCTGCACATGTGTTTTATTCCCAGCTACTTTCTGTATTTTCCTTTGCAATTGTTTTTTTTCTTTCACTATAACCTGAAACCCATCATCTTATTTATTTCTCTAATCTTTCCCTAAAAGAACTTCTCTCTCTCTCTCTCTCTCTCTCTCTCTCTCTCTCTCTCTCTCTCTCTCTCTCTCTCTGTCTCTCTCTCTCTCTCTCTCTCTCTCTGTCTCTCTCTCTCTCTCTCTCTCTGTCTCTCTCTCTCTGTCTCTCTCTCTCTCTCTCTCTCTCTCTCTCTTTCTCTCTCTCTCTCTCTCTCCATATATATGTGTGTGTCTATATCTCTCTCTACTGGAAGTCTGCAACAGAAAGTCTCAGAAATAATTTCTTTTTGCCAGTTGACTGGGTTTTTATTGTTGCTACTTTTGCAGTAGGACATTAACAGGAGATGACTAATACCTGATGGTATTAGTCTGGACAGGTAGCATCAGAAGGAGATGAGTAAGGGCCAATCACTCTCATAAATTTAGCTGTTCAGAACCCCCTGGTGAGGATAGAGACCAAGGCACTGAAAACAAGCAGTTTGCCACAGAAGTCAGCAACAGGAGTAGTAGGAGAGAGGATTATAAAAGATGGGAGATTTTGTTCTCAGCTGATTTGCAAAACAAGGGATCAGTTCCAGGATCTCAATGGGGATTTACCTCCATTTTTCCCCAAAGGAGAGCCAACAACTTTGTGTGTATTAAATATCAACTGGTCTCTCTGCTGGAAGAGAAAGTAGTAGGGCTGGAGTAATTCAATCCTATCCACTTGATAGCCAATCAAGAAAAAAGAAGTAATCCTTGAAAAGGTGAAAGGATATCTCTTCAGAAAAAAAAGACAAGGAAGTGATGGTGTCTCAAACCTGTGCAATAGGTCCCAATATAATTTCCTATATTGGGCAGCTCAACTTTATGGGGAAGGGTTATAGTACTTAATAATAATGTAAGTGAATACTTACAAAAATATAAAATACTCAAATCAACAGAACAAAACTTAGAGATTTTAAACAATTCACTTCATGAGGAAGGAATTGAATATGTCAGAAATCAACTTCCAAAGAAAAATTTCCAGGTTTAGATGGATTCACAAGTGAATTCCTTCAAATATTCAAGCCAAAGCACTGTGGCAGGGACAGGTGCAAAGAGGCCGTTTTGTTACCCATTACCCAATTCTAGTTTATAGACCTACGGTGGACTGTAAAGGGGACCTGGAAATGGGAGTGCCCTACCTGCATAGGGAGACCCTAGGCAGTGTACTAAGCAAGGAATAAGTTCAGACGTCAGCAACAGCAGCTGCAGCTGCAGCAACAGTAGCTGTGTGGCTCTGAACTCAGAATCAGAGCACCATCTCCTTTGGTCTAGCCCAGTCTACAGAGAAGTAACAAACGAAGGAAATCCACACCAAAGGGGAGCCTACAATACTGTCACTAAACCAACAGATCTCCCTAGCTAGACAATAGGGGTGAGCCCAGCAGGAGTCTACTTTTGCTCAGACCCAAATCCAAGAACTTGTTAGGGAGGCACTAATCAGATTCTGCCCCAGGTTAGACCACTTTGGGAGCATTGGAATCTTGCAAATATGTAGCTTTTCCTTGAGATCTTGGAATAATCCAACACTTAATACCCCAAGAAATTAGCAAAAAGACCATCTTAGAACTGCCCTTCAGAAGTGTGGCAGGACCTAGTTCTGACATCAGGTTGAAAATCAGGAAATAGGCTGAAATATAGGCAAACAATAAAACAATCCTTCCATAACTGAAACATGCTATGGACCTCCTGATAGAGAGGTGAGGGACTCAGAATGCAGACTGACATATTTTTTTATATATCCAAGGTGAAAATTTGCTCTGATTGACTGTACATGTTTGTAATGAATTTTGTTTTTCTTGTGTTCTCAACTTGGGAGGTGAGGAGAGTAAGATGATGAATCTTGCCTGAATAAAAGAAATAAAGAAGTGATTGTAAATAGGGACAAAAGTTAGGATATCATTATAATAGTCTAGGTAATGTGAGACAAGACTATAGTGGTGGTAATATGAATAGAGGATATATATATATATATATACATATATAGTGTGTATATATATATATATATAAGATGCACACATATATACAAGAACAACAATAACAATTTATATATGTATATATATAAAATATTCTTGAGGTTAATTTTAATTGTTTTATTTTTTGAAAAAGGATTAAAGTCATTCCCTAATCAATAAATGATCTAAGGATATGAATGGTCAGAACTCAAGGAAAGAAATCTAGGCTGTCTGTGGTCATATAAAAATGCTCCAACATCATTACTAACTGGCTTAATGCAAATTATAGGAATACTGAAATTCTACCCCCCATCAGATTGGCAAAGATGACAAGAAAAGGAAAATGATAAATATCAGAGGGGTTATGGGAAAATGATCACGTTGATGGACTATTGATGGACCTCTGAATGGGCACAATCACTTTGGAAAACAATTTGGAATTATTCACAAAAAGTTAATAAACAATGCATATAACCCAGCTATATCATTGCTAGGTCTACATCCAAAGGACATAAAAAGAAAAAGGAAATGGTCCTGTACGTACAAAAATGTTTATAGCAGCTCTGTTTTGTTGTGGTGGCAAAAACAAAGCAAAGCAAAACAAAACACCCCAACCTGGAAACTAAAGGGATGCCTATCAGTTAAGAAATGGCTGAAAATGTCATCTATGAATATGATGGAATACCACTATCCTGTAAAAAATGAGGAAATTGTTGATTCCAAAGCGATGTGGAAAGATTTAAGAGAACTGATGCAGAGTTAACTGAGCAGAACCAGATGTATTATAATAATATAAAAATAAACAATTTTAAAAACTGTTATAAACAGATGAAAAATGAAATGGGCAGAACCAGGAGAGAACAATTCAAACAATAAGAACACCGTAAGGAGAAAAGTTTTCAAAGCTATAAAATCTAACGTTTATACAGTGACCATTCTTGATTCCAGGGGACAGATAATTAAATATCCTATTCATAACAGCTTTTAACAGCTGCAAAAAAAGAAAGCCTCAAACATTGAGTCCTTTCCTTTTGTGGAAGGGCAGGTTTGGAGTTACTGACCTCTATAGTCCCTCTTAGTTTCCCACCCCTGGTTCTTTGTGGCATCTGTTTATTTTGCTTTTCTTCTTTTGAAAACTGTCCATATCCTTTGAACACTTATTCAATGGGGAATGACTCATAGTCAATTCTATTTTCATTAATTTCTCTATGGCTTGAATGTCAGACTTTTACTGGAGTTATTTGATGCATATATATTCTTCCCCACTTGACACTACTTGGGTTTTGACTTTTCTCCTTGAATATTCTGTATCTCAGACCCTGCTAGACTGTTCTGCTTAAGCTGCCTGTGTGCCCTTTTTGACAACCTATCAATAAAAAGAGAATCAATGCCAAAAAAAGAGCCTCCAAGAAAAATACTAATTGGACCCAAACCCAACCCAAACCCAAGAATTCCTGGAAGAGTTAAAAAAAGAGATAAGATTAGTAAAGGAAAATTTTGGGAACAAATGAGATTGATGCAAGAAAAAATATGAAAAGAGAATTAACAACTTGGTAAAAGAGGCATTGACAGCTAGGTTTTAGAGTGGGTGGGGCTCCAGGCCTAGGGTCAGGAAGTTCAAATCTGACCTCAGGCACTTACTAGCTGTGTGACCCTGGGCAAATCCCTTAAACCCATTTGCATCATATCCTTGTCTGTAAAATGGGGATGCATTGGAGAAGGAAATGGCAAACTATTCCAGTATCTTTGCCAAGAAAACCCCATGAATAATGTCTATGGGATCTTGAAGAGTTGGACGCAACTGAATGACTGAACAACTACAACAAAAGAGGTACAAAAATACTGAAGAAAACTTCTTAAAAACAGAATTGACTAAATGGTAAAAGAGATTCCATTGAAAAAGCCATTGAAGAAAACAGAATTGGTCAAAGGGAAAAAGAGGCACAAAATTCCACTGAAGAAAATAATTATTTAAAAATTAGAACTGGATAAGTGGAAGCTAATGACTTCATGAGATATCAAGAAACAATAAAACACAGTCAAAAGAATGAAAAATAAAAGAACACATGAAATCTTACTGAAAAAACAACTGACTTGGAAAATAGATTGAGGAGAGATGATTTAGAATTATTGGAGAGCCTGATAACCATGATAAAAGAAAAAGCCTAGACAATATATTTCAAGAAATTATTAAGAGAAACTGATCTAGAGGGTAAAATAGAAATTGAAAGACTCCACTGAATACCTCCTGAAAGCAATCCCAAAACAAAAACTTCCGGGAATATTATAGCCAAATTCCAGAGTTCCCAGATAAAAGAGAAAATAATTAAAGCAGCTGAAAGAAACATTTCAATTATCATGGAATCAGTCAGGATTACAGAAGATTTAGCAATGTCCACATTAAAGGTTTGAGGGCTTAGAATATGATAATCTAGAAGGCAACAGAGCTAGGATTACAGCTAATAATAACCTACCCAGAAAAACCCAGTAAAATTCTTCATGGGGAAAAATAAGTATTTAATGAAATAGCAGACTTTCAAGCATACCTGATGAAAAGATTAGAATAATAGAAAATCTGATATTCAAACATAAGACTCAAGAGAAGCAGAAAAAGGGAAACATGAAAGGAAAATCATAAGGAATTCAATAAGGTTAAAATGTTAAACTCTGTTGGAATGACCTCCTCCCCAAAATAGATGCACTAGGAAAAAGGGAAATGGAGAAGTAGAAGTGGGAAATTTTTCTCACATAAAAGAGGCACACAATGGAGTGGAAAATGAGGGTAGGTGAGCAACACTTCAAAATTATTCACGTTAGAATTGGTTCAAAGAGGGAAAAATACACACACACACACACACACACACACACACAGACTTATGTGAAATTTAAATGTAATTTATCCAAGATGGAAATAGGAGGGGAAGGGGATATGAGAAAGGTGGGAGGATGATAGAAAGGGAGGGAAAATTAGGGGAGGAAGTGGTTAGAAGCAAAATAAGTTTTTGAGGAAGGACATGATAGAAAGAGGAAGAAAAAGAAGAAAATAGGATTCAAGGAAATGCACAGTAGTCCTAACTGTGAAAATAGATGAGATTATCTCACCCATAAAATGGAAGCTTAGATTAGAATTCAGAATCCAACAATATGTCATTCACAAGAGACACACTTGAAACAGAAAGATACAGGCAGGACCTATAGGTACAAAAATATTTATAGTAGCTCCTTTTGTGGTGACAAAGAATTGGAAATTGAGGGGACGCTCATCAGTTGGGGAATGGCTGAACAATTTGTGGCATATGACTGTGATGGAGTATTATAAGAAATGACAAAGGGGCTGTTTCAGAATAATGTAGCAAGAACTATAGGAGCTAATGTAAAGTGAAATGAGAACTGGGACATCTTTGTGCACAGTGACAGTATTATTGTAATGACAATCAACTGTGAAAGACTTGGCTACTCTGATCAATACAATAATCTAAGACAATTTCAAAGGACTTAGAATGAAAAAAGATGCTATCCCCTTCCAGAGAGAGAACTGATGAACTTTGAGTGCAAATTGAATTATGATTTTCTCTTTATTTTCCTCTTTTTGAAACATGGTTAATATGGAAATTGATTTCACATGTTTTCACATGTATAATTGATATCATATTGCTTGTCTTCTCAGTGGTTGTGGGGGAGTGGGAAGTAGGGAGAGAATTTGGAACTCAAAATTTAAAAAGAAAAGAATGTTAATAGTAAATAAATAATAAACTGAAACACTTTGAAGATAAAGAGGTTAGAGAAGTGCTATGATAGTGCTGTATATATTTTCAGATGAGGTGAGTAAATTGTTAGGTTTTTGCTTAAGTGTTTTATTTTGGTATAAGTGTCCTCTCATGGAGTGAAGGTAAAATGTAAGTGTTTGTAATGTAAAAAACATATTAATAACTTTTAAAAAAGTCATCATAGGTCTAGAATATAGAATCTTAGAGGTCAGCTAGTTCAATAGTTTGTTTTATAGATGAGAAAACTGAGTTCCAAAGAGTTTACATGGACTTGCTCAAGCTCACACTGTTAGAAAATAGTGTAGCTAGCATTAAAATTCAGATTCTCATGACTAACTTTTTTTTTTTATTTTGTAATGTTTAACAATCACTGCCATACAATTGTGATTTTATCCCCCCCACCTACCCCCCACTCCCCCCCCTCCCTCCCCACGACTGCATACAATTCTGTATAGATTCTACATATACTTTCCTATTGAGTATATTTTCACTATAGTCATGCTATGTAGTCAGACTAAGATAAATGAAAGAAATCGTATAAAAAATCAGAACATGATACACAAACACATACACATACACAAACATGATCAGCTACAATATGTGAGTGACTTCCATATTTCTCTCTCTGAGTGTGGCAGGCATTTTGCCTTGAGATCCTCCATTGGGATTTTTTTTTTTTTTTTGGTAAGAAGTTCTTGTGTTATTACAAAAATCTAAGTCTACCAGAAAAAACTCTCACACACTGTGGTTGTTGCTGTGCATAAAGTTCTCCTGGTTCTGCTCCTTTCACTCAGCATCAGGTCATATAAGTCCTTCCAGGCCTCTCTGAAGTCTTCTTGTTCATCATTTCTTATGGCACAATAGTACTCCATTACATTCATATACCATAATTTATTCAGCCATTCCCCAATTGATGGACATCCCCTTGACTTCCAGTTTTTGGCAACTACATAGAGTGCTGCTATAAATATTTTTGTACATGTGGGACCCTTTCCCATTTTTATGATCTCTTGGGGATATAGTCCTAGTAGCGATATTGCTGGGTCAAAGGGTATGCACATTTTTGTAGCCCTTTGGGCATAGTTCCAAATTGCTCTCCAGAATGGTTGGATGCACTCGCAGCTCCACCAACAATGAATTAGTGTTCCAACTTTCCCACATCCTCTCCAGCATTTATCATTTTCTTGTTCTGTCATGTTTGCCAATCTTATAGGTGTGATGTGGTACCTCAGAGTTGTTTTGATTTGCATCTCTCTAATCAATAGTGATTTAGAGCATTTTTTCATATGATTATAGATAGCTTTAATTTCTTCCTCTGAAAATTGCCTGTTCATATCCTTTGACCATTTATCAATTGGGGAATGACTTGTATGATTATACATTTGGATCAGTTCTCTATATATTCTAGAAATGAGGCCTTTATCCCCGAGCTTAGCTGTAAAAATTCTTTCCCAATTTACTACATCCCTCCGGATTTTGGTTGCATTAGGTTTGGTTGTGCAAAAACTTCTCAGTTTAATGTAATCAAAGTTATCCATTTTGCATTTCATAATGCATTCTATCTCTCCTTTAGTAAAGAATTCTTCCCTTCTCCATAGATCTGATAAATACACTATTCCTTGCTTCTCCAGTTTATTCATGGTATCAATCTTTATACCTAAATCATGTACCCATTTGGACTTTATTCTTGTGTACGGTGTCAGGTATGGGTCTATGCCTAATTTCCGCCACACTGTTATCCAGTTTTCCCAGCAATTTTTGTCAAACAATGAGTTCTTATCCCAGAAGCTGGGGTCCTTGGGTTTATCAAACAGAAGGTTGCTATATTCCTTGCCTACTGCATCTTGAGTGCCAAGTCTATTCCACTTGTCTACCTCTCTGTTTCTTAGCCAATACCAAGTGGTTTTGATAATTGCTGCTTTATAGTACAGTTTGAGGTCTGGTAGCGCTAGGCCACCTTCCCAAGCATTTCTTTTCATTAGTCCCTTTGATATTCTGGACCTTTTGTTTTTCCAAATGAATTTTGATATTATTTTGTCCAGCTCTAGAAAGTAATTGTCTGATAGTTTAATTGGTATGGCACTAAACAGGTATATTAATTTGGGTAGAATTGTCATTTTTATTATATTAGCCCGGCCTACCCATGAGCAACTAATGTTTTTCCATTTACTTAAACCTGACTTTATTTGTGCAAAAAGTGTCTTGTAATTGTGTTCATATAATCCCTGGGTTTGTTTTGGCAGGTAGACTCCTAAGTATTTTATACTGTCTACCCTAACTTTAAATGGGATTTCTCTTTCTATCTCTTGCTGTTGGACTTTGTTGCTAATATATAGGAATGCAGAAGATTTGTGTGGGTTTATTTTGTACCCTGCAACTTTGCCAAAGTTGTTTATTAATTCTAGTAATTTTTTACTTGAATCTCTGGGATTCTCTAGGTAAATCATCATATCATCTGCAAAGAGTGATAACTTAGTTTCTTCTTTGGCTATTTTAATTCCTTGGATATCTTTATCTTGTCTAATTGCTACAGCTAACATTTCTAGTACCATATTAAATAATAGTGGTGATAATGGACAACCTTGTTTCACCCCTGATCTTATTGGGAATGCATCTAGCTTATCCCCATTGCATATAATGCTTGCTGAAGGTTTTAGATAGATACTGCTTATTATTTTATGGAAAGTTCCCTTTATTCCTACATTCTCCAATGTTTTTAGTAGGAATGGATGTTGTATTTTGTCAAAAGCTTTTTCTGCATCTATTGAGATAATCATGTGGTTTTTGTTAGCTTTGTTGTTGATGTGATCGATAATGCTAATAGTTTTCCTAATATTGAACCAGCCCTGTAGTCCTGGTATGAATCCTACCTGATCATAATGTATTAATCTCATGATAAGATGCTGTATTCGTTTTGCTAGAATCTTATTTAAAATTTTTGCATTTATATTCATTAGGGAAATTGGTCTATAATTTTCTTTCTCTGTTTTGTCTCTTCCTGGTTTGGGTATCAAAACCATATTTGTATCATAGAAAGAATTTGGGAGGACTCCTTCTTCCCCAATTTTCAAGAATAGTGTATGTAGTATTGGAATTAACTGTTCTTTAAATGTTTGATAGAATTCACTTGTGAATCCATCTGGCCCTGGAGATTTTTTCCTAGGGAGTTCATTGATGGCTTGTTCAATTTCTTTTTCTGAGATGGGGTTGTTTAAGTATTCAACTTCCTCTTCTGTTAATCTGGGCAATTTGTATTTTTTAAAATATTCATCCATCTCGTTTAGATTTTCGAATTTGTGGGCATAAAGTTGGGCAAAGTAGTTTCTAATTATTGTTTTAATTTCCTCCTCATTGGAGGTGAGTTCACCCCTTTCATTTTTAATATTAGTAATTTGGTTTTCTTCTTTCTTTTTTTTAATCAGATTGACCAAAGGTTTATCAATTTTATTAGTTTTTTCATAAAACCAACTATTGGTTTTATTTATTAATTCAATAGTTTTCTTAATTTCAATTTTATTAATCTCTCCTTTGGTTTTCAGTATTTCTAATTTGGTATTTACTTGGGGATTTTCAATTTGTTCTTTTTCTAGCTTTTTCAACTGCAAGCCTAAGTCATTGATCTCCTCTTTCTCTATTTTATTTATGTAAGGATTCAGAGATATAAAACTTCCTCTAATAACTGCTTTTGCCATATCCCATAAGTTTTGGTATGTTGTCTCACTATTGTCATTCTCTCGAATGAAATTGTTGATTGTTTCTATGATTTCTTCTTTAACCCAACCCTTCTTTAGAATTAGATTATTTAGTTTCCAATTGATTTTTGGTTTCTCTTTCCATGGCCTTTTATTACATGTAATTTTTAATGCATTATGATCTGAAAAGGATGCATTGATTATCTCTACCTTTCTGCACTGGATTGTGAGATTTTTATGTCCTAGTACATGGTCAATTTTTGTAAATGTTCCATGTACTGCTGAGAAAAAAGTATATTCCTTTCTATTCCCATTTAATTTTCTCCAAAGATCTATCATATCTACCTTATCCAGAGTTTTATTTACCTCCTTAACCTCTTTCTTGTTTATTTTGAGGTTGGATTTATCGAGTTCAGAGAGGGGGAGGTTGAGGTCCCCCACTAGTATAGTTTTGCTATCAATTTCTTCCTTCAACTCCCCCAACCTCTCCTCTAAGAATCTGGATGCTATACCACTTGGAGCATACATGTTTAGTAATGATATTGCTTCATTGTCTATGGTGCCTTTTAGCAGGATATAGTTTCCATCCTTATCCCTTTTGATTAGATCTATTTCTGCTTTTGCTTTGTCTGAGATTAAGATTGCTACTCCTGCCTTTCTTACATGAGCTGAAGCACAATATATTCTGCTCCATCCTTTGACCTTTATCCTATGTGTATCCCCCCGTTTCAAATGTGTTTCTTGTAAGCAGCATATTGTTGGATTATGGCTTTTAATCCATTCTGCTATCCGTCTCCGTTTTATGGGAGAGTTCATTCCATTCACATTCACAGTTATGATTACAATCTGTGTATTTCCCTCCAACCTCTTTCCCACCATTTGTGCTTTTAGCTCTCCCGTCTCCCTTCCCCTCCTCAATAGTATTCACTTTTCTCCCCCTCCTCCTGCAGCCTTCCCCTCCTTCTTTTGACCCCCCTCCCTTTTAGTTCCCTTTACTCTTATTGCTTCTTTCCTCCCTTTTAGCCACCCTCCCCTTTCTTCCCCCTTCCCCTCCTACTACCTATAGAGCTAGTTAGGCTTATCTACTTAAGATTATTGTTCTCTCCTTTGAACAAATCAGATGAGAGTACCTCTCAAACAATGCTCATCTCCCTCCCCTCCTTCCCTCTACTATAGTTTTGTACTTCTTCTTGTGATATAATTTGCCATTTTCTGCTTCCCCCTTTCCGCACCTCCTATTACATTCCCTTCTCATACTTAAATCATATTTTTGACATGACATCATTTACTTTATGCCCGTTCCCTCTACATATATCCCTTTTATCATAATAGCTGCACAGTTCTCAAGATTAACAGGTATCATCTTCCCTTATAGGGAGGTAAACAGTTTGCCCTAATTGAGTAGCAAGTTTTTGTTTTTGTTTTTTCCCCTCTGTTTACTCTTTTTATGATTCTCTGGAGACCTGCATTTGAAGATCAAATTGTCTATTGAGTTCTGGTGTTTTGGTCAGGAAGCTCTGGAAATCCCTTATTTCGTTGAATGACTTTCTCCTTGCCTGAAATGTTATGCTGAACTTTGCTGGGTAATTGATCCTTGGTTGAAGTCCCAACTCCTTTGCCTTACGGAATATTGGGTTCCAATTCTTTCGATCTTTTAATGTAGAACCTGCAAGGTCCTGTGTGATCCTGACTGTGTGTCCTTGATATTTGAATTGTTTCTTTCTTGCTGCTTGTAGTATTTTCTCCTTCACTTGATAGCTCTGGAATTTGGCAACTATATTTCTTGGGGTTTTGAGTTTGGGATCCCTTTCGGGAGGGGAACGGTGGATTCTTTCGATGACTATTTTGCCCTCTGAGTCTAGTACTTCTGGACAGTTTTCCTTGATGATTTCCTGGAAGGTATTGTCCAGACTCTTTTCTTCATCATGGGTTTCTGGCAGGCCAATAATTCTTAGATTTTCTCTCCTGGATCTATTTTCCAGGTCAGTTGTTTTTCCAATTAAATATTTTACATTTTCTTCTATCTTTTCATTCTTTAGATTTTGTTTGACTGATTCTTGTTGCCTCATTGAGTCATTAGTTTCTACTTGCCCAATTCTAATCTTCATCGTAGTGTTTTCTTCAGTTAGCTTTTCCATCTCCTTTTCCATCTGACCAATTTTTCCCTTTAGGGAGCTATTTTCTCCATTTAATTTTTGTACTTCTTTTTCCAATCGACCAATTTTCCCAGTTAGGTTTTGGGTTTCCTTTTCCATCTGATCAATTTTCCCAATTAGGTTTTGGGTTTCCTTTTCCATTTGATTAGCTCTTCCTTTTAGGGAATTATTCTCTCCAGTTAATTTTTTTTTTTTTTTGTTAACGTTTTTTTTTTTTTTATTAATTTTTTTATTTTTTTAATGTTTAACAATCACTGCCATACAACTGCGATTTTATCCCTCCCCACCCACCCCCCACTACCTCCCTCCCTCCCCACGACTGCATACAATTCTGTATAGATTCTACATATACTTTCCTATTGAGTATATTTTCACTATAGTCATGCTATGTAGTCAGACTAAGATAAATGAAAGAAATCGTATAACAAATCAGAACATGATACAGAAACACATACACATACACAAACATGATCTGCTACAATATGTGAGTGACTTCCATATTTCTCTCTCTGAGTGTGGCAGGCATTTTGCCTTGAGATCCTCCATTGGGATTTTTTTTTTTTTTTGGTAAGAAGTTCTTGTGTTATTACAAAAATCTAAGTCTACCAGAAAAAACCCTCACACACTGTGGTTGTTGCTGTGCATAAAGTTCTCCTGGTTCTGCTCCTTTCACTCAGCATCAGGTCATATAAGTCCTTCCAGGCCTCTCTGAAGTCTTCTTGTTCATCATTTCTTATGGCACAATAGTACTCCATTACATTCATATACCATAATTTATTCAGCCATTCCCCAATTGATGGACATCCCCTTGACTTCCAGTTTTTGGCAACTACATAGAGTGCTGCTATAAATATTTTTGTACATGTGGGACCCTTTCCCATTTTTATGATCTCTTGGGGATATAGTCCTAGTAGTGATATTGCTGGGTCAAAGGGTATGCACATTTTTGTAGCCCTTTGGGCATAGTTCCAAATTGCTCTCCAGAATGGTTGGATGCGCTCACAGCTCCACCAACAATGAATTAGTGTTCCAACTCTCCCACATCCTCTCCAGCATTTATCATTTTCTTGTTCTGTCATGTTTGCCAATCTTATAGGTGTGATGTGGTACCTCAGAGTTGTTTTGATTTGCATCTCTCTAACCAATAGTGATTTAGAGCATTTTTTCATATGATTATAGATAGCTTTAATTTCTTCCTCTGAAAATTGCCTGTTCATATCCTTTGACCATTTATCAATTGGGGAATGACTTGTATGATTATACATTTGGGTCAGTTCTCTATATATTCTAGAAATGAGGCCTTTATCCCCGAGCTTAGCTGTAAAAATTTTTTCCCAATTTACTACATCCCTCCGGATTTTGGTTGCATTGGGTTTGGTTGTGCAAAAACTTCTCAGTTTAATGTACTCAAAGTTATCCATTTTGCATTTCATAATGCATTCTATCTCTCCTTTAGTAAAGAATTCTTCCCTTCTCCATAGATCTGATAAATACACTATTCCTTGCTTCTCCAGTTTGTTCATGGTATCAATCTTTATACCTAAATCATGTACCCATTTGGACTTTATTCTTGTGTACGGTGTCAGGTATGGGTCTATGCCTAATTTCCGCCACACTGTTATCCAGTTTTCCCAGCAATTTTTGTCAAACAATGGGTTCTTATCCCAGAAGCTGGGGTCCTTGGGTTTTCTCCAGTTAATTTTTGAACTTCCTTTTCCATTTCTTCAATTTTCTTTTTCAGGGTGATGTTCTCATCAGTGAATTCTTTTTTTATAGTTTTAAAATCATTGGCCAGTTTTTCTTTTATATCCTTCTTCAGACGTTCCAGGTAATCTAGTTGTGCTTGCGAGAAATTCATAGTCCCATCTGAGGTTTCAGATGGAAGTACAGTCTCAGCCCTAACCTCTTTGGTGTTTGTGTTTTGGTCCTTATCCCCATAGAAAGATTCTATGGTTTTTTCACTTTTCGTCTGCTTTTTCCGATTCATGATGTTGGCTGAGTGTTGTAGCTTTTGGTTCTTTCAGTCAGAAGGTACAGATCTTTAAGCTGAGCTGATGTGTGTCTGGGCTAAAAGCAGGCTTTTGTTTTTTGTTTCCCCGATCAACCCTGGGGTTATCTTGTTAGGTGTGTGGGAGGTGTGGTCTGGTCTCAGGCTATCTCCTCAGCTGACTTGAGGCAAAGGCACGGTCAGGGGATGGTAATCCCAGCTTCCCTATTGTCTTCCCTTTTCCCCTGGAGGGCTGGGGCACGCCTAGAAGCTAACGCGTGTTCCCGCCCCTCCTGGGGCTCGTCTCCTGGCTCTGAGGCTTGCCTGGGTCTCAGTGCGAATTTTCTCTGCCCTGGGTCATCTGTCCCTCCAGATCGCCTCCACCACAGTAGGAAGAATCCCCCTTTGCCACTTTTCCAGCCCCTGGTGTTATGAGACCACCCGCCCCCTTCTGCTGTTCCCGCTGATCCAGGATTAATCTGGGGAAGAATTTTATGGTTCCCTCATGGTCATCAGGGGGGAGGAGAGATCACTTACTGATCACTCTGCCATCCCAGTTCCTGGAAGTTCAAGTAGTGACCCACCGAAGTCCGTCTTCAGGCTGAATATTTCAAGGGCTGCTGCGGTGATGTCTGGCACTCAGCGGCTCTCACCGGCTCGGCCTGGCTTATCTCCTGCTCCGCTGGTCTCGCCCGCCACTCTCGGGCTTCTCTGGTCCCCTCCGCCCTGCCGCGCCGACCGCGCTGCGCTGTGCGCCAGGGTCTTACCCCCGCGGAACAGATCCCTCCCGTGGACCCTCCGGTCCAGCCTGGGCTCCGAATCCGTCAAAGTCCGTCACCCACTGGATTTTACACCTCCAAAGTCTGGTCAGACTCTCCCCCCAGAGATATCCAGAGGAGTTTTTCCAGGAGCTTAGGTGAGTCGTTGCTTTCACTCCGCCATCTTGTGGTCATGACTAACTCTTGCCATGGTACCATCCACCTTTCTGTCTTCCACAAAATAATAAAGAGGTCACTAGCATTGGGAGCATCTATTACTAACCATAGGAAGGAAAGATATGCCTTGTTGGTTAATGTTCACTTGATCAGACCAATAGTGAGGTGATAGTGTCCAGACCCTTGTCAAACTCAGGACCATAAAGTCCTTATGGTGACTTTTGTGGCAAAGAATGATTGGAACACCAGGTGCAACCTTGCAAACATCTCTGCGACTTTAGGTCTCCATGACTTCATGATCTTATTAGGATGTGTACTCCTTCTGAGATACAGATCACAGTCCCTTAGTAAATAATTTTCCTGAATTGCTGTGGCCTAACAAAACCAACTCTTTGATCAACCTGGTGATATCTTTCTAAATTTATCTAGGTTGGTCACTGGGTCACAAACATAATATGTTCCTTCAGTCTCTCCATTTTAGTAGGTCCTGCCAAAGCTTTATTCTTGAATAGGGAACCTGGAAGATTTCCACACCATGATGAGGCATTGGAAAAGGACTTTAGCAGTGGGAAACAGAAGGACAAGTCAGCAAGGAAAGAATTGGGACTGTCAATAATTTCTAAGAGTGCAAAGGATCTTGAGACTAAGAAGTGTCTTAAACTCTTTGATGCTGATCTGTGCCTCAGTTTCCTCATTTGTAAAACAGATATAAAATGGGTGTTATGGTACTAACCTCATAGTTGTTGTATAGATAAAATGAGTTAACACAGATAAAACACTTTCAAATCTTAATGAACTACATAAATGCTAACTTTTTAAAAATAAAAGCTGGAATGACTATATTTTCCTGAAAACCTGTTGATTTCATCTGACTTTAAACTAAAAAGGTATAGTATGTATATATGTGCACATACATACATATATACAAATACACGATACATATAAATGTGTATGTGTGTGTATGTCTGTCTTTATCCCTGTATCTATAAATAATGAAGGGGATGGTTGTTTAAGAGGACTGAAAACAGAAATAAGAACCAATACTTATACCTTTATATGTCTCATACAAGTGTGCTGAGTATGGGTAATAAATGAGACATAAATCTTAATACAAATAGGTGAATATAATTACGGGCATCAATGAAATATGGAGAAAGAGCCATGCCACGAGAGATACATAATAAAAAGACACACTTGTAGAAATCTAAGAATTTGAGGAAGAGCTTGTGATAGATATCATATAGATGAGATTTTGTGAAAGGAGAGGGGGAAAGGAGATGTTTTGGTGGGAATAAACTATAGACCACCTGGACAAGATTAGGCATTTTGGATGCTGAGTTTCTGTTGAAGGATGCTGTGTGAGCATGAGTTGGAGTTGACTTACATGGATACCTGCTGGAGTTCTCTTGTCACAAAGAGCAGTTGAAGAATCTTTGATTTTATTTATAGATGATTTTTATCTTTCAGAAGGTACAGGAAGTAAGGAAAGAATTGACAGGTGTAGCCCTTGACTTTGCAAGAGCAAATCACAAGGAACCCAAGGAAAGGCAGATTGGAAGTCATGGCCTGAGACTCTAAAAAGAAGTTGTCTTTTAGAATCACCAATCAGTCAGTCAAGAAACATTTAAGTACCGACTATGTGCAAGGAGTGTGCTAAGCACTGGCCGTACAAAAAAACCCCCAACAAACCTTGTTTTTAAGAAATTCAAGGGAATGGGGAAGATTCTCCTAGATTATGAGTCTTATTTGAGCAAGGATCAAAGGTGAACATGGTACAACGGAAAATCAAGAGTACCTTGGTGTGAAATCAAATAATGTCATTTACCAATTGTGTGACTTCGATTAACTCACTAGACTTTTCTAAGACTCAGTTTGCTCATTTGTAATGTGGGGATGGAATAGATGGCCTTAAAGTTTACTTTCACAATGAGACTGTATATAGTTCAAAAGCAGATTTTGCTCTTTGGTCTATTTTCTTTTCTTTTTTCTTTTTCTTTTTTTAATTAATTTATTTATTTAACTTTTAACATTCATTTTCATAAAATTTTGGGTTCCAAATTTTCTCCCCTTATGTCCCCTCCCCCCACCCCAAAACACCGAGTGTTCTAATTGCCCCTGTCTGCCAATCTGCCCTCTCTTCTATCATCCCTCTCTGCCCTTGTCTCCATCCTATACCCCTTTACCTGTATTTCTTATTTCCTAGTGGCAAGAATAGTACTCGACAGTTGTTCCTAAAACTTTGAGTTCCAACTTCTCTTCCTCCATCCCTCCCCACCCCTACCCTTTGGAAGGCAAGCAATTCAATATAGGCCAAATCTGTGTAGTTTTGCAAATGACTTCCATAATAGTAGTGTTGTGTAAGAACTAATTATATTTCCCTCCATCCTATCCTGTTCCCCATTACTTTTGTTCTCTCTTTTGATCCTGTCCCTCCCCATGAGTGTTGACCTCAAATTGCTCCCTCCTCCCCATGCCCTCCCTTCCATCATCCCCCCCACCCTGCTTATCACCTTATCCCCCACTTTCCTGTATTGTAAGATAGGTTTTCATACCAAAATGAGTGTGCATTTTATTCCTTCCTTTAGTGGAATGTGATGAGAGTAAACTTCATCTTTTTCTCTCACCTCCCCTCTTTATCCCTCCACTAATAAGTCTTTTGCTTGCCTCTTTTATGAGAGATAATTTGCCCCATTCCATTTCTCCCTTTCTCCTCCCAATATATTTCTCTCTCACTGCTTGATTTCATTTTTTTAAGATATGATCCCATCCTCTTCAATTCACTCTGTGCACTCTGTCTCTATGTGTGTGTGCATGTGTGCATGTGTGTCTGTGTAATTCCACCCATTACCCAGATACTGAATAGTTTCAAGAGTTACAAATATTGTCTTTCCATATAGGAATGTAAACAGTTCAACTTTTGTAAAGTCCCTTATGACTTCTCTTTGCTATTTACTTTTTCATGCTTCTCTTCATTCTTGTGTTTGAAAGTCAAATTTTCTTTTCAGCTCTGGTCTTTTCATCAAGAATGCTTGAAAGTCCTCTATTTCATTGAATGACCAATTTTTTCCCTGAAGTATTATACTCAGTTTTGCTGGGTAGGTGATTCTTGGTTTTAGTCCTAGTTCCTTTGACTTCTGGAATATCCCATTCCATGCCCTTCAATCCCTTAATGTAGAAGCTGCTAGATCTTGTGTTATCCTGATTGTATTTCCACAACACTTGAATTGTTTCTTTCTAGCTGCTTGCAATATTTTCTCCTTGACCCGGGAACTCTGGAATTTGGCCAGAATGTTCCTAGGAGTTTCTCTTTTTGGATCTCTTTCAGGTGGTGATCTGTGGATTCCTTGAATACTTATTTTGCCCTCTGGTTCTAGAATCTCAGGGCAGTTTTCCTTGACAATTTCATGAAAGATGATGTCTAGGCTCTTTTTTTGATCCTGGCTTTCAGGTAGGCCCATAATTTTTAAATTGTCTCTCCTGGATCTATTCTCCAGGTCAGTTGTTTTTCCAATGAGATATTTCACATTATCTTCCATTTTTTCATTCTTTTGGTTTTGTTTTGTGATTTCTTGGTTTCTCATAAAGTCATTAGCCCCCATCTGTTCCATTCTAATTTTGAAAGAACTATTTTCTTCAGTGAGCTTTTGAATCTCCTTTTCCATTTGGCTAATTCTGCTTTTGAAAGCATTCTTCTCCTCACTGGCTTTTTGAACCTCTTTTGCCAATTGAGTTAGCCTATTTTTCCAGGTGTTATTTTCTTCAGCATTTTTTTGGGTCTCCTTTAGCAGGGTGTTTACTTGTTTTTCATGCTTTGCTTGCATGTCACTCATTTCTCTTCCCAGTTTTTCCTTCACCTCTCTAACTTGATTTTCAAAATCCTTCTTGAGCTCTTCCATGGCCTGAGCCCATTGAGTGGGCTGGGATACAGAAGCCTTGACTTCTGTGTCATTGCCTGATGGTAAGCATTGTTCTTCCTCATCAGAAAGGAAGGGAGGAAATGCCTGTTCACCAAGAAAGTAACCTTCTATAGTCTTATTTTTTTTCCCTTTTTTAGGCATTTTCCCAGACAGTGACTTGACTTCTGAATATTCACTTCCCCCCCACCTCGCCTCCAGATCCTCCCAGTCAGTGCTTGGGGTCTGAGATTCAAATGCTGCTTCCCAGCCTCAGGGCTTCGGTGGGGGCAGGGCTGCTATTCAGTGTGAGATCAAATTCAGGTGCTCAGGTGGGGGCAGGGCCGCCTCATGGGCTCAGTTCCCTCAGGGGGTTTATGCAGAGACCTTCAACAATGGATCCAGGCTCCTGCCTGCTTGGGGACCCCTGGTCTGCTCCCTCCTCCGCTCCTGCCTTCCAAGGGGGCCTGAGTTATGGGGGCACCCCACACTCCTCTCGACCCACCAAAGAGACCCTCTCACCAACTCTTGTCACCTGTGGGTGGGGGACCCGTATGGCCGCTGGAGATTCTGTCCCTGAAGCCTGCTTGGATCCATTCCTTTCCGCACTGCACTGCCGAGGCAGGGTTGGGCTCTGCTCCGGGTCTGGGGCGCAAGGGACCTTTTGCGAGAGGTTTTCAGGCTCTCTGGAGCAGAAATCTCCTCCTCTCCATTGTTCTGTAGCTTCTGCTGCTCCAGAATTCACCGGTGGTTTCTTTTTTACAGATATTTTGTGGGCGGTGGGTTTGGAGGTAGCGTATGTGCGTCTTTCTACTCCGCCATCTTGGCTCTGCCCCCGGTCTATTTTATTTTCTGAAAATATAAGAAAATAAAAATGATTCATCCCAGTTCTAAATCTTCAGTCCTACATCTTATTTAAACTTTGTATCTCTCCCTGAACCTAATATAGTACTTGGGACATATAGATGCTTAATAAATGTTTTTGTCTTTTAAAAAGGAGTGTGTGTGTGTGTGTGTGTGTGTGTGTGTGTGTGTGTGTGTGTGCAACCCTCTCATTTTACGGATGAAGTAACCAAGGCTCACTTTCATATTTTAAGGAAGTCAAATTTAGCTTGAACATCAAGATGAAAATTTCAGTTCTAATAGCAGTGATTTGCTTAGATAAGCTGTTTTTAAAGGTCATTGTGTTAAAAATTAAGAGAATATTAAGGTGCTTCTTAATGACCTTTTCTTGAATAATCTAACAAATAACAATTCCCTTGAAGTGTACAATAAAACAGATAAAATAAGAAAACTCTGCAATTCAGGAGTAAAAGCCTCGTATTTCTAGGTTTCTTTGTGTTACTGGGGAGAACCTTCTATTGGCTGGAGTGTGATGCTGTTTTATTGATTCATTTATTAACTAGGCAGCAAGTGCCACGTTGTAAATTCACAGCTAGTTACAAATTACCCCTTTCCCATAGCTGGGAGAGAGAAACTGATGGTGAAAATACATAAATATAAAAGCTAGGAGTTTCTTGTGTTCCATTCAAACTGGGACCTTTTTTCTTTTTTTAAAAAAAGTCAAGAACTCAATAATTCTTTTTTTTCTGCTAGAGTAGATTATTTTTAAGGTCTCTTTTAGTTCTGATATTTTATGATTCACTTCTAGTGTCCACTTTTATTTGGAATTGCTGTTTTGGAACTGAAAATGGAGAATTTTAGAGTATAAAGAAAGTTTAGAGAGTCATTTTGAAGTATTTTTTTCAATCAGCAAAATTCTTTCTACCCCTCCCTCCCTTTCACTGAAATGAGAAAGAAAAACAAAATTCCTATTATAGACAGAAATATTCCAGCAAAACAAATTCCCACACTGGTCACATCCAAAAGAAATACTATCCCTTCTGTACTCTGAGACCCTCACTTCTCTATGAGGAGCTATATTGTATGTTTCATTATGAGTCCTCTGGAATCGCCACCAGTCATTGAACTGATCAGAGTTTCTAATCTTTGCAAGATATTTGTCCTTATGATATTGTTGTCATTATATAAATTTTACTCTTGGTTTTGTTCACTTTACTCTGCATCTATTCATTTAAGTCTTTGTTTTCCTCCGAAACTGTCATTTCTTATGGCAAAATAATATTCCATCCTGTTCATATGTTTTAACTTATTCAGCCATTTCCCTATTGAAGGGCACCCTTATGGTTTCCAATTCTTTGCCACCACAAAAAAGGGTTGTTTTAAATATTGCTGTACATCCTTATAGAGTTTGTTTTGCTTAGGAGTCATGTCTTCCTTAATCTACCCTCTCTATTATTTCTCTCTCTCCATTCTCCCCTTTCTCTTCAGTTTCCTTTAGTGAAATAAATTTCTATACCCTTCTTATGTGTGTCTTCACACTTTCAGATGAGAGTGAGGTTCATATATCACCCATTCCACCTACCTCTTCCTCTTTCTGTAGATGTCTATTTATATACCTTGATTATATGAGAAAATTTCGCCTAACTTACCACTCTTTTCCCCATCTAGTAAATTCCACTTCCTCTCCTTTTCCATTTTTCTTTTTAAGATCCTCAGGACCCAATAAAAATCTCCAGACCTTCTGTCTCATTAGACTCCCCTTATAGCCTTTGATGAGGAACACATGTATTATCTTCTCATCTTAGAATGTAAACAATTCATTCTTATTTAGTCCCTTATGATACTTTACTAATATTTACCTTTTTATGTTTCTTTTTACTACTGTGCTTTCACTTCACAAGTGCTTTTTTTTTTTTTTTTTTGAAGCTCTGGTCTTTTTATCAGGAATGCTTGAAAGTCTTCTCTAGCATTAAAGGCCCACTTTGTCCACTTTAGGACTATATTCAGTTTTTCTGGGTAAGTTATTCTTGGTTGTAAGTCCATATCCTTTGCCTTATGGAAAGTTAGGTAACAATCTTCTACCTTCTTTAACATGGTGGCTGCTAAATCATATGTGATCTTGCCTGTTGCTCATTGGTGTTTAATTATTTCTTTCTGGCTGCTCACAATATTTATTTTTTTGACCTGAAAACTGGATTTTGGTCATAATCATCTTAGGAGATTTTATTTGGAGAATTCTTTCATGAGATGACTGGTATATTTTTTCTATTTCCAGTTTACTCTCTGGTTCTAAAAGATCTGGAAAATTTTCTTTTATGACTCTTGAAATATAATGTTTAAACTCTTTTTTTTTTGGTAGTAGCTTTCAGACAGTCCAGTTATTCTTAATTTTTTCCACCTTGATCTGTTTTTCAGATCAGTTGTTTTGCTGTGAGGTAACTTACATTTTCTTCTTCTTTTTTTAGTCTTTTGTTTTTGTTTTTAATATTTCTTGCTGCTGACGGAGTCATCATCTTTTCTTTGGTCTAATTTGATTTTCAGGGAATTTGTTGATTGGGTAAGATATTGTGTCTTTTGTGCCAAGCTCTAAATTTCCTTTCCAGTTCTTCTGTGTATAGCTCTCATTTCTTTTACATTTTCCCCTCTGGCATAGTCATTTAAAAATTAATAAAAAGCAAATATTAAAATAATCGCTTTAATCTCTTATAGAAATTCTATTTGAACTTGTGCCCAAACTATGTTGTTTGCTTTATGGTTACCATCATAATAGCTCTGTATGGTGAGTTGTTTTGTTGTTTATTTTTAAGTACAATTTAATTTTAACATTCATTTAAAAATTTGGAGTTTCAAATTCTCTTTCTCCCTTGAACCAATTTCTCACCCATTAAGAAGTTAAACAATATGACACCTGCTATAAATGTAAAGTCATATGAAATATATTTCCATATTAGCAATGTTGTAAAAAAAAAACAAGAAAAGTAAAGTGAAAAAAATATTCAACCTGAATTTTTAGTTAATCAGTTCTCTCAGGAAAAGGATGTAGCACTTTCCATCATGAGTCCTTTGGAATTGTAATGGACCATTTTATTGATCAGAGTGGCTAAGTCTTTTCACAGTTGATTATTATCACAGTACTGCTGTTATGGTATTCACTGTGGTCATTTTTCTGCTCACGCTACATTCTATCAGTTCCTATAAGTCTTCTTAGTTTTTTTTTGAAACTAATCTCTTCAACATATCTTACAGCACAATATGATTCCATCACAATCCTATACCACACCTTGTTCATTCATGTTCCATTTGATAGTCCAATTCTTTGCCACCATAAATAGAGTTGCTATAAGTATTTTTGTACATGTGGGTCCTTTTCCTTTAATCTCTTTTGGGATACAGACCTAGTAGCAGCATTTCTGGGTCAGCAGAAATGTGTTTTAGCTGTTTCTAAATTGTTCCCTAAAAGGGTTAGACTAATTCACAACTCCACCAACAGTGTGCCATTGTACCTATTTTTTCACGTTCTCTCCAGCATTGGTCATTTTCCTTTTCTGTCATGTTAGCCAATCTGATAAGTACTAAATGGTACCTCAGAGTTATTTTAATTTGCATTTCTCTAATTATTAGTTATTTAGAACATTTTTTTCAGCTCACTATTGTTAGTTTTGATTTCTTCTTCTGACAATTACCCATTCATATCCTTTAATATTTGTTAATTGGAGAATGGCTCCTATTTTTATCTTTGTCTTTGTTCCCTATGTATTTGAGAAATGAGACCTTTATTAGAGAAACTTGATATAATATTTTTATTCAGTTTCTAGCTTTTCTTCTAATTTTGACTGCATTCATTTTGTTTGTGCATAAGTTTTTTTTTAGTAAACTCTTTTGTTTCTTAATAGTATTTTAAAAATTACTTGTAAAGATAGTTTTCAACACTCATTTTTGTAAGATTTTTGAGTTCCATATTTTTCTCCTTCCCTCTTTTTCCTCCCCCCTTCCCAAGACAGCAAGCAATTTGATATAGATTATGCATGTACAATCATGTTAAACATATTTCCATGTTAGTCATATTGTGAAAAAAGAATCAGAAAAAAAGGAAAGAAAATGTGAAAGAAAAAAACAAAAGAAGGGAAAGCAATATGCTTCACTCTGCAATCAGACTTTCTCTGGATGTGATTAGCATTTTCTATCATGAGTCTTTAGGAGTTTTCTTGGATCATTGTATTGCTGAGAAGAGCCAAGTGTATCATAGTTGATCATTTTGCAAAATGCTTTGAATATAATGTAATCAGACTTTTCTATTTTACCTACTGATCCTCTTTAATCTCTTGTCTGGTCATAAACTCTTCTCTTATCCATAGATTTGACAAATAAACCTTTCCATGCTCCTGTAATTTACTTATAGCCTTACACCTTTGTTGCAATCATTTATCCATTTTGGCCTTATTTTGGGATATGGTATAAGATATTGGCCTATGTCTAGTTTCTGGCACACTGTTTACCAGTTTTCACAGCAATTTTTTGTCAAGCAGTGCATTCCTACCCCAAAGGTTGGATCATTGGATTTATTGAACAATAGATTACTATGGTCATTTACTACTCTATACTGTGTGCCTAATCTATTCCATTGATCCACTACTCTATTTCTTAACCAGTACCAGATTATTTTCATGATTACCACTTCATAATATGGTACAAAAGCTGGTGGTGATAGGCCACCTCCCTTTACATTTTTTTCAGTGATTCTCACTTGTTTTTCCAAATGAATTTTGTTATTTTAAAAACTTTTTTTCCAGTCTCTATAAAGTAATTCTTTGGAAGTTTGATGGGCATGGCACTGAATAAGTAAATTAACTTAGGTAGAGTCATCATTTTTATTATATTGGCTCAGCCTACTCATAAGCAATAAACATTTTTCAATTGTTTAGATCTCTTTATGTGAAAAGTGTTTTGTAATTGTGTTTATACAGCCCCTAACTGATAGACTTGGCAGGTAGACTCCCAAATATTTTGTATTGTTAATAGTTATTTTAAATGGATTTCCTCTATCTCTTTTGGGGTTTGTTGGTAGTGTGTAGAAATAATGATTATTTATGTGGATTTATTTTATATCTGCTAAAGTTTTAAATTATTTCAACTAGCTTTTTAGTCAATTCTCTAAGGTTTTCTAAGTATACCATCATATTATCTGCAAAGAGTCACAATTTCCTTTCTTCATTGCTTATTCTTATTCGTTTTATTCCTTTTTCTTGTCTTACTGCTATAGCTAGCATTTCTAACACAATATTCAATAATACTGATGATGGACACCTTTCTTCTCCACTGATTTTATTTGGAAGTCTAATTTATTCCTACTACAAATAATGTTTGTTCTTGATTTTAGGTAGATACTACTTAACATTTTAAGAAAGATTACATTTATTTCTATTCCTTCTAGTATTTTTTAAAAATATGAATAGGTATTGGTTTTTGTCAAAGGTTTTTTTATGCATCTATTAAGATGATCATACAGTTTTTGTTGTTTTGTTATTGATATGGTTAATTTTGCTTATAGTTTTACTAATATTGAATCAGCCCTGCATTACTGGTATAAATCCTACCTGGTCACAATGTGTGATCAATATATTGCTACAATTTCTTTGCTTACATTTTATTTAAAAATTCTGCATTGATATTCACTAGTGAAATTAGGCTATAGTTTTCTTTCTCTGTTTTTGCTCTTTCTCATTTAGCTATCAAAACCATGTTTGTGTGTTAAAGGAATTTGGTAGGACTCCTTTACTTATTTTTTTAATAGCTTATATACTATTGGGATTAATTGCTCCTTAAATGTTTGGTAGAATTCACTTACAAATCCATCTGGTCCAGAAGATATGTCCTTATGGAACTCATATATGGCTTGTGCAATTTTTTTCTAAGGTAGGCTTATTTAAATATTCAATTTTCTCTTCTGTTAGTCTGAGAATTTTATATTTTTAAAAATACTTATCCATTTCCCTTAGATTTTCAGATTTATTGGCATGTAATTGGGAAAAATAACTTCTAGTAACTGCTTTTCTTTCATCTTCATTGGTGGCGCTTTTATCCTTTTTACTTTTGATACTGATAATTTGGTTTTCATCTTTCTTTTAATCAAATAACCAATGGTTTGCATTTTTTTCACAAAAAGCTCCTAGTTTTATGTATTAGTTCAATTTTTAACTTTAAATTTTATCAGTCACCCCTTTGATTTTCAGTATTGCTATTTTGGTGTTTAATTGGGCAATTTTATTTTTTTTCTAGCCTTTTAGTTGCATGCCCAATTAATTGAGCTGCTTTTTCTTTTGTTGACGTTTATGTTTAGAGGTATAAAATTTCCCCAAGGTATTTGCTTTGGCTACATCCCACAAGGTTTGCTATGCTGTCTCAGTGTCATTCTATTTAATGAAATTATTGACTGTTTCTATATCATGTCCTTTGATTCACTCATTCTTTAGGATCAGATTATGTAATTTCTAATTAATTTTAATCTATGGTTCCCTGGCTCTTTATTGAATATAATTTTTTATTGCCTTATGGGTAAAAGGGATACATTTAATGTTTCTGCTTTTCTGCATTTGTTTGTGAGGAATTTATGCCCTAGTACATGGTTGGTTTTTGTAAAGGTGACATATACATCTGAGAAAAGATAGATTCCCTTCTATTCCCATTTGATTGTCTTTAGAGATCTAGCATATATAACTTTCCTAAAATTTTATTAATCTTCTTAATTTTTTATTTATTTTATGGTTAGATTTATCTAGCTCTGAGAGGGGAAAGTTGAGTTCCCTCACTAATATAATTTTTACTGTTTTTTACTTCCTTATCTCATTTAACACTTCCTTTTAAAAAATTGGTGGCTATGTCATTTGGTGCATATGGTTGTTGTCGTTCTTTCTCAAACAGGATCAAAATGGCATCACCATGATAAAGTAAATTTCAGTGTGTCTGACTGTGGCTGATCAGATCAATATGAGTTCAGAATACTCTATCACAGATTCGGCACAGATAGTCCACATGAACATTTGGGGTGGATGCTCCAAATTTGTGCATCCTATGTTTCCTTTGTGCTGTTTCAATTCTGCTTTGCTCATAGAGCGCAGCACCCTTCCTGATGTGGGCACACCATGCTGAGTGGTCCTGTGCCAGTGTCTCCCATGTTGCACAATCAAATCCAAAGTTCTTGAGAGAGATCTTGAGAGTGTCCTTGTGTCACTTCTGACCACCACGTGATCACCTGACCCATGCAAGTTCTCCATAAAATAATCTTTTTGGCAAGCATATATTTTGCATTCGATCAATGTGGTGAGTCCATTGAAACTGTGCTCTCTGAAGCACAGTTTGAATGCTTGGCAGTTTAGTTTGAGCAAGGACCTCAGTGTCTGGTACCTTGTCCTGCCAAGTGATTTTCAGAATCTTCCTAAGATAGTTCAAATGGAAGCAATTCAGTTTCCTGGCATGGCGCTGGTAGACTGCCCATGCTTCACAGACATACAACAATCAGGTCAGCACAATGGCTCTGTAGACTTTCATTTTGGTAGTCAGTCTAATGCCTCTTCTTTCCCAAACTTTTCTTTGGAGCTTTCCAAACACTGAGCTAACTCTGGCAATGCATGTGTCAACCTCATTGTCAATATGTACATTCCTGGAAAGTACACTACCAAGGTAAGTGAACCTATCCACAGCATTCAAAACTTCTCCTTTCCAAGCTAAATATTTGTATTCATTGAAAGTGCTGCCCCCAAAGCAAAATGATTACCAGAAGAATTGATGTCAACAAATTAGAGCTTTTCTCCACGCCTGAATAGTTTGTTGCTAACTTGGAGGGAAAGTTGAGCCAACACACAGTTGGCAACAATGGAGCAGAAAAGGATTGAGCAGCTTTCAGAAACTTGGTGTACAGCACCACATTTGCTCATCTGAGTCAGAACACTCACAAACACCAAGATTGGTTTGATGAAAATGATGGGGAAATTCAAAAGCTGCTAAACGAAAAAAGGGAACTCCTCAGAATTTACCAGCAGGATGGTTCATCCATATCTAAGAAGGCAGCATTTAATTCCATCAAAAGTAAAGTACAAGCAAAGCTTAGAGAGATGCAGGATTCCTGGCTCGGGAAGAAGGCAAATGAAATTCAGTTTTATGCTGATAGTAACAATCCAAAGTGCATTTATGATTCCCTGAAAGCTATTTATGGACCAAAAACCTATGGTACATCACAACTACTCAGTGCATTGGGTGCATATATATTTAACATGGACATTACTTCCTTGTCTGTTATCTTTTAGCATAATGTAGTCTCCCTGATTTATCTTTCTGAGTCAGATCTCTTTGCTTTGTCTGAGATCATGATTGCTACCCCTGATTTTTTTTTTACTTCACCTGAAGCATAATAGATTCCGTTCCCACCCTTTATTTTAAATCTTTGTGTGTGTCTCTCTGTTTCAAGTGTGTTATTTATAAACAACACATTGTTGGATTGTGGTTTTTAATCTATTCTGCTATTCACTTCCACTTATTGGGTGAATTCATCCTATCCCCACTCATAGTTTTTATTACTGTGGATTTCCCTCCATAATATTTCCTTTTATTTTTTTCCTTTCTCATTTTATCCTGTCTCTCCTCTAAAGTCTGTTTTACTTCTGTCCACTACCTCCCTTAATCTTTCTTTTATCATTCTTCTCTAACTCATCCCTTTCCTCTACTACTTCCTTTTTGGCTAAGATTTCTATGTTCAATTTAGAGAAGAGTAAGATTCAAGTACTGCCCCCTCCATGACACCCACTTTTTCCCCCTCTACTGTAAAAGCACTTCCTTGAGCACCTCTTTTATGTGAGATAATTTTCCCCATTCTCCCTTTCCCTGCCTCATTTTCTTAGTACATCCCTCTTTCTTATCCATCCATCCTTTTTTTTTTTCAGATCATCCAAAAATAATCCATTTATTCCTGAGCCCTCCGTCTAGGTAGAGTCCTTCTAAAGGCCCTAAAAATGATAAAGTTCTTAGTGTCACATATCTTCCAATATAGAAATCCAAACAATTTATTCTTTTTGAGTTCCTTCTGATTTCTCTTTCATGTTTATCTTTTTATGCTTCATTTGAGTCTTGTATTTGAAAATAAAATTTTCTATTTATCTCTGGTCTTTTTATTATAAATGTTCAAATTTCATTAAACATCCATTTCCCCCCAATGGATTACATTCAGTTTTGCTGGGTAGATTATACTTGGTTGTAATTCTAGTTCCTTTCTTTGCCTTCTGGAATAACATATTTCATACCCTCCAGTATTTTAATATGCTAGCTGCTAAATCTTGTGTGATCTTGACTGTGGCTCCATGATATTTGAATAGTTGCTGTCTAGCTGCTTGAAGTATTTTCTCTTTGTCCTGGGAGCTTGGGAATTTGGCTATATTCTTCCTGGGAATTTTCCTGAGTTTTTTTTTTCAGGTGGTGATTAGTGGATTCTTTCAATGTCTATTTTACCCTCTGATTCTAGGATATCAGGACAGATTTACTTTATAATTTGCCTAGGCTCTTTCTTTGATTATGGATTTCAAGTAGTTCAATAATTCTTAAATGACCTCTTCTTGATCTGCTTTCTAGGTCAGGTATTTTTTCCAATGAAATATTTCACATTTTCGTCTATTTTTCATTCTTTTTATTTTGTTTTACTCCTTGATGTCTCATGAAGTTATTAGCTTCTACTTGCCTAATTCTAGGTTTTAAGGAATTAATTCTTTCAATGATCTTTTGCACCTCTTTTTCCATCCATCTAGTTCTGCTTTCTAAGGAACTATTTTCATCAGTGGTGTTTTGTACCTCTTTTTCCATTTGGTCCATTCTGTTTTTAGGTATTATTTTCTTCAGTATTTTGGTTGCTCTTTTATAAAACTGCCAAACATTTTATTGTAATTTTCTTCCTTTGCTCTTGTTCCGTTATCCAATTTATCATCTGCCACTCTGATTGAGAAAATAAGTTCTTCAGCTCTTCTAGGAAGTTTTCTTATGCTTATGTCCAATTTAATTTTTTTCCTTTGAGGTTTTGCCTGTGATCTATTTTGATTCCATTATCTTCCTTTGGTCTTTGTGGGGGGGAAGAAATATCTCTCCAGAACTCTCAGTACTCATCTTTATCTACCTGCTCCACATTGCTCATACTGTGTTATTCTTTTCCATTTTAAAATATAACTCTGTTGAGTTTATTCTAAAATGAACCATAGTGATAAATAATTCTTATATTAATAAATATTTCTGAAGCATGGATGAGCATGTAAGGGCTGCAACCTTTATCACTGAAAGGAACACTCACATTGGTGACACTACAGATCCATTTAATGTCTTGGGAGTATGAGTCAATCAAACAAGTAATCAACAAGTTTTTATTAAGTGACAGGAATGTATTGTTCTAGGTTATGGAGATAGAAAGGTACTTTGTGGGGTTTCCTTATCTACTTATGAGCTTTTGTGAGTCATTTGAGTACCTTTTATAGCTCATGAATGGACATCTTGGCATCTCTCCTGCCATAGATGTTTTCCCTCTACCTACTTGTTCCACCATGCATCTCTGAACTACACCACCAGAAAAAAATGTACCCAGTTCTTGGAGGAGGTAATTCACTCAACTCTGAGACTCTTGCACTGAGGACAGGCTGTTTTGAGTGATGAGTCAACTCAACTGGCCCATTTTACCTACCTGGCCACAGAGCACCAAACTAGGTCATGCTTCATATTGCATCCAGTTTACCATCCTAAGTATCTTGTCATCTGCCCTCAGACATATCCTCAGATATTTTTGTCCTAGTCACCATTCCCAAGTATATATATTGTCTTCCCTATTAAAATATAAGCTCCTTATGGGCATTGATTATATTTTCTACTTCCCTGTTTAACTCTTAGTTTCAGGCTTATCTATCTACAAGCTGGGGTGGGAGTGAAGCCCTAATCTTAGAATGAAGTCATGGAACTATGGGTAAAGAGATCCTCTTGTACCACTCAGTTCTCCAGTTTAGAGCATGTGGGGGCAGGGAGGGAGAGTTGATTGGATTTTCCAGGGAGGGATCTGTTTCTAAGGGCCTATTTTGAGGATGCTGAAAGCAGGACATACCTGCTTCTCTAGTAGTAGTTGACATCCTGACCATCTAGAACTAAGCATGAGAGGCAGTGGGGGAGCTATGACTACCTCCATTGCCAGAGGAGACAAATGAAACTAAAACAGTATCTTTGGAAATGCACTTATGTTTCTAAACTTTACTCAGATTTTGCTAGATAAGTGGGGGAAGTGTAGCCTATATACAGACTGCTATAATAAATATTTATGCTTCTCTAACTAAATGGTAGGTAAAAAGATGTGGTGTGGATGCTTAATTTTTCAGTAAAGTAAATTTTCTTGGGCAACCTAATGTTCTTGAAAAGGGTGCCTGACATTTGGAATAATTACACTTATTAACTGGAAGGGATCTTAGAGGTCATCTAGTCCAAGGTTTTCTGAATAGTACTGGTTCAGGTCAATTTTTTTATAATCTGTAAAATATTGACTGCCAAAGTTGCTTAAAATCTATTAATTTATTGTTATATTTATTTATTTATTATCTTATTAAATTACTTTTATTATTAGATGTTAAAATTTTAACATGTAAGGCACTGTGATAAATATGTAAGCATAAAAAGACAAAAACTGAAACTGTCCTACCCTCAAGAATTTTAGTCTTCTAAAGATCCAGTGTAGATAATACAAACTGGTAATTTTGCTGCATCTTCTAGTCTTTAAATGAATGAATGAATGAATGAATGAAGAAACATTTAGTAAGCACTTTCTACATGTTGATCACAACTGGGAATACAGCTATTAAAGCAATAATAGTTCTTGTCTTCAAGAAATTTACCCTTTAATAGAGAGATGACACACATGGGGAATAGTGACCTCTCCCCCAATAGGAGAGGGACACTTTGGTCATTGTGGGGATGCTGGGGAGTCCTTATCCAGGAATAATGGCAGAGCTGACTTGACCATTTTTCTCACTTCCAGAAGTGAAGAGAATGAGATAAGTAAAAGTTACATGTGTGGAAACAAGGCAGATGCGAAGGAGTTTCATAAAGAGCAGGGAATGATGTCAAACATAGTTAGGGCTTTCCTGTTGTAATACTTAGGCAGAGGTTTGATTCTTTCCTTAACATAGATTTAAAAACTGCTAAAACTGACCTCTTTGTAGTTGAGACACAATTCAAGTTGCCAAAGATATTGAGATAAAGAAACATATTAAAATAAAAGTTTTCTAAAAATAAAAGTATATTACAGTTTTTCTAAATAGAAAAGCACCGGGAGGGGAAGTTGGGATAAGACTCAGCCTTTTCTTGGAATCTCTCTCAGTCTTGGAAAAGGGACACCAGTCTGAGACTTTTCCTCTGAGATACCTTTGTAAGACCTTTGACCCTCCTCCTTGTCCCCCCTCCTCTTTTTTCATGTAGCTTTATCCCATTATTTCTTTCTTCTTCCACTGGTTGCTCCTTTGCTACCAATTCCTTCTAGTTGAGTACTTGGTGTCCCCACTCTTTCCTATTTTCTGGCAGAACCTCAAAATATCTTCAGGGTTCTGAATTAGCTCCTTTTATACCAGCCGCTGAATAACTGATAAAAATTCCTTAGCCAGAGTGAACAGACTTCCTGCAACACTGTATTGACATTTCTTTTATTGATTTAAGGGGGTATCCAATCCCTGTTCTCACCGAGTGAATAATCAGGATGTATTTTCACTGGATCAGGGTTTAATGTCTTGACACTTTAAATAGTCTGGGAGACCTGACTGATTTATCCAGTAGACTCCCACTCCAAACAGTGAAATAGTGTTTTAAGACAGGCAATCACTGGTCAGGGGATGGAAGCCTTGAGGTAGAAGTTCCTCTAGGACATGGTCTTTAATATAGGGGGCAAGGAAGTTTTGGTGACATTCTTAAAGAATTGCCGAGGGAAGTTGCCTCAAAAGTTATGGTAGGGCTACCTGGGAGGCCACAGAATGAACTCAAGGGAGTCCAAGCTTGACACCAAGGAGTATATGATCCATGCATCAGATGATGGGAAGATCGGTTGCATCCTGCTTTTTCCCATCCCATAGCCAATCTTGGCTTGCCCAGGATTACACAGCTAGTATGAGACCAGATTTGAATGCAGAAAGATGAATCTTTTTGACTCTAGGCCCAGCACTCCATCCATTGAACCACCTAGCTGTCCAGATCTATATATCTAGGTCTAATCTTTTTCTTCTGAACTCTGGTCCCACATAATCAATTGCCTATGAGATATGTCAAGCCTGATGTCCCTTAGGTATCTCAAACTTAGCATGTTCAAAACAAAACATAAACTTTTCCTTCAAATTAATTTCTCTACTGAACTTCCTTAGTTTTCTTGAGGGTACCACCATCTTTATTTAGGCATTATCTTGGACTCCTCACTTTCCATAATCCTTCATATCTAATCAGTTGCCAAATCTTGTCCTTTCCACTTCTACAATATCTCTCATATTTGCCTCCTTCTCTCTACTCATATAACTGTTATCCCAAGCCAACATCTTATCACCTGGACTGTTGCAATATTCTCCTAATTGGTCTCCCTGCCTTGAGAATCTCACCTTTCTAGTCTATTGGACATAAAGCAACCAAAGTGACTTTTCTAAAGTTCAGATCTGACTAGACTGCTGCCTTACTCAGTAAACCCCAGTATTCCCTGTTGACTTTAGGATTAAATATTATCTCATTTATCTCATCTTTTTATCATTTATAGTTTTTTAAAATTTTCTAAGTTTTCTAGGGATAGGTTAGTTTTTTGTTTCCAATACAATCAGCATCTTCTTTGCAACTTACAGTCTTAGAAAGTTGCCTAGAGCACTCAGAGGTTATGTGATTTGCCCAAGATTATACAATCAATATGTGTTAGAGACTGGACTTGAACTCAGAAATTCCTGACTCAATATCCATTATATCACACTCCCAGGCTAGTGGATGAAAAGAAAAAAAATGAATAAGTCTCTTCCGTCAAAGAACTTTCACTTTATTCAGGAAATGATAACACATGTGTACTTAAGTACATACAAAATTATTACAAGGTGAATTGGCAGGGGAGTTACTAGCAGGTAAGGGTATTAACAGTTGTCCATTCTCAAACAGGACCAAAATGACATCACTGTATTGGGGTCAAGTACACTGCCTGATTGTGGCTGATCAGACTAATACAATCTCAAAAGACTCTACCACAGTTTGGGCACAAAAAGTCCACATGCACATTTGGGATGAATTCTCTAAATTTCTGCACCTCATGTTTCTTTTGGGCTATTGTACTTCTGCTTTAATTATAGAGCGTAGAGCCTTTTTTGATGCAGGCATGGAATGCTAAGTTATCCTGTGTCAATGTGCCTTATGTCGCACAATCAATTCTAAAGTTTTTCAGACAAGCCTTCCTGGTACTGCTTCTTCTGACCTCCATTAGGCCAATGTACTTTTGGCATTCAAATGGTATGGCCAGGCCATCAGAATTGTGCTCTCTACTGTAGAGTTTGAATACTTAACAGTTCAGCTTGAGTAAAGAACTCAGTGTCTGGTACCTTATCTTGCCAGGTGATCTTCAGAATGTTCCTAAGACAATTCAAATGGAAGAGATTCTGTTTTCTGACACACTACTGGTAGACTGTCCAGGTTTCATAGGCATACAACAGTGAGGTCAGCACAATGGCTCTGTAGACTTTCAGTTTAGCAGGTAGCCTAATACCTCTTCTCTCCCAGCTTTCTTTTTGACCTTCCCAAACACTGAGCGACCTCTGGGAAAGTTTTTGTCAATCTCATTCTCTTTGTGTACATCCCTGGAAGGTATACTGCCAAAGTATTAATAAAGACCACTGGTGTGAGCTTTGAAGGAAATTAGGGATTCTAAGAGGCTGAGTGATTTGTGGGATGATAGAATATTAACAATTGATGGGTTGGGGGCTGGGGCAGCAAACAGACCTGGTTATAGGACATGATGCTTGCACTAAGTTGAGAATTATGAGGGGTTTTGACTTCAGAACAAAACCAAACCTTCCTCCTTTGCCTTGATTTCTGTCGCCCTCCTCTCCTTACCTTCTTTTTGGCCCCTGAGGTACTGAGAGGTCTCAGAAGAGGCTCTAGAAAGCAGAAATCTCTACTTGAATTAGCAAATTAATTGTTTATTAGGATGTTAGCAGTGTTTATTGTTTGGGTCAAATAATGCTGTTCCTGTTTTATTCCGTGTATTAAAAAAACCCAAAAAACCCAGTATGCTGTAGCCTACGCAAGGCTTTCCAAACTGGATTCATTAGGCGACTTCTTTACGCAAAATTTTGCAAGAATTAAACATATGAATGGAGCAAAATGTGTTGTGAAACATAATGCATACTGAGAATTGACAATGGGTAAATATGGATAAAGCAAGGTCATACAAAAAACCTCCATGAAGCAGGCACGTTCCGCTTCATGACTGTATCCTAGGATTCATACTTATGTCCTCTCCTCCATATCTTATCACCAAAAAGATAGCTTTGTGCTGCAGTGCATGGTGTGACAGTGACTGCACTGACCCCCTGAAGGCCAGAGAGGTACATTTCACCCCTTCCCCAGGGTTCTCTAGGACCTTGAAAGGGGAATGGACATTTTCCTCTCTCTACCATTGACTTTAACCCTCACTGGTAGTGTTCCCTCAGTTTTAGAGATCCCTTGCGCACAAGGTCCATTTAACCACTTAAGTCAGAGTAGTTTTTACAAAGAAATGTTTACTTCAAAGGTATAATGAGCAAATACATCAGCACTACCCCCCAGCATATGGGGCATACTCACCCACTATATCACCTCAGTCTCCAGAAAAGAAGGAGATCAGATTCATAGCTTAACACAGCTCTTATATGGTACTTTCCCACCAAGTTTCAAGTCCAAAGGTCACTCCTAGCCCAGCTTAAATCTCAGGTACTCTGGCTTCTCAGGGCTTCCCTGCTGGAATCCTGCCTTGAGATTACCATGGCTCAAATCCAGGTATAGGGACTCTAACTCTTTCACGTAGGGACCAAAACCCCAATCCTGATTCTCAGGGCCACAGGGTCTAAGAATTGGATAGGGCAGGGAGGAAAGGATCAAAGAATTTTACGTTTGATTTTGGAAATAATGGAGAGCCTTTGAATTTCATTGATTAAGGAGCTGACATGGTCATACTTACACTTTAGGAAGATCTATTTGATAGCAAGATGAAGGATGTGCTGGAGTGGGAAAAGATTTGAGGCAGAGAGACCATTCAGGAAGCTATTGTAATAGTTCAAGGACAAGGGGATGAGGGCCTGCATTGGGGTAGCAGACATTTTGTTTATTTTCCCAGCTCTGACTTCCATTTGGAACACATACACGTCTTTCTACCTATAACAGTCTCTGTAAGAGGGAAAGGCAGAAGATTTTGATATCTCAGATTCTCAAGCTTACCTCTTTCACCCACACTCAAGGCCTATGTAATATCACAAGGTAGTTTTGGGAAGGGTTGGTATTGTCTCTACATAAGAAGATTTTGATTATTCTGCAAACTATGGCCAACTGATTTTTGGCATGGAACAGAAATCTCTTTCCAATCAAATGTCATTATCTCTATTTTATAACTGAGTAAACCTAATCCCTATTGAAACCACACCTGTGCTCTCAGCACCCAGGCTCAATGATGAAAAAATGTTCATTTTGCCCACACTTTGACGCAATAGATGGTGGTAGTTGGAGGAATAATGTAGCATAGTTCCAAGAAATTAATATATTTCTCACCAGAGCAGGTGGTTTGGAAAAGAATGGTGGTGAATGCTTCCTCCTACTACAGAGTCCCTTCCTTGCATGCTTTCACTGCACAATGAATGGATGTCATTTTGAGGAAAGTCAGAATGGCCATTCCCCCTCCCCCAAATTGGGCAGAAAGCCTAAAGAATACCAGCCATATAGGGGTCCAGATGAGATACCCAAGGACCCTAATTCATGCTAGAAAGTCAGAACTGGATAGAGCATGAGAGATCATGTAATTTAACCCCATCATTTTACAGATGAGAAAACTGATGATGAAAGGACTGAAAGGCTGCTAGGTGGTACAATATATATAACCCTGAGCCTTGAGTTAGAAAGATCTGAGGTCAAATCTAGTCTCAGACACTTACCTGTTGTTTGACCCTGGACAAGTCACTTAACCTTATTCGTCTCAATTTGCTCAGTTGTAAAATGGATATAATAATGGCACCTACCCTGAATGGTTGTTGCAAGGATCAAATAAAATAATATTTGTAAAATTGCTTAGCACAGTGCCAGGCACATAGTAGGTGCTATATAAATACTTATTCCCTTCCTCTCTGGAAATCATAGCACATGAAATTGATTGAAAAAACTGGGAATGTTTAGCTTGGAGAAGATTTGGAGGAGAATATAATAGCTTGCTTCCATTTTTTGATAGCCAATCATAAGGAAGATGAATTGGATTATTTCTGCTTTCTCTCAGAGATCACAATTAGGAAAAATGGGTAGAAGTTGCAGAGAGGCAGATTTAAGTTTGATATCAGGAAAAGTTTCCTAATTATTAGCTGTCCTAAATTACAATGGGCTCCTTGAAGAACTAATGAGCTTCCCCTCTCTGGAGGGCTTCATGGCAAAACTAGATGACTACTTTCCAGAGACATATTGGATTCCTGATCATGAAATGATCATGAAATGAGAGATTATACTGATAAATTCTTTGAGACTATTCTTTGAAGTCTATTCTTTCAGACTAATTCTTAGAAGATTTCCTCCTCCTTCCCCTCTCCCTGTTCTTTCTTGTACTATTCATTTTGTCTCAAAATTATTGAATTGTCATGAGGATACTTCTACCCTTTGCTGAAGTTTTATTTATAAGCATTCATCTGGGCTGATTGTCAGTACATGGTCTTATTGGTGGATTAAATTTATTTGTTGTTGTTCAATTGTTTCAGTTGTGTCCAACTCTTCATGACCCCATTTGGGATTTTCTTGGCAAAGATACTAGAGTGGGGTTTGCCAGTTCCTTCCCAGCTCACTTTACAGATGAGGAAAGTGAGGCAAACATGTTTAAGTGACACAGCTAGTAACTGTCAGAGGCCAGATTTGAACTCAGGTCTTCCTTACTCTAAGTCTAGTGTTCTATCCATTGTGCCATCTAGCTACCTGCTTAAATCTATAATGAGTACTTTATCTCCTTGATTCATATCTTTCCAGTCCTCACAGGCAAGGATAACTCAACTTTGCTGTCATTTCTGCTTTGACCATGAACCCTGGTCCCAAAAGAGGATGCTTACATTAAATTCAATTCAACAAATATTTCCATAAGAGTTGAAATACCTAGTATGTACTAGGCACTGAGGATACAAAAATAAAAGCAAAATAATCCTTGATATCAAGAGGCTTAAATTATACTTGGGAAACAGCATAGGTATAAATAAGTAAATCAAAAGTATTTAGAAAGTAATTTCAAATGTGAATGGATCACAGAAAGACTCAAGTAGGAGGTGGTACTGAAGCTATGTTCTGAAGGATGCTAAGGATTCTACAAGGCAGAGTTAAGAAGGGAGTGCAGTCCAGATATGGAACCATGCAAAAAGCATGGAGTACATGAAGCAAAGGAAGAGGAAATAAGACTGAAAAGGTAAGTGAGAGTAAGATTCTGGAGGAACTTATATGTGAGACTGAGTTATCAAAGACTTTTCAGTAGTAGATGGCATGGTCCAATATCATCATTTGAAATACTGATCTGGCAGCTGAGTGAAGAATAAATTTTAGTAGGGAGAGAATGAAATCAGAAAGTACAATTAGGAGGCTACTGAAATAGTCTAGGAAAGAGGTGATAAGGGCCTGTTTGAGAAAAGGACGCTTGAATGATATTTTGGATGTAAAATTGACCAGATTTGGCAACTAGTTGGTGGGATGAGGGAAAGAGTTATGGCTATCTCCCAGGTGATGAACCTGGGTGTTGGAAAAGGATAGTAGTGTTCACAGAAAAAAGCAAAGTTTGGAGGAGGGATAGCTTTTGAAGAAGAATATAATTTTAACTTTGGAGATGTTGAGGTTATGGAACATCCAGGTGGTAATATCTAGTAGCAATTAGTAGTGTGAGACTGGAGTTAAGTTATGATATTAAGGCTAATATATAGATATGAGATAAGAGATCCATCTGCATAAAGTTGAAAACTGAATTCATGGTATCTGATGGTATTTGAAATCACCAAGAAGGAAATGACAGATAGAGATATAAGAGGGTTCAAGACAGAACCATTAGGAGACATTCACCTGAAGTTCTTGGAAGGATGGGGAAATTCACTTGTAGTTCATGGGAGGATGCTAAGGATACAGTCAAATAGGAAGAGGATCAAGACTGAGCAGTGTCATGGAAACTAAAGTAGAGGAGAATATTTAAGAAAATGAGGGGTGTGGGTCAACGCTGTCAACAGATACAGAGAAATCAAATAGAATGAGGGCTGAAATTGTCCTTTTAGAAGTGAATTTAGCAGGTAAGAGATCACTGGTGCCCTTAGAGAGTGTTGTTTCAGTCTTGTGACCAAGACTCAGTCTTGCATCGTAGCTTCTAAGTAACTGAGGGTTTGCCTAGACTCCTTGCCCAATACCAAAATTCCTCTGAGACTAGGATCCCCTCTGGTTTCTATGCTCCTTAAGGACTAGAGTCCTTTCCATATTTCCAGTCATGGCTAAGTTCTTACTATATTCCACCCTATTTCCCTGATTCCATCATTTGCCTTCTGGGTGGAGGCAACATATTGTATATAGTACATTGGGTTTGGAATCAGAAGACTGGAGTTGAAAGACCAGATTTTCTACTTACCAGATGGGGGATGCTGAACAAGTTGGGGCCTCAGTTTCCTTGGATTTTCTGAAGGTAATTCAAGGAGTTTTGGACAGATGACATCTAAGTTCTCTTGCATCTCTAGATCTTAAGAAATCTCAAAAACTTATTGCCTCCTTGTAAGAGCAAGCAACCCCAACATACAGAGGAGGGCCTGCTGTACACGTTCTTAGATTTGCTTTTCTAAAAGGAAAGCAACTTTTGAGATGTCAACAATCACTTTAATCAAGCACATATATCATTTACTTAGTTCAAGGGGGGGAAATTCAGCACCCTGAACTTCAAAGAAAATACAGAAAAGCAAAGATCAACAGAGAAGGCTTCCAACTGTCTGACCATAAGCAATACATACATCAGAGATCAACAGATGGATCCAGGAAGCAGCTGATGCCTTGTGTACTAGCTTTTAATGAAGCTTGCTAGGTGTCATAGAGAAATGACATGTTGTTGAACCAATCCAGCTGAGAATAAGTATCAACATTCCATTCTCCAGGGGCCTTACAATTAAGACATTTATTGAAAGAAATGATTCTCAGGACCCCCAAATGAAGCCAGGATCCTACAGATTCCAAGACTGACCATATATGTGTAGAGAGAGAGAAGCCAGAGAGAGAAGCAACAGCATCTGGGGTTTTCAAAGCCAAGGGGGCTGCTTAGCAGCTTCCCAGAGTCTCATCTAGCACACAAACCTTCTTCCAAAAACTAAGCCCCAAAGTAAAACCCATGGAAGAGTATTTATACACTTTTCAGAGGCAGAGGGTGTCATAATTGCTGAGAAACAGTGCATTAGAAAAGAACAAAAGGTGTAGACCTCCCCTAATCAAGCTTCCCTTAATGTGCAAGGCCCATCAATGGTTGGGAAATGTCTTTAGCTCTTTAATTAGCATTACATCCTATATCTCCTGGATGACTCTGACTGCTTCCTAGACTTCTTGTTACTACTCATTGTAAGAAAACTTTGATACCATCTTAGTTTACCTCTCAGGATGCTCTACGACTCTTCCAGAGATGGAGAGGGAAAAGGAGAACAGGAAGATAGAGAGAAAAAGCCGAGGAAACTTCTAGGGAAGAGTGTCAAGCTTTCCAGGGAAGGGGAAGGGAATTTTGAAATGTAGAAGAAAATACTGTGAATTACTGACTACAGTCCATTTGCCCAAGAGTACACCCAGTGTCCTATATCGGTCAGTTCAGTCAATAAACACTATTAAAAGTTCTTACTATGTGCCAAACACTATGCTAAACACTAGAATGTTCCCATGCTCTTCCCAGCAGCCTAGTGGAAAAAGTGAGAACTGGCTGGCCTAGGCACTCTTCTTAATTGGAGGTTCTGGGAGGAGTCATCTAGTCAAAGAGAGGCATCCAGGGGCGATTACACTGCTACACTTCTGAGGTGTGAGTTTCAGCCTGTGTGCAGACAAGGAAAGAACATGTTTAATCACAACATCCCTCAGAGACCAGCTATCAGAGGCGCAATAGTGGGGTTGTGAATTAGTGGAGGGAATGCTTGCTCATATGATGAAGTCACAGGTCTTGAATGTAATGAAGCATGTTCTATTAGTTACTTGTCTCGTATCCCTTTCTTAGACTGTGAACTCCATGAAGGCAAAGATTGTGTCTCATTTAACTTTATTTCCCTCCTAGTAACTAACACAGTCTTTTACACATAATGTAGATGCTTAGTAACTGGTGAAAGAAATTAGGTTGAATTCCTAGGAATTTCTCAGATTTAGTTTTTGACATGGCTTTTGGGCAAGTGTTCAATAACATCCCACTTTAAGCTGGAGTCTGAGATCCTGGACAGGCAGTAGATAGTATTCAGAGGAAGCTGGGTCCTACCAAGTAGGCCTCAGGAAGCAGCTGATGCCTTGTGTACTAGACTTAAGACTGTTTTTAATGAAGCCTGCTAGGTGGCATAGAGAAATGACATGTTGTTGAATCAATCTAGCTGGGAATAAGTATCAGCATATTCCATTCTCCAGGGGGCTTGAAATTAAGACATTTGTTGAAGGGACTGATTCTCAAAACCCCCAAATGAAACCAGGATCCTAAAGATTCCAAGACTGATCCTTATGGTGATCAAGTCCTGCAGAGGTGTTCATAGGTTTTCTTTGGAAATCTTGGGTCCAAACCTCAGGAAAGAGCCACAATGTGCAAATTATTAAGTTATAAGTCGCATCAAAGACTTCCAAGAGACAGTGGGTAAATTTACCCAACACTGAGTGCCTTGTTAATTCCCTGAATAAACTCCACAGCTCATGGCTTTATCATTTATTCAGAATATGCAATCCACTTTTTAGTGCTTACCCCTGCTGGAAAAATCCATTAAATATTAATTTCTTGGTCTCTGAATATACATCATAGGAAATCAAGAAAAGGGTGAGTATCCTAGAAAAGTGAAACTGTGCAGTGTGAGAAATGTATTGCAGGGAGGGAATCCTCTTTTCATTTCTGCTAGAGGTGAAAAAGTAACCTTCCCTCTTCAGATCTCTGAACTATTAAAGACATCCTGCTGTTTAATAGAATTAGCATGCCTGGTACATTTTCTTGTTTATCTCTTTGATCATAAGTTTCCTTTTACCTTTGGAATATTCTCTTACCTCTGTAATCTTCTTGTCTTATATGACTGTTTCTGTGACTGTGTGACATGTTAGTCACTGAGTTTCAGTTTCCTTATCTGTAAAAATTACTACCACTGCTGCTGCTGCTACTTCTACTTCTACTATTACTACTACTATTGTAGTGATGTTTATGAAATTACAACTACATAAATCATTACTAAGGACAGCTAGGTGGCACAGTGGATAGAGTGCTAGGCTTAGAATCAGAAAGATTCATCTTCCTAAGTTCAAATCTGACCTTAGATACTTATTAGCTGTGTGACCCTGGGTAAGTCACTTAACCTTGTTTGCCTCAGTTTCCTTATCTATAAAGTGGAGGAGAATAATAACACTTACCTCCCAGAGTTATTGTGAGGATAAAACGAGATAATATTTGTTAAGTATTTCATAAACTTTAAAAGGCTATATAAATGTATATATACATATATATGTATATATACATATATATATGCAATATATGTAATGCAGGTGACGGTTAACCTTAGAGGTTGAGGAATAGGAAAGGAAGATATTTGTAGCTAGGGTAACCAGGAAAGATCACATGTAGAAGGTGATACATGAACTGAGTCTTGAAGGAATCTAGCGATTTCAAGAGGTAGATAAAGGAGAGAAAATATTGCAGGCATAGGAGTAAGCCATTACAAAGGCACAGAGATGGTAGATGGAGCATTGTGTTTTAAGAACAGTAAATAGGATGGTAAGATAGGATTCTACAGGAAGTGGAAAAGAGGAACATATGAGGATACTGGAAAGATAGGAACAACCCAATCTCTTTTAGATACAAACAGAGGCATATGTGATGACCTCTTCTTTTGTCCTATCTGTCTGCTTCCTGATTATTGGTCCTCAGCCTCATCCTCTGCTTCATCTTGCCAGTAATTCTTGGTGTTTGCTCATCTCACACTTACCCAATGCTTTTCCACAACCATGACCATGACACCCCAGCTTCTTTCCTCCATTTCACAACTCCTTAGTTATTGGATGCAGCATTTTGACCCCAACCTACTCCAGGTCACAATCATTGTTCTGTTGTTTTTCACTGTCCTTAGGCAGTGTGTCCTAGGTATTCTTGACTCAGGGTCAGGCTCTGTATTGAAATGAAATTACTTGCTTGTAGACAATATAACATTTAATCAAAACATTTACTTAAGAAGAGCAGGGAAGAAAATATTCAGCAAGGATACAGCATATATTTCATTGAGTGCAGTTCTCCCATCTACACATTTGCCAAGATGGAGCTCCTAGCAAGAAGAGTATATCAAGCCTGAGGAACTTTTACTCCTGTGCTGGGTTTTTTATCTCATAATTAAGAAGAAAGCTATGTTAATGTTTTGAGTCTTAGCATACAGTCAGTTTCATTCTATCATTAGCAAAAAATTAACCCAGCCTATAGGGTCAGTCATGCTCTTGACATATTGGGCATAGCAATCAACTGACTTGATAGGGAAGTCTCCATTTGAAAAACTGCAGGTCTCTGTTGGAATTCTTATTATAGATGGAGATTATTTGGCAGTGGAACAAATCCTTTAGCACGGCAGCTGTTTGAAATAGTAGTTTGTCCAATGCTATCACAATTTAATCCTTACATTTCATTAAAGCTCTTGTATAAATGCCATCTACAACTGTTCATTTATCTATATCTGCTTTGTTAAAAACTAAAATCCTACACTAAAGCTTTCATTGAGTTGTGGAAGCAATGCTGAGTTCTCGCTGGCTTTGCCGGTAAGCATGGTCCCATTTAATCACAAGGGAAGTCTTCAGATATCCAACCAACAATGAAATACATGTTTGTTGTTCAAGAAATAGTCAAGCTAAGCAGAATGAGGATCATAATCATCTAATGACGTTTTTCTTGATTACAGCCATGGACTGCATTATGCTCTACATTTATGGAAAGACTGCCCACCTCACATGAAATCACCCATCTTCTAAGGAATAATAATAACAAAAATATCTAGTATTTAACTCTGTAAGATTGGAAAAGCACTTTACATGTATTAACTCATTTGATCCTTACAACAACCCAGTGAGGTAAGTCCTAGAGTTATCCCTATTTTACAGGGAAGGAAACAGACACAGAAAGTGTCTTGCCCAGGGTCATGTAGCTTTACTAGCTATATGTGTCTGAGGGAGGATTTGAACTTAGATCTTCTGACTCCATATCCCACTTTGTGTCCATTGTGCTACCTACCTGGCCACTAATACTCAGGTGTGTGTATGTGTGTTAATTAGGTTAAATACAACTTAAGCATTTGTGGTTTTTATTCAGAACCCCTGTCCTTGTCACAGGATAATTTTGGAATTTCCTTAACATCTTGCTCAGCTAAGACTGATGGAAAATGTTCTCTTAGGGTCCCTGATACCTCTTTTTTCATCTGTGAACTCTTTTTTTCTACCATGAATCACTGAGTAGGCTCACTGACTCTGTCTGGCTTCTAGTCTTTGCTATGTTGAGATTATTGGATGAACATACTCTGAATAGCATCCGTCTGAATCAAAAATATGCTCCCTCTATTAACAATCATTACGACAGATTGCTTAATTAGCCTGCTGAAACTGCCAATAACAGAAGTCATTGTTCTCTTAGAAATGAGAGTTTTATGAGCACTTATAATAGCATTTGAGAGAATCGCCTGAATAGCTGCTCTAATAAGAATTACACTAATCCACATTGTTAGTTGGGAGGTGGGGAGAGAAAAGGGTAATAGTGAGTTGATATTGCATAAAACAATACTACCGGCAGCCTGCCTGCTATACATCTAGTGAGGCCAAGAATAAACCTCATCACATTTCAGCTGCTGGAGTTGGGAGAGAGGGGAAGAAGAGGAGACTAAGGCAGAGTAGAAATCTCAGGGATCAGAGTTATCTGTCTGGACTTTAAAACATAAAGAAGGCTGGGGTTCAAATCCCTACTTTGACATCTAGTATGTCTGTGACCTTGAGCATTTCTAAAATGAGCTTAAATTAAATTACTTTTGGAGTACCTTCTAGTTCTTAATCTATGTTTTTATCATCAAAACTATCAGGTTAGAAAGAAAGGAAAGAAAAGGGAAAAATAGACCAGTGAAAGGGAATTAAGGTGATAAGGAATATTGAATGTATACAAAAGATTCATGTTTCATAAACCTATGGAAAATGGCTTTTGTAAAAAAATTCAATATTTAATAAATGTTAGGAAAACTTGATAACCCTATAGCAAAAAATAAATTTAGATGCTGACTTCCACCAATGTTGTATATTATAATAAATTCCTAAAATAAAATCATTAAAAAGTTATAAGAAGATCTAATCAGCTGTGGAAAAGAGGGTTTTTTTAATGTATTGGAAAAGTAGGAGAAATTAGAGGAAACAAGATAAATTAATTCAATTACATAAAATATTTTAAAAACCTATGCAACATGATATGGCCAAGATAATAAATATATATCCAATATAAAACAAAATTTAAGAGTTTGGGAAAATGAGGGAAATGTGACAGCCTAAAATTTATTTTATAAAACACAGTAGCTGCCTATAAATACTCCAAGTAATGATCCATTTAAAATACACAAATTATGCTCAATTAAAATAAATTTAATTACATTTAAAAACATTTATTAAGCCTCTACTAGAAATCCCTGCCATTCATAGGGACTCTCTCTTTAACTTGGACTTTGAGTTGGCTCTCCTCTAACACAGTGGTACAAACAGGTCTCCTTGCTTTATATCTTTCCTGATGTTTATAATAAGTTAGTCAGTCCATCAGCAAGCATTGAGTAAGTTCTTACTTTGTGCCAGGCATTTTGCTAAGTGGTGGGGATACAAAGAAAGATAAAAATAGTCTTCATTTTCAAGGAGCAAATATTTGAATAACTAATTAAGTGCATGCAAAATATATCCAGAATACATGAAAATAACATAAAGAAAAATATTAGTTTGCATTATTAGTTAGACTATTAGGAAGAATATTAGTTTGCTAGGAGGAGTGGAAACGGCCTTATAAAGGGGACAGAGTTTTACCTGACTCTTAATGAAGCTAAGAAAGGTAAAAAGGGTAAAATGAGAAGACATAGCATGCTAGACATGAAAGATAGCATGGAGAGGAGAGATGGTGTGTTAGACTTGAGTAACTACAGCAGATCAGTGCAACCAAATTGTTTGTAGAGTTTGTGTCTTTTAAGTAAAAGGAAAGTCCATAAGGGGAGAAGGTAATGAAATATAATGAGTTCTGCTTTGGATGTGTTGGGTTAAAGATTTCTATCGAATATCTGCTTGGATGTGGCCAAGGAGCAGTTAGAGATGCCTGACTATAGTACAGTAAAAAGACTAGGGCTAGATATATTGATCTAAGAATCATCTACATAGAGATAATAAATCAAGCCACAGGAGCTGATAAAATCACCAACTAAGACTCTACAGAGTAAAAAGGGAGTAAGACCCCTTGGGGGACACCAACGATTAGTGGACATGATATAGATATAGAAGGATAAAGAATCAGAGAAGAAGCTTGAAAAGAAGCCATCATAAAGATAAGAGGATCACCAGGAGACAGCAGTGCTATGAAGACCTAGAGAGGAGGAGTAACCAGAAGGATAAGGTAATTGACAGCATCAGGTGTCTCAGAGGTGTCATGGAAGATCAGGATTGAGAAAAGTTCATTAAATTTGACAGATTGAGAGAGGCCAAGTCAATAAGCATTTATTTGGTGCCCACCATGTGACAGGATGTGGGGTTAAGTGCTGGAAGATACCAAAATATAAGTAGCAAAAACTAGTTCTTGCTCTTAGGTGCCTCATAGCCTAACATGGGAGACAACATGCAAACAGCTTTGCACAAACAAGATACATGCAAGTTGAATTGGAAATAGTCTTCAGAAGGGAGAAGTAGCTTTAAAAATCAGTCAGGAAAAGATGTGTCAGCTGGGACTTAAAGGAAGCCAGGGAAGCCAGGAGGGAGAGGTAAGGGAGGAAACAATGAGGAAGGAGAGGGTTCCAGGTGGGAAGGACAAGCTGTGAAAACTCATGGAGTTAGAAGAGGGAGGATTTTGTGAGAAGGATAGCATGGAGGTGAGTGTCACTGGATCACAGATATGGAGGGGAGCAAAGTGCAAAAAGATTGGAAAAGTAGGTGGAGGGCAAGTTACAGAGGGGTTTACAAGTCAAACAAGAATTGTACATTTGATCCTGGGAGTAAGCGGGAATTAAGAGGACATTGGTAACTCTGGAGAGTGCAATTCAGTTGAATGATGAGTTCATAAGCAAGAGGATTTAGAAGAATGAAAGGAAGGCTGGAAGCCCCAAGATCATAGAGTCACTGGACAAGGTTATTTCTGTTATACCTCTCAAAGTATCTTGAATAGTTTCTATCTCCCATCTCTCTGCCTTTGTACAGGCAAAGTTGCCCAGAAAGCATCGCTTTCTTAGCTTTGCCTCTTAGAATCTCTTGCTTCTGTTGTGGTTTCATTGTGTGTTGTGGTGGCTCCATCACCTTCAGAGTCAGATTGCCTCTAATCCAAGAATAGGAATTTATTGAGAATAGATGCCCAACAGAAGTGGGCTAGGTTCAAAGAGGAACCAGCAACTTCAAAGAAAACAAGATGGATTTTTATAGGGTAGAGATGCAATTACACAACAGAAATTATGAATACTAAAAAGGCAAGAGAGGTTTGTCAAGGGATCATATAATGGGGAGGTGTCCCTTCTATGGTTCGGTGGTCAAACATCCTGGTCATGTTGCCCTCCTATTGGCTAGGTATTATGATCCTGCCTGGTCAAGATGGATAGTTAGGTATTGTGGTCCTGTCTTGAATGGTGTGATTGTGGTTGAATACAGGAATCCACCTGTTCAAATATGTGAGTTAGATCTGAGGGCAGTGGCTAGCTAGGGGCAGCGATTATATTGAGTCTGGGGACCTGTGGTGTGGTTACAGCCAAATTATGTGGTTAAATCAGCATCTGCCTGTTGTTCAGCAGGGCCCATAGGGAATTTAGAGTGTTGGGTCTAGGGGCAGCTTTATTAGATTTCAGCATACCCTTCAACACTCAATATCAATGTCCCCCTGTACATGAAACTTTTCCTGATCCTGTCTTAAAATTTTCTTTTTATATATTTTGTTTATATTTATGTCAGTACATATTTCCCTTCATGGAATGTAAGCTCCTCAAGGACAAGAAATTTTTCATTTCTATGTTCTTATCACAGCTCCCTGCATATCACCTGGCTTATCATAAGCCCTTGATAAATATTTGTTAACTGCTTGAGACACCTTGATAGAAGAAAACCTTTAATGTGGTTCTTTGCTCTACTGAATAATTTCTCAAAATAATCCACAACAAAAGTAAAATACAGTGGAATTTTTTTGGTATTCTCTATCAGTTTGTTATTCAGTGTGCCAAGGATTTATTCAGATTAGGGTTGAGATACTGGGAGTAGACAATTTAAGGAGATGTTTATTGGCCAAGAACTAAATCTAGAATAATGCCAAACCATCAAGGAGACACACAGGGCATTTTAATGATACCCTGATGAACATGATGGGGACTCTTAGACCTCAAGGCTTGGGGATTTTCCACATGGCCTTTCTATATAATCTGCAATGTCAAGAGGAATAGCACAACAGGCTTTTCTCATAACATTAATTTTAGACAGGGATGAGAGGGAGAGCCATGACTTTCTATTAACCTGAGCTCTAGAGACATATAAACCATATGTAGTAGATGAAAAATATTGTTATCCAGGTACTGAACTCTTTGAGGAAGGAAGGGGAATGTCCTGGAGGACAATATGTATATGTGTGCACACATATATACATGCACACTACATATATATATATATATGTGTGTGTGTGTATATGTACTATGTGTGTAAAATATTACTTGATATAGGTATTTTTATCTATTCTATTAGATTGTGAGCTCCTTGAGAGCAGGGATGTTTTTTTGCCTTTCTTTCCATCCCTAGATTTTAGCTGAGTACCTGATTCATAGTAGGTGCTTAATAAATACTAGTTCACTGACTGACAAACATTTGCCTCCCACCCAAAGATGTGAATGTTAACTGAACAGAGCTGGCTCCAATTCATTATAGAGCTATCTGTATTCCTTTTTTCAGTGACTTAGCTGATATACACTCCTCCGGAGGTGAAACTTACTATTTATATATCTTTTGACAATTTCACCCCTTTTGGGTCTCAATATCCTAACTCATAATCTGAGAGGGTTGTAGTTGATGATCTTTAAGCTCCTTCTATCTCTTGATCTAAGATATTATGATCCCATGATCAGTAAGGATGTTGGCCATGTAATTTGCTAGTGTTTACTGGTATGGGGCAAAATAATACTTTGGGGAGATTAGGGATCAGTAATATAATTTGAAGAGAGAGTAATTTTTTAATCAGGAAAAAATGCTGTGGGGATGAAGCTGTCTCTCCTTCTTAGTTTACCTGGGACTCCTTGGAACTTTGCCTTTTCAAGTACTAGAAAGATCTACAGAATGGGGACCACATATGCTGAAGATCACACAGAGTTGCTACAGGGAGAAGTAAACTCATGGTCATTGCCCTTGCCTGTACTAGAGAGATTAGAGCAGTAGTGAACAATGGTGCACTGTGAATTATGTGGATTATATAGGTCAATACAGAAGTTGTATTCTATCAAAGAGGAGAGTATCTTAAGAAAAAGGAAGAAAAATTTTCCTTATTGCTGAAGGGGCACAAGTATAAACTTTGTTATAATTTCTGTTGCTTTAAATAAAACCTATTCTATGTTTATTGTCTTTGGAAGCTGAGAACTTATGGAGGAAGGGGATCTTTCAGAGAGAGCAAAATGAGACAAAAATGGACATTACAAGAGTTTTCCTATTATGAGCTAAAGAGATTTTTATAAGAGACCCTCAAAAGACCATGAAGCAGTTAAAAATATCAGTTGCTGGACAGTGGTATTTAAAGGAAATGGGACAGAAAGAAAGGGTCATGTTAAAGTATTCTCACAGTTTCGGTAATTGCTATACTTTATAATTAGCACAGTAGCTCCATCTCTACGAATATCCTTTCTCATTAACTCCTTAAAATATACTAATAACTTGAGCTATTCCGCCTCCTTCACAATCCCTGGGGTTGGCTTGGCAATGGATTGGCAACCAGAAACCCTGCCACAATCAGCTTCTGTGTGATGAGGAATGATCTGTGCTTCTGAAGATCTGCAACACATTTCACAAGCCCAGGGGAGAACAGCATGTGGCATACAACAGCTAGCCAAAGCAGGTGCCCACTCAGAGAGTAGAGGAGGGACAAGAAGGAAGGGTAGTAAGGCAGTGAGTATGAGAAGGAGGGGTAAAGGGGGTAGGAAAAGAAGAAGAAAGGGAGAGGCAGGAGACAAATGCTTTGGAATAGAGAATGCTATTTTCAGAGTCAGTTTCATTTGTTCCTATAAAATATTCAGTGTGTAAGAAAGAGCATCAAGGTGGAGCCAAGATGGTGGAGTAGACAGACCTGTAAAAGCTCTTCATAGCCCATAAAACACCTGTAAAAAATGACTCTAAACAAATTCTAGAGCAGCAGAAGCTTCAAAATGAAGAGTGAAAGAGATTTCCAGCCCAAGACAGCCTGGAAGGCCGGCAGGAAAGGTCTGTTGCACTGGATGCAGAGTAGAGTGCAGACCTGTGTGGGCCGCACAGCGCAGCAAGGACAGGACCCAGAATAGGCTTCAGGTGCCATCAGCAGTAGTGGTTCCCAGGCTGCTCAACCCACAAACACCAAAGACAGCTTCAGAGGTCAGTGAGAAAGTTCTTTCACCCAGGAGAAGGAAACGTGGTCTGGACTGCTGGCAGCAGCCACTGCAGCTGCAGCATCCATTTTTGTAACCCTCTGCCTAAAGCCCCTGGGGGAATTGAGAAACTGATCTGAATCTCAGCCCTAAGTGGCAGCCTTGGGGTAAGGAGGAGGGCTGGCATGGTGGAACTGCTGAAGGCTTTGGAGAGGATCCTGGGAAGAAAAAGCTTGTGATAGCTCCCAGACCAGAGCACAGGCTAGGAGAGGAGTAAACTCCTCTCCCTTGATTGTGCCATCTTGGAGAGACTGAGAACTTACTGGGTCCCAGAGTATACCCTCCTCTTGACAAAGAATATACCCTACTCTTGTCAAGTAAATGGCTGGGAAAATGCCTAAGAAAGGGAAAAAAATAAGACTATAGAAGGTTACTTTCTTGGTGAACAGGTATTTTCTTCCATCCTTTCTGATGAAGAAGAATAATGCATAACATCAGAGGAAGACAAGGCTTCTGCATCCAAAACCTCCAAAATAAATACATAATGATCTCAGGCCATGGAAGAGCTCAAAAAAGATTTCAAAATCAAGTAAGAGAGGTGGAAGAAAAATTGGGAAGAGAAATGAGAGCAATACAAGAAAATCATAAAAAGCGAATCAACAGCTTGCTAAAGGAGACCCAAAAAATATGAAGAAAATAACACCTTTAAAAGTAGGCTAACTCAATTGGCAAAAGAGGTCCAAAAAGCCAATAAGGAAAAGAATGCTTTAAAAAGCAGAATGGGTCAAATGGAAAAGGAGGTTCAAAAGTTCACTGAAGAAAATAGTTCCTTAAAAATTAGAATCGAGCAGATGGAAGCTAATGACTTTATGAGAAACCAAGAAATTACAAAACAAAACCAAAAGGATGAATAAATAGAAGATAATGGGAAAGAGCAACAAGTAGGACATCACTTCACCTGGGCATTCAATGTTAACCAATGATAATAGTGGGCATTTACTTAGTGATTTAAGTTTTGCAAATTGCTTTACATACATCAACTCAGCTGAGCTTAGTAAGAACTCTTTGAGGAGGTCACAAAGAGTATTATTTTCCTGATTTTACAGAGTTTATGAACTTCTCTAGGTTCATAAAACTAAGTATAATGGATGCACTCCAACAAGTGTAATGGGGGGGAGCAGGACCCTTTACTCCCATTCTCTACTGTCATTGATTCATTTTCCTCAAATTGACTAGACAATTTTCACTTCTAGTTCCTAAATCTTGTTCACAAATCATCTCACTTTCAAGTTAAACAAAAAAGATTAGTTAGGCTAGAGATATGATGGTAAAAAACAGGAGCTTATACCATCAAGAAGCATGATTATCATCCACGTTCAAAAAAGCTACTTCAATTAATCTGATCCTGTTTAGTTGAAAGTTTGTAAATGCAGTCTCTCCACCCTATCCTGAGCCACTTAAGTGCTGTGGGAAGGTGGGAGTGAGGAGAGGTAAGCAAATATTTGTCTTCTAACATAAAGGGAGGAGTTTTTTTTTTAGTCCCTTATAGGAGTTAACTAACAATACCTTTTAGAATTTAGTGTTAATGAGCCTACTGGGAACTGAAGCTGCCTCAAACTTCCATCAGCTGCTGAGTCAGCTATACACCAAAAATCTATTGGGGTACCAGGACTCCTGGAATGTAAGTCATTTGAGGCAGGGACTGGATTGTTTGTTTGTATTTATTACTTTGTACTTAGTACAGTGCCTGGCTCATGGCAAACAGAGCAAATTCTATTGTAAAGTGGACACTATCCTACACTTAAAGTAAATATTACTCGTTTGTTAAAAATAAGACTCAGTACTTTCTCAGTGTATTCCCTCCCCTCCCCTCTTCTCTTCTTCCTTCCCCTCTTCTCTCTTCCCCTCTCTTCCATTATTTGCCATTCACAGGGCTAGGTCCTAGGAAGACAAAAGAATCTAATGGAGTTTCTGCTCTCAAAGTGCTTCTGTTCTGCTGGGATGGTTAGCAATGAATGGGTCTCTATCAGTGTTATTCCTGACATGTGACTCTCATGGCTTGGAAGGTGAAATGTGGTTTTATAGTTGCTTTTATTCATGTTGCTTTATAGTTTAAAAAAATCATTAACCTTGCAGAGAGTTTGCCTTGTGCCTGATTCTGTGAAAGATTGGTTATCAGAACTCTGCTGATGTTCAAGCAGATCTGTGACCAAGATGAGGTAAAAGTGACTTTTACCCAGTGCGCTGAAATTTAGACAATAAAGCTATTCAATATACATACTCCTTAAATAGTTTAGAGACCACCAGAGTAATGAATTTCCCTGCCAACCCAACTGTAAAGTTAATCATGGCAGCATACCTGAGGACCACTGCTGTGAATGGTTTTAAGGGTCTAATTGCATAGTACAATGAACTCTTTATTCAGTAGAAAACTAAACATTGTTCAGTAAAGTAAAGCATAACATTCATAACAACATCCTTAAGCAAAATATATAATCTAATACATATATGTGTCTCATAACATTCAGAATGCCATATGGCACATAGCATATATCATTGCAAACCCAAAGTCAGGGGGTCCCAGGCTAGGGTCTTCCCCAGCAAGATGCATTCCTAGGTCACTGTAAGAACAATCTTCTTAATCAATACACAGTGTTCAAGTAAAGTCCTCTCTCATTTTGACTCGAGACTGAATTCCAAACCCCATGGCTGCTCCTCCATGAGCCGACCACTCCCAGCTCTTGCTTGGGTTCACACACACAGGCAGCTCTCTGCTCCTGCTCCTTGTCTCAACACATGGGAACTGTTCTACTCCAAACTCTTCTTGCTTCTGTCTGATAGCAGGTTCTAGGTTCCTGCCTGCAGCTTCTGTTTCTAGGAAAACAAAGCTTAACAGGGCTATAATAATGATTATACACTTTACCAGTGCCGTTATTTCAATTCACTCATAAAGACTAACAGATAGGGCTTCTGTCTGAGAAATCAATATAGACCAACAGACAGGACTTCTGCCTGAGAAGTCAACACAGACCAACAGACAGGGCTTCTGTCTGAGAAATCAACACAGACCAACAGACAGGGCTTCTGTCTGAGAAATCAACACAGACCAACAGACAGGACTTCTGTCTGAGAAATCAACACAGACCAACAGACAGGGTTTCTGTCTGAGAAATCAATATAGACCAACAGACAGGGCTTCTGCCTGAGAAATCAACACAGACCAACAGACAGGACTTCTGTCTGAGAAATCAACACAGACCAACAGACAGGGCTTCTGTCTGAGAAACCAACACAGACCAACAGACAAGACTTCTGTCTGAGAAATCAACACAGACCAGCAGACAGGGCTTCTGTCTGAGAAATCAACACAGACCAATAGACAAGTCTTCTGTCTGAGGAATTATCACAGACCAACAGACAGAGCACCAAAACAAACATTCCTTCTATTAGGTTGCCTCACAAGCAAGTTTCCCCAGCCTGCTCATGGTCACTTCTCTCTCAGCTCTGCTTCTGACTGCTCCCAATCACTTAGCAGTGTCTGACCTATGGTTGGTGCTATAAAATGCTTATTCCTTTCCTCTTCCCCAACAAGTAAATGGAAAAGACACTGAAGAAAACAAAAATTATTTATGATGATGGTGATGGTCATTACAAACATTACATAGTGAATGCACTCAAAGTGATTTAGAGCTGCAGACCTAGTACACCCTACCAGGCTTTCTCTTTTCATGATTTTGTCTTTTGGGGAGAAGCCAAGATGGTGGAGTAGAAAGATACACAGATGCTTAGCTCCTACCCCAGAAAATACCTGTAAAGAAGAACTCTCAACAAATTCTAGAGCAGCAGAAGCCACAGAACAACAGAGTGGAGGAGATTTCTGTTCCAGAGAGATCTGAAAAACCAGTGGGAAAGGTCTGCCCTGCCTTGACCACATGGCACTGAGAGGAGCAGATCTGAGCAGGCTTCAGAGACAGAATCTCCAGGAGCAGCACAGATCCCTCAACCCACAGGTGCCAAAGGTCAGTGAGAGGGTCTCTTTGGCTGGCCGAGAGGGGAGCAGGGTGTCCCCATAACTCAGGCCCTCTCGGGAGGCAGCAGCAGAGGCAGCAGCAGATAGGGGCTCCCAAAGCAGGCAGTGGCCTGTGTCCATTATTGAAGGTCTCTGTGTAAACCCCCTGAAGGAACTAAGCTCCATGTGGAGGCCCTGCCCCCACCTGAGCAGCTGAACTTAATCTTATACTGAATAGCAGCCCTGCCCCTGCCGAAAGCCCCTGAGGCTGGGGAGCAGAATTTGAATCTCAGCCCCCAAGTACTGGCTGGGTGGAACTGGAGGCTAGGTGGTTGTGGAGAGGAAACTCAGAAGTCTAGTAACTGCCTGGGAAAATGCCCAGAAAAAGGGAAAAAAAAATAAGACCATAGAAGGTTACTTTCTTGGGGAACAGGTGTCTCCCCCCAACCCTTCGGATGAGGAAGAACAAGGCATACTGTCAGAGGAAGTCAAAGGTCCTCCCTCCAAAGGGGACTTAAACTTGGCTCAGGCAATAGAAGACCTTAAAAAACAAGTTAGCAGCCTGCTAAAGGGGAACCAAAAAAGTGCTGAGGAAAATAGCAGCTTTAAAAAGAGGCTAACTCAATAGGAAAAAGCAGTCCAAAAAGCCAACGAGGAGAAGGAGGATTTAAAAAGCTGAATTAGCTAAATGGAGGAGAAGGTTCAAAAGCTCACTGAACAAAATAATTTGTTGAAAGAGAGAATTGAGTCCAGGGAAACGAATGACTCTGAGTTAAACCAAGAAGTTAGTAAACAAAACCAAAAATTGGAAAAAATAGAAAATAATGTGAAACATCTCATTGGAAAAACAACTGACCTGGAAAATAGATCCAGGAGAAATAATTTAAAAATTATTGGACTACCTGAAAGCCATGATCAAAAAAAGAGCCTCGACGTTATCTTCCATGAAATTATCAAGGAAAACATAATTTTGTCTTTTATTGAAGCAGCGAATATGTTATAGAACCAGAAGTTACCCTCACAGAACGGAGAGGAGAAAAGGAAAGAAGGGCGAGGGTGAACTGAAGAAATGGTAAAGAATTTCCTTGTAGATATAATTGTTCTGGTTCTTATCCTTTTTGTTAGCAACAGTCTTTCCCTCCTGAGAATGAATGAATGCTTTCCTTAATAAACAAATGAGTGAGTGATTAATTTTACAATTAGCCCTACTGGTCTTACTTTTTCATTGATGTCTTAGCAGTTTGGTGACTAAATTAAAAGGTGTGTGTGTGTGTGTGTGTGTGTGTGTGTGTGTGTGTGTGTGTGTGTGTCTGTGTGTGTGTGTCTGTGTGTGTGTGTCTGTGTGTGTTGGTTCATGATGTGTAAGGGTTCAAGAAAGTAGAGACAGTGCTCTAAAACATGAATAAAATGAGAGAACTCTGAGCCTCATTCTAGCCTGATAAGACAGAGACCTTTGTTTTTATCTAGCTTGTGTACAGGCAGACTGGGTAATCATTCAGCAGAACCTTAGCCTCCAAATATCTTTTCCATTTGTATCTGAAGAATCAACATTAGTTAATCATTACTTTGGGTTAAGTAAACACTGTGCTCTCTAAATCAGATATCCCTGGGAGGGGAAGGCTTTTAAATCCTCAACATATTAGCATAAATTTGCTAATCAAAATTCCTTAAAGATCACAAGAAAGTGGTGGTTTGGGAGGGGAGAGGAAAAAAAATAATGAAAAATAATACATTATGTTTTTATAGCCCCTTGGATTTTACAAAGCATTTTCTTCACAAGAACCAAGTAAGTATGTTAATCTCCATTTTAAGGATGAGAAAACAGCTCTGAGGAGTTAAGATATTTCTGCATGATCATATACCAAGTAAATGTTCAAGACAGGATCTGACATGGCAGGCATACATGTTAACCTGGGTCTCCTCAATATGTCCTTTATTAATAAATTCTTTCATTTATGAAATATTTTTAATTTGTCAAAGGGATTTCACAGACATTTTTTACTTGATTTTCACAACTTCCTTTTGAGGTGGTGGGGTACAGGTTATTATCCCCATTTAATAGTATAAAAGCTGAGATCCAGAGAAGTTAAATGATCTCAAGGTCCTATAATGAATCAGCAATGGAGCAGAGAATAAAATTGGGACCAGAGTCTTCTGACACCAAAATGTCATTCACATGGTTGTCAGTTATTTTCGCTAAGCACAAGCAAGTTTGGACATATTAACCCTCTGTTCACTAAATCCCAATTGACTCTTTATTACTTCTAAGAGCACATATAAAGTCTTATGAGCTGGACCCAACCTTTTTACTTACCTTCCCAGATTTACTACACATTACTCTCCTTCACTAACTCTCGAGATTATCCATCTGGCCTTCTTACAGTTCCTCATGTATTGGACTCCATTCTGTCTCCTTGCCTTTTCACTGGCCATTACCCATGCCTGGAATATTCCCCTTCTTTACCTCTATTTAGAATTCCTAGTTTTCTTCAAGACTTAGCTTAGCTATCATTTTCAAATTGAAACCTTTTCTTATCTCCCCCTCCCCAAATAGTGGTACCCTACTCTTATAATCACCCTAAATGTCTTGTATTTATTTAACACACACCAATTTATGTGCACATTTTATGTCCCCAAGTCCCAAAATGTAAGCTCCTTAGGCCAGGATTTTTTCACTTTTGATTTTATATTTTCAGGCTTAGTACATAATAGGCATTTAATAAATGCAGGTTGATTCATTGATAGTCTCATGTTCTTGTCCATGACAAAATCATAATTATCAAATAATACCCCATTGCTTTGTATCTATTTACTGTTTATTTTGGGGGGATGGAGATAGGAGCACAGAAAGACAGAATACTCAACAACAGCCATAATAGCAATTCCTGAAAAAAGATGGTAGCAAATTGAATACAGGGGGTGGCTTTCTGTTGTTAACAGGGTTAGCTCTCCTTGATTTGAAATTAAATATCCTTTCCAAATGGTACCTTCATTGATTCAGATCTGGTGTAGAGCTAGAAGGCAAAGCAATATTGTTTTTAACCTTCTGGAGGTATTGAAAACCAGGTTGTATAGATTCCAACAAGAAGAAAAATGACATGTAACTTGACTTAGCTGAAATTAGTGGTCAGAGGTTAGAGATTTGTAGGTCTTCGGCCAATTTTCTTCTGACTCTACTGGGTCAGAGTATTAACACTAACTCTCTGCTTTTCATTTTCTCTTCCTCTCTTCTCTCTTGGCTTCCTTTCTCACAGATAGAATAGTAGGCATAAGTTCTAATCTTCTTCTCTTTATGTGTACTCTGTTGGTTGCATTGGAGGTCTACTAGGGCTTAGAGAAGGTACCAACTGTTGATACAGTTCCATTATCTTTGGAGAAATGCTTTTGTGTCTGTGGCTTTAGGGTTACCATTAAAAAATATACCCTCTATTTAGAGGATCATTTTCAATTAGTTTGTATGTTTTCTTTATGTTCTAGAAATTTGCTTCCTCCTTCCCCTGCCTGCAAATGAGAGGACTATGTGCCCACTACTCATCATTAAATATCTTTCTCCTGGCCAAAATTAGTAGTATATTCAGTGAGGTTCTTCTAGCCAAGCATATTTATGATAGTTCTTAAAAACTCCTTAGTAATAGCTGGAAACAGTAAGAGTCAAGGGAAGCAATGCTGGCTCGGGATCCAAAGAACCTGGATACCTCTTTCATGCTTACTATCTATGTAACCTTAAGCAAGTCTCTTTACTTCCATGGTCCTCAGTTTTCCCATCTGTAAAATGAGAGGTTTGGGTTAGATGACTTCTGAGGTCACTTCTAACTCTAAATTTATACTTCTGTGAGTCAACTATAATCCCAAATCACCCTCTGGAGTAATGGCTTTAATATGTTTGACAAGAATACAGGTAGAAAGCTTAAAAATGCGGGCTTTTCCACAAGATCATAGAACTGGAAGGGACCTTAAAAACCAAGCTATCTATTCTAATCTCAGTTTAACAGATGAGAAACTGAGACTCAGAAAAGTGATGTGACTTACCCAAGGTCGCACAAGTAAATTAGTAGCAGAGAAAGTACTGAAATCCAGCTTGTCACACTGTAAATCCAGTGTTCTTCCTTCTGCTATGATTGTGAAACAAGGTTATTCAGTCAACTGACATTTATTAAGAACCTAGTCTATGCTGAGCACTGTGTTATGGACTGGGTATTTAAAAAAAAAACCCAAAAGGCAAGAAATATACCCTGACCTCACAAAGCCCATAGTCTAATGGTTAGATGAGATTAGTCTGAACTCAGTCTAACATTTAAGGTCTATTACAATTTGACTCTTAGCTATTTCTCTTAGAAATTGAATTTTTCAGCACTAGAAGAAATGTTCAGTGTCAATTAAATGCAGCTGTATTTTATAAATAAACTTGATGTGTGTTTGTCCTTCATTGCTGAAGAAGACCATGCCATCAGAGAAATGATGACATGACTTGCAGTTGACTTTGTTTTGAGTGAGGGAGGTCTGTGCGGGTCATCAGCCTCACTTCTCCTCCAGAGCCATCAGAATCCAGTGACCAGATATTTATCAGGATGATTGGAGATGACCCAGGATGAAGCAATTGGGGTTAAGTGACTTGCCCAAGGTCACACAGCTAGTGAGTGTCAAGTGTCTGAGGTCAGCCCACCCATTCTAACTTAAATGGGGCAGCGGATAGATAAATAAACTAAACTGAAGATGAGGGAGGTTGTGACACAGTCCAAGTCCCATAATGAGTCAGTTGTAAAACCAAGACTATAATCTAGACGTGATTCGTTTGAGCCAATACTCTTTGTTCCATTTCATTTCTTCTCTAGTCTCCAATTACCTCAACAATACATCACTGTGTTGTTCACATATATGATACCAACCTCAATGATCAATCCGTTGAGTATCTTTATTAGTTTGCAAATAACATTATGCTTATGACATTTTGCTCCCTAAAGTGTGTTTCTCTGCTTGTGAATTGTCTGGTCATCTGCTCTTGCCACTGCGACTATGCACATTTGTGGGAGAATTTGTACCAGGATTATGGAAGACATATTGTATTACTACTATTCTTACAAGGTCCTTTCACTAAAGTCTTTGAATTGAGCTAACTCTATCTTCTATGTACTAACGTTAAAGACATTAACTCACAAGTCAGAGTTTTACAGATCAGAGTTCATAGAGTTCTTTGACCTTAGGGTAGTCATCCTAGCAGGGGCACTTAATCTATGAGTGACGAGTTGATTGAATAAAGCCCATATTATTAAAGGACTCATCAGCACAATTTATGACCACTCAAATGGGACTACTCTAATAATCTATACAGGAAAAGGCAACGGAATGAAGAATATTCATTGCTCATGCCAGGACATAAAAATGAATGGACGTAAAAATGAATGGACATAAAAATGAATATGGAATAAAGATGAAGTAGTTCATCAGCATATGTGTCTCAAAGAGTTGCTGAAGATGGTTAATGAGTTGGCAGCTCAGATTTGAATAAGACAAAGAGAGCAGGTACGATGGCATTTGTAAACTTCACCATGGTTTTTACATACATTTTTATAGATATCTTTTTTTATATTGCTTAAATTTATCCTTCTACCTCTTCTTTCCTATTCCTTATCACAGTTTTTTAAAAGAAAAGAAGAAAGAGAAAAAATTCAGTAAGATGATCAACATATCACGTCATATCAAAAATATGACTTTATATGCAATGTCCTCTGTCCTGTACCCTCCACTGCTGCAAAGTTGGAGGAGAGGTGTCTTCTCCTACCTTTTCTTCATTGGCAAAATTATTCTTCAAAGTTTTGAAACATTTTGTTATTTTTGCCAATTTTCTGAGTGTGAGGAGAAACCTCAGGATTATTTGAATGTTCATTTATTTTATTTGTGATTTGAAGAATTCTTCCAAATGAATCTTATGAGTTTAAAGTTCTTTGACAACTATTTGTTCATATACTTTCACTTCTTATTAACTGGGGAATGACTTTGGGCATCTATCTATCTATCTATCTATCTATCTATCTATCTATCTATCTATCTATCCATCCATCCATCCATCCATCCATCCATCCATCCATCCATCCATCCATCCATCCATCCATCCATCCATCCATCTATCTATCTATCTATCTATCTATCTATCTATCTATCTATCTATCTATCTATCTATCTATCTATCTATCTATCTATCTATCTGCCTGCCTGTCTGTCTATCTATCTATTGTCTATGTATCTTATATGAAAAAAATTTATCTGCAAAATTTGAAGCAAAGATTCTTTTCCAAGTTGACTGGTTCCCTTCTCCTAGACTGAGTTCTTAAATTGTGTGTATGTTCATGTGTGTGTGACTAATCCATTTGTCACACTGATAAAAGCTATTGTCCCCTTATCACAATAATATTTTTAAATATATAAAATTAAATATAAGATTAGAAAGGAAATAAAACATATTGAAATAAAGATATAGTTATTTTCTCATTAAGTTCATGGATCTTCTAAAATCTATTTATGTACACCTTTGTGGTCCATGGCCCCCAAGTAAAGAACTCCTATTCTTATTGCATTGATTTTGTGTGTTTATGTACATGCACATGCACATGTGTACATGCACCCAAAAGCTTTTCAATTTCATTTAATCAAAATTATCCTGTTAATATTTTGTTATTTCCTCTATCCCTTGCTTGGATAAGAATTTGTCTCTTCTCTGTGCCCATAAAATATGTATAATTTGCTTCACATAAGTTTTTGGTGGTATAACCTTTAATATTTTGAATTTATTATAGAATATTGTGTTAGATGTTGGTCTAAGCTTTATTTCTGCCAGACTTGTGTATTTCCTTCAAGGATTTCAACTTGCTCCCCAACATAAAACCATGTATTTAAAAATGTATTAGATATATTTTAGAATGTAAGAGCATATTAAAAATATTCTTTCAATGGGGCTATGTAACTGAGAAATATGAAATACTGCAAGTTTTGAACAATCGAACCTGGGTTAGAGAAAGTCCAATGAAGAGATTCATGGTGGCTATAAATGGTCTGCAGAGGACTAGTGGTGATAAATTACATTAAAGAAATGGTATGAAAGCTATGATGTAGGGAACATATGATCAAAAAGGGGGATGGACTGATAATGTGATGAGAGCAAGGGATAGCAGAGGAACAGCCTGAATGCTTCACTGGTGCCTATAGAATAGGAAGACCTAGAAGAAGAACTCCAATACTTAGGATGCACTTAAGGGAGGATATGGAAAAGAAGCACCCAGGATGAGAAGACATGGAGGGGTTATGATCTGCTCCTACATTGGTGAGATCTGAGATCCTCTGATATTTTGAAGTATTATTCCTGATCATCTCTGCTGTGCTTGAACTGCTCTTGTTATCTTTCAAGCATACTATTCCCTTTTTTACTCTTATATATTATATTCCCTGACTGGTGGAGAACCACCTGATGATGAACTTTCAGTGCCCTATTCTCCAATCATATCCAAACTATCAGAAACTTGGTCTCTGGCCTTTGGGCTCCGAGGTCAGAAAGATGAGCAAAATTTTGCCTTATATATTACTGGGGTCCAGGTCTTCATGCTACTTTGAGGAAATTTCCTCAAATGGTCCTACTCTCCAATCATCTCCATGCCATTAGGAACTTGGACTCCTCCCCTGGGTTTCTCTTCTCTGATTGGTAAGCTTTGACCTTATCTTTCTGGGGTTCATGATTCTCTACACCATACTGCCTACCCCCCTTTCCAGCTCCCCCTTTATGTGTTGTCTTACCCCATTAGAAAATAAGTTCCTTGAGGGTAGGGATTGTCTTAGTTGTTAATATTTATGTTCCCAGTAATTAGCGTAGTACCTTAAACATAATGCTTAATATTCTCTCTCATCTTTTTCTTTTTTTTACAAACTTTACTAGTTCTCAATGAACAGATCCATAGTCAATTACTGTGTCTTTATAAATTTTTCTCTGACATTTTTTCAGTCTGGGGATCTGCCAAAACTTGCCTTTCACTGGCATAGATTTTAAGAATCCAGGGCTGTCTTTCTGCTGTGATGAAGCATTGGAACAGGACTACAACAGAAGATACAATACTTGTATAATAACAATAGTTCACATTTCTATAGAATATTTTCTGCATAACAGCTCTGTGAAGTAGGTGGTGAAAACATTGGAATCCTAACTCTGCAGAAAAGACCCTGAAGCTCAGAAAACTTGAGTGATTTGCCTAAAGTTACACAGCTAGTCTGTATCCTATCTTCACCTTAAAACTAGATCTTTTGACTCTAAGTCCAAAGATGTAGGTAGCAGAGCTGGAAACCTAGGCAAGTCTTCTCAGTAGACCATGACAGTACTTTATGAAATGGCTTTTGTGGATAGATAAGCATTGGCACATTGATCAAACAGATGGCATAATTCCTAGAACCCTGCATGAGGCTCAGTAACTTGGCTCAGTCAAAGTATGGTTAACATCTGCCTCTCCTGGCCCACAAATTTCCAAAATGTGCTTTCAGGCTGGTTTGGAGAGATGGGTCTTGGCCTGGAAGACAATGAGCTCATACTCATTTGCCTTGCCTATATAACTGAAAGCTGCATTAAATAATGAGGTGGAAAAGCCAGATCCTTGTCATCTTAAAGTATGCCTATTTAGAAGGCATACTGATTAGAAAAGTTCTCAAAATCTTCGGCATCTTCTGATAAGTCCAGAGCTTTGTTTTTTCCACAGTTTAAATCAGAGAGAACTTAATATTTACACTATTAATAGCTCTTTTTCTCTATGAGTTAATATCATGACTGATTTTGTAAAGCGCTAAATGGTTGTCTTAATCTAGTTACACAGTGCCTTGAGTATTGTGGGTATACAATCAATCTTTCTTGAATACAAATAAATAGTCACCCTAACTTTTCTCAGCCCCTAGTTCTAATTAAAACACACGTTATTACTTTAACAGAAGGGACCTCAGAGACTACCTAGGCCAACATCTACCTGAAAAGAATTCCTTTGATAACATGCACAAATTTTAAACTTGTCCTTAAAGACCGCTAATGAGTGGAGCCTCATTATTCCATTTGACTTTTAGATAGCAGCTAAGTGGCACAGTGGATAGAGTGCCAGGTCTTGGGTCAGGAGGACCTGAGGACACTTACTAGCTGTGTGACCCTGGTCAACTCACTTAATCCTATTTGCCTGTTTCCTCATCTGTAAAATGAAGTGGATAAGGAAGTGGCAAACCACGTGAATATCTCTACTGATCCAAATGGGGTCACAGAGAGCTGAAACTACTCAGCAACAGCAGTAACAATAGTATTTACTTCTCAGAGTTGTTGTGAGGATCAAATCTTTCCCTTCCCTTCCCTAGTCACTAATAGGAGCCTTTCCTTGCTATTCATTACTTTCTTTTCATGCTCCTTTGTGTCTTTAGCTGAACTATGTACCATTCATTTAACCACTGCATACAGAAAGGCTAGTTAGCTAATTTGTCTGCAAATAGTCTCATTTGTAGCCTGCCACATCCTGCAGCAAACCTGTGGTTTGTAACTAGATATTACACATTTGGAACAACAACTTCACATTTCATCCCTGATTTCCTTCAAAAGTCTCCATGATCTCCCTATACCCAATTGTGTTAGTATTAGGTCTAGGACATCCTGTGCAAGTATTTGGTTTCTTACCTCCACTGGATGTGTTTGAAGAGTAGGAACATCCGCAGCAAAGCCCAAGGCACAGGAATATATCCAGTCTTTTGTTGTCCGTTTTGAAACCTGAGTTCATTGTTTTTGAACTGTGATCAAGTAAGTGTTTTCATGTATTTTCTTGGTTCTACATGTGAGAACCTCTTGGTATTTACTCTGGAGTCCTTTAAAAGGTGCTCCTCTGATTCTTCTGTAGCACCTTATTCATAATTTGTACTTGGCCTGATACATGTTGCTTTCATAAATGGGAAAACATTCCTTTTCTTTAACAGATTGCTGAAGCGAGTGGGAAGGGTGGGGAGGAGGTTCAAGAAAACTGGAATTTTCTTAGCTTTGTACCTCAAAGGATCAGGAATGGGGTTAGGTGATTTATTTTATAAATGGCATTTGGGAGGTATTTGGGAGCCATAGCAACTTCTTGAGTAGGGGAGTGGAATGATCAAGGCTATGTTATAGTAACAGCAATTTGGCAATTGTATATAGAGAGAATGAGTTCCAATCCCTTCTTTCTAATCTTCAGATTGAAAATAAATTAGAAAAATTAAACCCTACATACATATGGATTACTGGTAAAGATGATCTAGAGTAGAAAGGGAAACATCATTTAGTTTAATCCTACTATTTAACAGATGAATAAACAGAGACACCGATGGGTTAAACAACTTTCTAAAGACCATACAAGGAGTGGTGTTCCGCCTTTAAAGCAATTCATAATCTGAGTCCAGTTTATCTTTCCAGGCCAATTACAAATCACATCCCTTCACACGCTCTTTTCTCCGGCCAAACAGATCTATTGACTGTCCTCCATATGCAGCTTTTGTGCAGCCTATTGCCCATGCCAGGAATGTTCTGCCTCCTCAGCTCCATCTCTTGGAGCTCCTTTCAAGGTTCAGTCCAACAGCCACCTCCTTGCAGAAGTCCTTCCTGATTCTGTCCGTTTTTAGGCCTTCACATCTCCCATTATTTTGTTGTGTTGTGGCCCCCTAGTAGAATATAGGGTGCTCAAGGGCAATGCATGCCTCTCTTTAGTCTCTGGGTCCCCAGCACCAGGCATAATAGTAGCTGGGCAGTAAGTGTTGAAATGAACAGTAATAACAGAGCTGGGTTGCTAAATCAGGTCTTCTAACTCTAAATAAGTTGGATGGCTTATAATATGGCTATTTGGGTTGAAACTGGAGATTTCTGAATATAATTCCTAAAACCAAAGGTATGAATGAATGAATGAAAAAGCAATTTATGCAGATCTTAATTTGTGCCAGAAAGTGTCCTAAATGCTGGGGTCATAAATCAAGCAAGATTATCCCTACTCTTAAAGAACTTATATTCTAACTTGTACCCTACTCTTCCCCCTACCTTTCTAGCCTTGTCATACCTGACATGTCTCCTCCCCCCACACTCCACCCTCCCAGTGACACTGACCTCCTTGCTGATACCCCATCCCCCTAGTCTAGGTGTTTTCACTGGGAGATCCTTGTCTCTGTCTCCTGGCTTCCTTCAAATTCTAGCTAAACATCCACTTTCAGCAGGAAGACTTTCCTGATCCCTCTTGATTCTAGCATCTTCCTGCTGTTTATTATCTCCACTTTAACCTGTGTTCATCTTGTTTGCATGTAGTTATTTGCATTTTGTCTTCTCCATTAGACTGTGAGAGCAGGAAGTGTCTTTTACATTTCTTTTTAAGTCTAGTGCTTATCATAGTGCCCGGCACACAGTAGGTACTTAATAAATGTTTGTTGTCTGACCAACAACATATAGAGATATAGTGTCCAGGGAAGAATGTCAGAATGGCAGTGATGATTTGATTATTGTTCTTGGAGGTAGAGTTAGAAAAGGGAGGAAGAAGTGCACTAGGGATTCCATGGAGGCATGCTGTGTAGACAGCTGGGAAGTAGTTTTGGATAAGGCTAAATAAAGTGAAACTTCACCCATCAGAATCCAAGTTCCCATTGGTTGCAATCTGATTTTCTGTTGGAAAAGAAGAGGAAGTTAAATGGTTTGGAGACAATTGGTCAGAGTCTCTAATAGTGACCATTTAGACGTTACATCAAACTAGTGGCAGAGCAACTCAGGGGAACACGACTGTAGATTAGATTAGGAAAAAAAAGAGATTCCATTTTCATAAATCATTTGTCCCCCCAACTTTGTACTTCTTACATAAAACCTATTCTTTTTGCAATAAAGGCAGGCGCTAAGATTTCTAGAGAACAGGTAGTATAATGGGAGTCATGCTGAATTTTGAGTTGGGATGACTGTATTTGAAGATTAACTGTTATTTACTAATTGTGTGACCCTAGGTCATTTAACCTCTCTATGTCTCAGTTTCCTCGTATGTAAGATAGATATACTATTATGAAGCTAGAGGCTTGTTATAGTAGGAAAGACACTAGTTTTGTTGGCAAATGAATCAAAAAATGGGGACTTTGGTGGTCATCATATAGTCCAGCTCATATTAGAAAGAAGTCCCCACTCTCGTGTGCCTAAGGAGTGGGCATCCACTTTCTGTTTGAAGAAAGGGGACCAACCACCTCTGGAGGTAGCTGGTTTTGAATTCTTGTTCCATTATTTACTACCTCTCTGATCTTGGGTAAAGTACTTAATTTCTTTGATTCTCAGGTTCCTCATCTGTAAAATGGGGAGGTCAAGATTTAATGATTAGTGAAGTCTCTTTCATAGTTAAACCAAATGGTCCTTGCTGAGACTGTATCCTCATCTGTAAAATGAAGATCATAATAGAACTTAATCACAAAGTCATGAGGAGCAAATGAGATATAAGTGTACAAACCTTAGAGTATTACACAAATGTGAGCCATTGTTACTATCTGTCTCAGAGGACTGTTATAAGAAAATATCTCTATAAATCTTAAAGTTCTATGTAGCACCACATGATTGGCAAGATGGTTAAATAAAACTTCAGAAAGGGGAATTGTGTGCCAGATATAGAGGAACCAAGCCTGAATCCACAAATTAAGACAGAAATACCACAAAAAGTAAAAACATTGTAAAATAACATTTGAGAACTTAAATACTTAGGGCTCCCTGTCCCAAACCAAACCACATAATAGGCATAGGAAATAAAAGTAATTTATCAAGCTTATGCTTTAGAATCCACCTTGGGGGAAGGGTCTCATTTCTGACACCTTCCCACTCTCACCCCTGCCAATGACTCAGTGTGAAATCCTTTTATTCCATAAGAAACAGCAGGTGCTGATTCTGCATAGTCACTCACACAGAGAGACTAGTTAGGGTTGAGTGGTGAGGGTGGGAATGGAAGTGAGTGCAGGGTGCTTAGCAGATATAGGCTCATCTTCTCAGCTAGAAAGGAAAGAGCCCCCTGCTAAAGGGATAGGGAGCCTGGACACTGAGCTGACACTAGTCCTCTCCACCTTGAGTTTATTCTAGACAGTGCTCTCAACCTGGGCTTGCACTTCACAATATGTGAAGACTGAGAATACCCAGCCTGGCAGTCCATATGGTAGAGGAATGAAAAGGGATCAAAAAGTGAAGAGGGGAAATGCAGATGAGAAACTTGGAATCAAGAAGAAAAGTTGGAAGATCAAAAGTCCAAGGAAGAAAACCCATGAAAAAACTTAGAGCACAAGCAATTAAGAAATGGAAAAATGAATTAAGGTGAACATGGAGGTCAAAACACTATGAACAAGTTTTATATTTCAAAGAAAAATGAATCAAAATTCCCTTATGGAAAAAAATGCTGCATATTCCTTTGAAATCATGGAAGAATACTAAAATAATCAAGTATAGTTCAAAAGATAAATAGAGTTATTTAAAGAAGATAGGAATGAAATTAAGGCAGAGTCTTCAATGCAGAATTTAACCAGATAAACAACAAATTATAGGATGTGGAAAACATAATTTCATCACATATATGAACGCTCTGAGAGAGAAGAGAATAAATTCTGGGAAAATATAAAAAAGAGGGAAAATTTGATATAAGAGAGACAAAAGGCAGACAGTTAAAGAACTCATGATCTCTATATAAGATGGCTGATTTTGATGAAACAAATCAAAATAATGTAAAGATCGTAGGTATGCCAGAAAAACAAAACAAAAAAACAAACCCAAAAAACCCTTTTGCATCAAGAATACAAATGCCGTGTAGTAGGAAATTATATAGACTCCCCACAACTTTTGAAGTCAAACAATACACTGATCAATTTAATTTATAAATCACCACCACAGAAAAACCTGATATATAAATTCTGAGGCATATTATAGTGGTTAAATTTCAGCACTTCAATAACAAACAACAAACTTTGTAAGGAAATAGGAGAGATATCTTAACTATGAAGTAACACTAATATACATAACACAAGAAAACTTGACAGATTTTTTAAAAATTGTTTTAATTTTTGTAATAAAATGAGCATTTCCATAATGTAATATACTAAAAAAAAGATGATTGCACATGAAACTGCAAATCTATTATGTGCAACTTACTATTCCTTTACAATTTGTAATAAAGTTATCATGTAAATTTCCTTTTTTCCTTTTTTCTTCTCTCCCCCCACCCTTAATCAGAGATGAGAATAGAATAATTTATTTCATAAAGGAAAGGAGTTAAAATTATAACCCTAAAGGACATGCTCTGCTAAGATGATCCTAATTGTCAGTGAAAAATTTGGGCTTTCCACTAATGAGCGGCATTAGGAACATATTTGCATCCCCACCCCTCAAAAGAGATGAATAAAATATTTGACTTACAAACATTCCAAATGAGAGAAAGACAAAAATGTAATGAATTCTCTCATATTTATAGGATATTTAAATAAAAAGAAATTGAACTCAAAGGTAAAAGAAGGATCATTATGGTTCCAAAAGAATCTAAGCAACTTAAGATTTAAGGGAAACTTAAAGAGTCAGGAAGAGAGGAGGAAAAAGTGATTTGATATTCCAAGGATTAAATCTTGTGATGCTTTGAGTAAGTATAATTTACTGCAGGTGTGACATTGTAAGATGTTACATGAATGGGAGCAGGAAGGTAAGAAAAATGAAACATCAAGAAGTCCATAGGTGATCAGAGAAAGGATAGTAATTTCTTTAGTCATTCAACAAGATTGGAGAGTAGGATGGAAGGAACAGAAGGGAGGGACTGGGATTGAGGGGTTAGGGATGGGTCTTACCCCTGAACAAGAAAGGAAAGGGTGTCACTGGTGAATGCTTCCATGTTAGAGAGAGATGTTTATGTGTGGTAAGAGACAATGACCTTTAATCAATCTTATCTTGAGGGATTTTTACATTAAGAGAGCGCCTTTTCTGAGAAAGGGTTGTACCTCTGGGGACTATATTTCATCTCATAAAGGGAGATACATGAGTTCCAAGGGACCACTAGAGACCAGGGTATTAGGGGAACATAGTAGAGATAGAACAACTTAGCCTCAGAAGTGGTAGGTGATCATAGTGAGGGACAGAAGTGAGTATCACAAATTGGAGCACACCAAGACTCCCACCACATGACAAATCTTCCACCTAAGACATTATTTTCTTCATGAATTGATATTTATAAGAGTGAGACATAGGAGAAAAGAGAGAACAGTCATATCCACAAAAGCAATTATATAGAAAAGGGATATAATAGAGAGCTCCAATATGATGCTCCAGATGCTATTGGTTGGTTTTGAACTGCTTCATTTTCTTTTAAAATCTTTGTTATAAGGGTAGATTCACTGGACAAGGGAGTTGGTAATGTAATGTGAAAAAAGTAAGTATTTTTTAATAAAGTAAGCATCCTTATTTAAAAAGCATTTTATATGTATATTTATTTATTGTTGTTGCTATTATTATTATTATTATTATTTTTATCTTTAGTCTGCCTTCTGGTTGCCCTCCTCTGGAAAATTCCTATCTTCTCAACGTCTCTCCTAAAAGTTGGTGCCCAGAATGGAAAAGAGCACAGTAGATGTGGTCTGACCAAGGCAGAGGACCCTGAGACTAACATCCTTTTATTCCTCAGTGTTGAGCATCTCTTAATAAAGTCCCAAAAAGCATTTGAAAAAAATCTCTCAAGTTGTTCCTGTGGAAAAGATAGATATAGGCTAGCTGATAGGACAATTAAATGGATTAAGAGCTAGTGGAATGACTAGATTCAAATAATAGCTCTTAATAATGATAATGTACTGCTATTTTGGAAAGAAGTAATGAATAGAGTACCCAAAGAGTTTGTGCATGGCTCTGTGTGGTGAGCATCAGGAGAAGGGTTGCCATATTGGTAAAGTATCTGAATTTCATATTATATGAAGATCAGTTGAAGGATTTGAAAAAAGAAGACTCAGTGGAGGTTGGGGTGGATTGATAATTGTCTTCTATTATTTCAAGAATATACTTCATCAAGTTTATCTATCTATCTATCTATCTATCTATCTATCTATCTATCTATTTATCTATACATTTAAGAATATATTGTCTTCATATAGAAGACAGATTAGACTCATTCCAGTTGGGTCCAGAAGGAAGACCCAGTAGTAATGAGTAAGAGTTCAAAAGAGGTAAATTTAAGCTTAATGTTAGCAAAAACCTTCTAATAATTAGAGCTACTTAAAAGTAGAATGGATTATGCTTGGAGGAAGTGGGTCTCTCCTCTTTAGGGGGTCTTCAAATGACAGTTACTTGATTACTGCTTAGTTGTTAGAGAAGTTATCTTCTTTTTAGGCATGGGTTGGTTGCTGAGTTCCCTTTCAATACTTAATTTCAATACTTAAGTTCCATGATTTCTTTATTTCATTTTTGCAGGTTGATAAAAATAATAGTTCATATTTCCATGGGACTTAAAAGTTTACAATGGTTTTCCTTGCAACAACCTAGTGAGGCACATAATGCAAACATTATTACTATTACTATTCTTTTAATAGGACCTGTGATTTCATCAGTATAGGGAGCTTTCTAATGAGGAAATCTCAATGCAGATTTCTTCACTTGGCACCTTCTATTCAATGAATAACCTTAGACAGTTGCCTAGGGACACTGAGAAGTTAAGTGACAGTTACATAGTCACTATGTAGCAGAAATTTGAGCCCAAGTCTTCCTGACTCTGAGGCCAGTTCCTTATCAACTATACTAACACAATTCACAGGTTCAGTCCAAATCAATAAACACCCGTTACATATAGGGTTATTTAGTGATCTTGTCCGGGCTGTGCCAATATAATAAAAATGATGATAGTTTCAAAGTTAATTTCCAGTTTTATTGTTATACTAATCAACCTAACAAAGGAATGCTTTTCAGAGCTAAATAAAATAAATCAAAATTTCATTGGGAGTAATAAGGGATCTAGACTACCCAGGGGAAAAAAAGGTAGGAATGAAGAGGGAATAGCTCTTCCAGATTTCAGACTATATCATAAAGCAGCAATCATCAAAATCATGTTACTGTTTAAGAAATAGAAAAATGTACCAACATAATAGACTAGGCAAAGGAAGAATCAGAAATAATGGAACTCAATAACTCAGTGTTCAATAAACCTGAAAACATAAATTTCTTAGGGAAGAACTCCCTATTTAATTAGAGCTGCTGGGAAAATTGTAAAGCAGTCTGGCAGAAATTAGGCTGAGACCAACTCCTTCTACTATATTTCACAATAAATTCAAAATGGATACGTGACCTGAATATTAAAGATCACATCATAAAAATATTTGAAAATAAGGAGAAAATAGATTTTTCACAGCTATGAGCAGGAGATACATTCTTAAACAAGGAAAGGAGGCAATTACAAAAGAGATAATTTTGATTACAAGAAGTTACAAATCTGTTGCTTAAATAAAATGAATGCATCTAGCATAAGAAGGGAAGTTATTGTTGAGATGTTTCAGTCATGTGCAACTCTTCATGATACCATTTGGGGTTTTCTTGGCAAAGATACTGGAGTGGTTTGCCATTTTCTTCATTTTACAAATGAGGAAACTGAGGCAAATAGGTTAACTAGCCCAAGGTGACAGCTCGTTTGAGGTCAGATTTGAACTCAGGTCCACTGCTTTATTCACTGACTCCGGGACTAGTATTCTATCCGCTGTACCACCTGACTGCTCCCTAAAGAGTAGTCAACTATATAAAAAAAAAACTTTTAATCAAATTTCTCAGGTGTTTGATATTCAAAATATATAGACAAAATATGATACATAAGACTAAAAGTAATTGTCCAATAAATAAGTTGTCAAAGGATATGAACAAAAAATGCAAAACAACTATATGAAAGAATGATCCAAATAACCAATAAGAGAAATATACACTCCCAAGAAGACAGAAGTTTTGCTTCACTGCCAGAAAGTTGGCAAAAAAAAAGATGCAAAAAGATTAGAACAATCAAATTAAAAGACATTGTGCAAAGAACTGTCACACCAATTTAATATGCTATAGGTGGAGCTATGAATTAGTACAAACATTCTGAAAAGCACTTTGGAATTATACAAATAAAATAGCAAAAACATTTAGACCCTTTGACCTGGAGATTCTATTCTTCGTCATATAAAGAGGTCGCTGATAAAAAAAAAATCCCATGTTTTCCAAAATAATGATAACAATCCTTTTTTTAAAAAATTTTTGTTCATTTATTTATTTTAAGTTTTCAACATTCATTTCCACAAAATTTTGAGTTCCAAATTTTTTCCCCATTTCTCTGCTCCCCCTATCCCAAAACACCTTGCATTCTGATTGCCCTTTCCACCAATGTGCCCTCCCTTCTAACACCCCTCCCTTCGCTTATTCCCATCTTCTCTCTTGTCCTTTAGGGCAAGATAAATTTCTATAGCCCATTACCTATATTTCTTATTTCCCAGTTGTATGCAAAACCAATTCTCAACATTTGTTCCTAAAACTTTGAGTTCCAACTTCTCTTCCTTCCTCCCTCCCCACCCATCCCCACTGGGAAGGCAAGCAATTCAATATAGGCTATGTATTATATATATATATATATATATATATATATATATATATATATATACACGTATATATATATATATATATATACGTGTATATATATATATATATACGTGTATATATATATATACACACACATATATATGTGTATATATATATATATATACATATATATATATATATATATATATGTAGTTTTGGAAATGACTTCCATAGTAGTCATGTTGTGTAAGACTAACTATATTTCCCTCCATCCTCTCCTGCCCCCCCCACATTTATTCTATTCTCTTTTGACTCCACAAGAGTGTTTACTTCTAATTGCTCCCTCCTCCCATTTGCCCTTCTTTCTATCATCCCCCCACCCTGCTTATCCCCTTCTCCCCTACTTTCCTATAGTGTAAGATAGATTTTCATACCAAATTGAATGTGCATTTTATTCCTTTCTTGAGCCAAATATGATGAGAGTAAGCGTCACTATTTCCCTCTCACCTCCCTCCATTCCTCTCCATTGGAAAGGCTTTTTCTTGCCTCTTCTATGAGAGATAATTTGCCTCATTCCATTTCTCCATTTCTCCTCCCAATATATTCCTCTCTCACCCCTTAATTTTATTTTTTTAGATATGATATTCCTATTCAACTCACCCTGTGCTCTCTGTCTCTCTCTCTATATATATATAATGTGTGTGTGAGTGTGTATAATCCCTCCAACTACCTAGATACTGAGATAAGTTTCAAGAGCTACAAATATTATATTTCCTGGTAGGAATGTAAACTGTTCAACTTTATTAGGTCCCTTGTGATTTCTCTTTCCTGTTTACCTTTTCATACTTCTCTTCATTCTTGTGTTTGAAAATCAAATTTTCTTTTCAGCTCTGGTCTTTTCATCAAGAGTGCTTGAAAGTCCTCTCTTCCATTGAATGAGCATTTTCCCCCTGAAGTATTATATTCAGTTTTGAGTAAAACTCAGGTTTTAATCCTAGTTCCTTTGACTTCTGGAGTATCATATTCCAAGCCCTTTGATCCCTTAGCGTAGAAGTTGCTAGATCTTGTGTTATCCTGATTGTATTTCCACAATACTCAAATTGTTTCTTTCTAGCTGCTTGTAATATTTTCTTCTTGACCTGGGAACTCTGGATTTTGGCTACAGTATTCCTAGGAGTTTCTCTTTTTGGATCTCTTTCAGGAGGTGATCTGTGGATTCCTTGAATATTTATTTTGCCCTCTGGTTCTAGAATATCAGGGCAGTTTTCCTTGATAATTTCATGAAAGATGATGTCCAGGCTCTTTTTTTTATCATGGCTTTCAGGTAGTCCCATAAATTTTAAATTGTCTCTCCTGGATCTGTTTTCCAGGTTACTTGTTTTTGCAATGAGATATTTCACATTATCTTCCATTTTTTTCATTCTTTTGGTTTTGCTTTGTAATTTCTCAGTTTCCCATAAAGTCATTAGGTTCCATCTGTTCCATTCTAATTTTTAAAGAACTATTTTGTTCAGTGAGCTTTTGAGCCTCTTTTTCCATTTGGCTAATTCTGCTTTTTAAAGCATTCTTCTCCTCCTTGACTTTTTGGACCTCTTTTGCCAATTGAGCCTATTTTAAAAGTTGTTATTTTCTGCAGCATTTTTTTGGGTCTCCTTTAGCAAACTGTTGACTCGCTTTTCATGATTTTCTTGCATCTGGGCTGGAAATCTCCGCTCCATCGTTCTGTGGCTTCTGCTGCTTTAGAATTTGTTGATAATCATTCTTGACACATATTTTATGGGCTGTAGGGGAAGAGTTAAAGTATTTGCATCTTTCTACTCTGCCATCTTGGCTCCTAACAATTCTTTTTGTGGTTCCAAAAAACTGGAAACAAAATTGGTACCTCTGGATCAGAGGTAAGCTAACCTTGTTGGATAAAATTTATTAGCAAATGGTCCAAAAATTGTGGCACATAAATGCAATGGAATATTATTACAGTACTACAAGAATGACAAATACAACGAACACAGAGAAACATATCTTTTAGAAGACATATGTGATCTAATGCAAAGTAAAGTAAACTGAGCCAAGAAAACATTATAACTACAATGACCACAATACAATCTGTCATGAATGTTGGAAAATTATGAAGAAGACTGGTTCCAAAGAAGAGATGTGAGAAGACAGCTGCCCTGTCTCCTTTGCTCAGGTGGGGGTTCCACAAATGTGGAACATTGCATTTAATGTAAGAGTTTTTTCTAATGCATTGATTAGGTTGCAGAATTTTATCTCTTTTTGCTCTTTTTCTTAAACATTATTCTTATTATAAGACATGGTTCTCAGAGAGAATGATAAAGATCAATTCAGGGGGAAATAAAGGAAAGTAAAACACAAAAATAATCAATAAAATCGATTTTTATAAAGTACTTTCTTTGTGCAAACACTGAACTAAGTGTTAGGTGTATACATGGTATGAGGTATGGTAGTGGGGAGAGAAGAGACAAACAAAACATTCCCTGACTTAAAAGTAGCTGACATTATTGTTGTCGGTTAGTTTTTTCAGTCATGTCTGCCTCTTTCTGACCATAATTAGGGGATATTAGAGTGGTTTGCAATTTCCCTCTCCAGCTCATTTTACAGATGAGGAAACTGAGGCAAACAGGCTTAAGTGACTTGCCCAGCGTCACATAGCTAGCAAGTATCTGAGGCTAGATTTGAGCTCAGGAAGATGAATCTTCCTCATTCTAGGCCTGGCATTCTATCCACTGAACCACTAGAGGTATATGTGTATGTGTTTTTGTGTGTATGCATGTCTGTAAAACCCCAATTTTTATGCAAATAAGTATATCAAGAAAAATTGAAGAGGGAACAAGTATTATCTACTGGGAGTATGAGGGAAGGCCTTGCAGATAAAATTGTATAGCTGAACCTTGAAAGATGAGAAAGTATCTGAGAGGAGGAAATGAGAAGCAATGTATTTAAGTATAGGAGATGAGGTAACAAGTTTGGGGAATAGTTAATAGTGCACTTTGGCTAGAATCCAGAATTCATGAAGGTGAATAGTTTGAAATAAGGCTGTGAAGAAAAGTAGAAGACAGATGGTGGAGAATTTTGAATACTGGGATCAAGAATTTGTCTTTTATCCTAGAACCAACGGGAAGCCAGTTGAGATTCTTGACCAGGGGAGTTACATGGTTGAACCTATATCTTAGGAATCCTATTTTGTTAGCTATGTGGTGGATAGTTTGGAGAGAGTAGAAAGCCTGGAAGAAAGGAATCCAATTAGGAGGCTATTATAGGAATCAAAAGAAGAAGTGATAAAGATTGAAAATAGGCTGGGGACAGTGTCACTGGACAGAAGATGATGGATCAACAGATCTTGGCAACTGATAGGACATAGGTGAGGTGAGAGACACAGTCAAGGACGATTTTCAGGTTATGCACCAGCATGATGAAGAGAATGTCTGTGCCTTTGACAGACAGAGGGAATTGTGAAGCTCAGAAAAATTACAAGTACTGCCCCCACTTTTCAACTTGAACTACTTTGAGCACCTTTCTCTCTCTCTGTCTGTCTCTCTCTTCTCTCTTCTCTCTTCTCTCTCTCTCTCTCTCTCTCTCTCTCTCTCTCTCTCTCTCTCTCTCTCTCCCTCCCTCCCTCCCTCCCTCCCTCTTTTTCTCCCCCCCTCCCTCATAACTGTATGGAGATGGACACAGAGTGAAGTGAGAAGAACTAGGGGGCAATAAGCTTCACTAATGACTACAGTAATGTAAATGAAAGCAGTGATGAACTCTGATTAATTGTGGTGCCAATCTGAATCCCAGAGAACACATGTTAAAATGTTCTTGTCTTTTCTCATAGAAATAGGGGTGGGGAACTGCAGGTAGAGAATGTTGCATGTCCTGTTAGAGTCCATCACCATGAAGTCTGATTTTACTTGAATGTTGTGACACTATGAAGGGTTCACTGGGGAGAGCACAATGTTGAGGTATGACCATGGTGCAAAAATCAAGGCATCAACAGAACTTAAAAATATCATCTAGTGTAATGTTTCTCCAACAACTCTGGAACATGAGAGTGTTTTCTCTCCCTATGCATCTTTTAAGGCACTAGACAGTAGGGTACTTGGCAGGCCAAACACTACTGAATAAACAAACAGCTTTGCTCAAGGGAGAGGGAGATATATTTAATGAGGACAGACAAGCACATGGGCTTTTGGGGACATTTCTTGTCCAATAAAGACATACCAATCCATCAAAAATGACTGCTATACACTGAGAATAAAATTCTTAACAGTAACTCTAAAAAGACAAGACACAAAAGCTTTCCCATAAATAAGATAGAATTAGATTACCTCTCTCGAGCCCAAATGGGTCTGCCTTAACACAGGACAACGCAGGCTGCTTAAGTATTCTGGTTGGTTGTGTTTGTCCTTCATTCTCTAAGAAGACCATGACATCAAGATGATGACATGACCTGTAGTTGACTTTGATTTGAGTGATGGAGGGCTGTGCAAGGTCACCAGCTTCACTTTCTTCTCCAGAGCCATCTGGGTCCAGTGGCCTGATATTCATCAGGATAACTGGAGATGGCCCAGGATGCAATGGAAGACCTTGGCCCTTTCAGGCTAAGGTCTTATTACATTGTCACTTTGAGTGAGATTCACCCATTCAATGAATAGGCTTCTTTAAGTAGTTGCTCAAGGGATGGCCCCTTTAAGAAAATAATTGAACTGGGAAGGGAAGACCCTCAGGGTTGTTGGGTAAAAGACAAACAGTTACTCTTTAGTATATAGGTCAAAGCAGACAGATGATGCGAAAGGAAGAGGAGGAGGAGGACAGAAAAGAGAGAGAGACAGAGACACATACAACATACACACATACACACATGCACAAGAGAGAGAGAGAGAGAGAGAGAGAGAGAGAGAGAGAGAGAGAGAGAGAGAGAGAGAGAGAGAGAGAGAGAGAGAAGAGATCCACTTTTCTGAGGAATAAGTCAATTTTGAATCAAAGATCAATGATGATGAGGTCCTTGCTAACAACAGCAACTTGCTGCTGCCTCTGCCTTGTCATATGATTCATTGGGGTTTACTTTCTGGATTCTACTGTTCCACTTGGAGCTGAGTGGAGGAGGGTATAATTATAACCTCTCCTTCACCACCACCCCCCTTCTAATCAGCTAGACCTTAATTTGGTGTCAGTTGTAATTGTGAAATTGCCAAGGATAGCTAGTTAGACAGACCACTAACTGATAAAGGGAGTTCCTCAAGTCAAACAGTAAACGATATCAGAGCCAGAACTTCTCGTTGGTTGATCTCAAGATCATGAACATGATGTCTTGACATGTGTGTGAATTGGATCTGAATGAGGCAGAGCTGCACACAGTAGTCAGCCTCACTCTCTCCTCCAGAGTCATCAGTCATCCAGTGGTAAGACATACAACTGTCAGGAAGACTGGTGATGGCCCAGGATGCAGTAGGTGACCTTGACCTTCCTAAGTTAAGGTCTTCCCCATGCCTCAGTTTGCCTGCGGCCATACCTGTTCAGTGACTAAGGGCTAGGTAAGAATTGAGACAAATTACTCAATTTACCATCACAAAGATATCATCTAGGAGCGGACACCCTCAGAATTTTCAGAACTTAAGTCAGGAGCATTGATTTAGAGTTGGAAGGGAACTTATAGATCACCTAGTTCAGAGGTGAGAATCCTTTGGCCTCAAGGCCACATATGGCCCTCTAGGTTCTAAAGTGAGGCCCTTTGACTGAATCTAAAACTCGAGGCCACAGGTTCCCCACTCTTGATCTAGTTCAAGCCCTCAGTACAGAAGAGAAACTGTGGCTCAGAGAGGCAACTTGCTTCAAGTCACTCAGCTAGTGTACAGGACAGCTGGGATCTGACCCAGGTCTCCTAGTTCCAAGTTTTGGGCTCTTTTTTTTTCATTCTCTTTGCTTCCAAGATCAACTTTTTTTTTCTTTTTTTCTTTCTCAGCACATTATGCTGTCTTTTCCCAGCAGCCCCTATAATTCAATTTGGTCACCCATGAATTTGCATTCGGAATTTATTTTTATCTATAGTTTGAATCATCTCTTGTTATAATGAATTCCATTAGTTTACTCCCTGCTGAGTAAAGTAGCACTTGGTATTTGTCCTAAAGCAACATCTTTCAGTACAAATGGAAAGAAGTATTAGAGTCCTTCCAATTATCTCAAGGGGCATTATAAAAAAAATTCTCAAATTAAATTGATTTTTATTTACTTTCAAATAAACCTATGGAGAGTGATCAGACTCTACTTTGGAGACTGTATTTTGTAACTATTCTGATCAGTCAGCTTATGAGGAGTGAGAGGAGGGAAAAAAGAAAAAGAGGAAAAGGGAGCAAGGAAAGGAATGGAAAGGTGGAGGGAAAGAGCTAGTGACAGCAAGAGGAGAAAAAGGAGGGGGAAAGGGAAAGACAAGAGAGTGGGCTAACCAGAGTTACAGAATCAGAGAATATTAGAACTGGTCTAGGAGGCAGGAGACCTGTATTTTAGGTCTTACTACCTACATGATCAGTGACATTTTCTCTACCTAGGTCTGTTTTCTCATCTGCAAAATGAATAAATCATCCTAGATTGTCTGGCCAGGTCCCACAAAAGAAGTATTTTGGTGGGGCAGGGGAAGAGAAATTCTGTCTTGTCAAAGCTCCTATCCAAGGAGACCTGGAGAAATCTTTGCAGGGTGAAGCCTTGCTGCCTTTCCTCTACCCCCTCTTGCACTCTAAGAATATAATGAAACTGACTTTCTATCCTCTGTGTTTGCACTGTTATTTATGAAAATTAATTGGATTAAAAGATGAAAAAAAGGAGAAACCCTTGAATGAGCCACCGTCAATCCTATAGATCCCTTAAGTCTAAATCTGCAATTTCTGTTTGCAAACATTAGGTTTCCTCTGCTAGGGCAGTCCACAGAGTCCTTGTTCCTCATGCCCCTTTCAGGGAGTTTTGACTCATCAGGAGTAAAAATGGTCCAGGGTAGTTCAGTAGGGGTAATTCAGTGGGGTAGTTCCACATTTGACATTGCCCTCTGCTGCCCCCAGCTGGCCAATCCTTGTCATTGCTCTTCTACTGAGCTTAGCTTAACAAGGCAAGTGTTCTCTGTTGGTTGCCCCACTCTGCCAACAAGGCAAGGGAAAGAAATCTTGAGTACTCTCTTTGCCTGATGTGCCTGAGTGCTCTTTTTCTGAAGCTGTGGCATTCATACATATCACCATAGCTTCTGCCAGTTTCTGGGCACAGACGCACTTGACCTTGAACTGAGTAGTCTACTAACCTGTAGCTTCAAGAGGGAATGAACAGTAACCAAAAACCCTTGGACCAAAATGGAGATATGCATGAAGGGAACCCACATACTAGTCATCACAATAGCTAGCTTTCAAGGATTTGCAAAGCATTCTACCTATGCTATCTCATTCAGCATTCACAACAATCCTTGGAAGGAAGAACTATTATTATCCTTATTTTATACATGAGAAAACTGAGACTGAGAGAGGTTAAGTGACTTGTTGCACAGTTATTAAGTATCTCAGATGGGATTTCAATGAAGATCTTCCTGTCTCCAATTCTAGGTCCTCATCTGTAAAATGAGCTAGAGTAGGAAATGGCAAAGCACTCCAATATCTCTGCCAAGAAAACCCCAAAAAGGTCACGAAGAGTAAAACATGCCTGCAAAGCAACAATTAATATATATCCATATAGGTTTGTCTGTCTGTGTGCATATATGTCTATATGCATATATACGTATTTTTTTTAAGTTCAAAGACCCTAGATTAAGAATTTCAGACCCTTCTCATTTTACAAATGAAGAAATTGAGGCTTGAAAAAAAATAATGACTTGCCCAGGGTTGTATAGATAGTAAATGGTAGGGCTGATAGTTATACTCAAGTCCTCTGATTCCAAATCCAGTGTTTCTTCTTTCTTTTGTAAATACATATTTTAAAAATCATGAACTTAATCATCAACAAACCAAGCATTTCAGTATACAAGGAAGAACAATAAAAGTAGAATATATATATGTATATATATATATATATATATACATATATATATATATATAACTGAGAATAGTAACTACGTAGGTTAAGGTTTTTAAAGGGTATATTACATTTAACACGACAGTAACAAAGTCACTTTCTGTGTTCCTTCCGCTCTTCTTTTTTTCTGTGTATTCTTAACATTTTATTGATGTTCTTTTCTTTCTTATTTTGCATCTGTATTACTCCTCATTAACTGACTGTACTACAACTCCTCAGAAGCTTTTCCTTAGAACAGATAGAGTCAAACAAAGCAGATGAATACATTGATCATGTCTAAAAATGAGTCTCCTTCTGAACCTCTATCTCTGAATTAAGGCAGCATGATCATCAGTCTTTTGAAGTCATGATTGATTACTGTGTTCTTAGGACCATTGGTCTAGAGCCAGAAGGGACCTTGGAGGCCATCTGGTCCACCTCCCTTATTTTACAGATGAGGAAACACAGGCCTAACAAGGTGAGGTGAATTTCTCAGACACATAGTAAATTACAGGTAACTTCTAAAGCTTTTCAAGGTTGTTTACATAATTGTGGCCATCTCAAAAATTGTTCTCTTGGTTTTGCTCAATTCCCTCAGTTGCTACAAGTTTCCCCAGGATTCTCTAACTTGTAATATTTAATATTTATTACAGTACAATAATATTCCATTGTATTCACATACAAAACTTTGTTGAGTCATTCTTCAAGTGATGGATACCTCTAGTGTTTTCCATTCTTTGCTATAACAAAAAACATGACTATAAATATTTTCAGTTTATTTCCATTCTACCATATTGTTTCTTTATCCAGTTCACACAAGACTATTGATCATCTCTGTTAGTTTTTGGTCCGCTATAGTCTAATTCTGTTCAAGTATCTCACAGTGGGAGTGGAAGACAAGCTTAGCTAAATTCAGAAAAGCTGATCCTTAAGTTAGTTGCAAAGTGATAGATTTTTTTTTTTTTTTTTTTGGCCATAGCCACTGCAGAAGATAGTAAGGGAGGTCACACACACAGAGTAAACTGCAATAATAAAGTTGGTAGCTTACCCCAAGTGGTGCTTGTGTCTTTATTATGCATGCTTTCAGGTTCATGCCATTCTCTTGAATCATCTCCAGGGAACAAGGAGGAGATTAGGAAGGTCCCAATGTCAGTTTCATTGGTTATACAATTTTAATTTGGTTGTTTTGTCCTTGGGTATTCTAAGATGAATTTTTTCTTATTGCCTTCTCTCTACTCACCAGCTGCAATCAAGAAAAAAAAAGATGTTTTCTGATTCCTGCCTCTGGTAGGGAGGTACCTGGTCCTGGTGCTAAATTCTGAAGTGACTAGTCTCTGTAGATGCAGTACCTTCTATTTTCAAACTTTGTCAGTAGGGATCAACTGCCTTATTCCAGAGATTCTAAGGCCTGAGGATGGTAAATGGCTTGGGTCATCATGGACTCCCTCAGGACTGCAGGGACTCATTCCAGGATTTTGGTTTAGAAATGGTTGCAGCCTATAATTTTTAATTGATTTGTATAAACTTGTATGTGTATTGTTTATCATCATAAATAATTCATGTAATGGGCTAGTGTGTTTCATTTGGATACACACTCTGTAGTTAGTACCCTGTATCCCTGAGGAATAAAGTATAACTCAAAGATACAGGCAGAAAGGCAGGGCAGACACAACAATATGGCACAATCCACTATAGAAAACACTTCTTGCAACCCAAATTGTGTCATATTGAATTTGTGGGTATGGCAGGCAGGATATGTGTGTGTGGGTGTGTGTGTGTGTTTGTCCTTTGTTGCCGAAGAAGACCATGCCATCAAAGAAATAATGACATGACTTGTACTTGACTTTGTTTTGAGTGAGGGAGGGCTGTGCATATCACCAGCCTCACTTCTCTTCCAGAGCCATCTGAATCCAGTGACCAGATATCCACCAGGATGACTGGAAGTGACCCAGGATGAGGCAGTTGGGGTTAGGTGACTTCCCCAAGGTCACACAGCTAGTGAGTGTCAAGTGTCTGAGGTGAGACTTGAACTCAGGTCCTCCTGACTCCTGCACTGGTGCTCTACCCACTGAACCACCTAGCTGCCCCAATGGAAGGTAGACAGAGGAAGAGTAAGAGAGAAGACTCCTAATATCAAATAAAAAACAATGGTGTTGAAAATCTATAATAATTAGCAATTATTCCCAGACCCAACCCTCATTTGTCTGCTAAATATTGCCCTGGGGATGTGAGTGCATGACTGATCCAGATTTGGAGGTGATTAACAAAGTCAGAGACCCCTTACTATTTTTGCCCACAGGGGACCAATTATAAATTGGCATCTGTACCATGATATGATTATGACCTGTTGCTCACAGGTTGCTATTTTAGAGGAAGCAAGACAATTCTTCCTTTTTTTACATCCTTTTCTCTCCATTCTACTCTCTCTCTCCCCCACTTACTTTGTAAAATGTTAAATTTCCTTTTCACCCTGAAGGCAACTCTCTGAAACAGAACTTCATGGCACCTGGAATATTTTGCCAGCTTGAAGGGGTTTGGTGTTTCCATTCTCTATTAGAACTCTGCCCAATAATGTATTCTGATGTGATGTTCAGATGACCCTGAACTCTAGGCCAGAGGTTCTTAATTGTTTTATGCCATGGACTTCTTTGGCATTCTTAGTGAAGCCTATAGACCTCTATGCAGAATAATGTTTTTAATTGTATAAGATAAACTACATATGACTACAAAGGAAACTAATTATATTGAAATACAATTATTACTATAGATGACTATACATATGTATGCCTGTATACATGTCCTGTATACATCTATGTCTACCTCTGCATATCAAGATAGATCTAGATAGACATATAGATCTCGACAAATTCACTGACCCTAGGTTCAGAACCCTCGCTATCGATGATCTTCCAACACAGGCTCTGACTGATCCTCCAAATATAGCAAGTCAACAGGCATTTATTAAGTACCTACTATGTGCCAGACCCTGTGCTATGAATTATGTCCATAGTCTAGAGGCAAGGGTAACTAGGTGGCACAATGGATAGAGAACTGGGACTAGGTTCAGGAAGACCTGAGTTTAAATTGGGCTTCAGACACTTACTAACTCTGTGACTGTGGGCAAGTCAATCAATCCCTGCTTATCTCAGTTTCCCCATCTGTAAAATAAGGATAATAATAGTATCTACCTCCCAGGGTTGTGAAGATTGTATGAAATTATAATTGTAGAGCACTTAGCACAGTGCCTGGCATACAGCGTAAATGTTAGTTATTATTATTATTACTATTGACAAAAACAGAATTTAAAAGGTTATATTGAACTTTTCTTGAAGCTCATAAGATTATAAGATCACAGTTTAGAAATGGAAAGGGCCTCTAAAGGTCACCTGGTTTATGAGCCTTCTTTTACAGATGAAGAAACTGAGGACACAGAGAAGTGGAAGTGATGTGTTCATGATCACACAGACACTGTGTGGTAGAGTCAAGACTTGAACACAGGTCCTCTGAATCAAGAGCCAGCAGTTTTTCCAATATATCAATTGCCTCCTCAAGGAAAATGAAATACTTTATTACTTTGAACCGTTCATTATGTCATTTATATATGAGGTACTCTCTCAAGTGAAGCTGATGAGTTTCCCCCAAACCTTAATAAGTGGTCTAATGACTTTCTTTGGCCACAAGTTTTCATCACCTGGTGGCCAACTTGTTGACTGGATTCTCCAGACTTAGACTGACCTTTTAGAAACAGACCCACACACTGTGTATGTCCATTGCTTGGGGGAGGATTGCACAAATTGCTGGTACTGTAAGAAACGCTAAATGTGACATTCCTGGACCTGTGTTCAAGGTTTTTCCAACTCAGAGAACTTTCCAGAGCTTACTTTCTACTGGCATTGCCTTGGAGAACCTAGGGTCAGTTGCATCACACAATGAGACATTGCTCAAACAAGCATTAGACACTATAATGTGACTTTAAGAGCTGTCCTAGGTACTGGAGGAACAAAACAGAATGAGACTGTCTTTACGCTAAGGATCTTACTTTCTATCATTGAGATAACATGTATATACACATGCTGATGTGCAAAACACTTGAAAGGTAACTTTTTTTGAGGGGAGAAAGCACAGGTAGTTTCAGTGATCCAGAAAGGTCTCATGTAGGAGGTGATGTTAGGTTGAGCTTTAAAAGAAGACGAGAAAGTGTATGATGGGAGTTTCATCCTCCTCCCCAGCCAAAACAGGCAAAAGGCATTTGTATTTTATAGAGATTACTTCTGAGGTACCCAGGTGAAACCTAATTTATTGACTTTGGTTGGGATAGGGAACACCCTTCATACTCCACTCTCCTACTATCTCCAAGAGTCTGGGTTGAAATGTCCCCTGATCTCTTCATTTTAAAGTAATAAGATTTGGAGCTATAAGGAACTTCAGGGATCATCTGTTCCAACCCCTTCATTTGATGGATAAGGAAAGTGAGACCTGAGTGATGAGGTAACTTGTCTAAGATTATGTAGGTTATAAATCAAGTTCAAAAAAATCTCTCGTTTTCTACTTTTTTTCACTATTCTACATGACCTCTTGGACTTTGTAGGCACTGTTGAAATCCCTTATTGCTTGCTGATTATCCTACTCTTCCTTATTTTTCTCTCTCTGTTTCTCTCTTTACCTTTCTCACTGTGTTTTCCTGTCTCTCTGTGTCTCCATCTCGGTCTCTGTCTGTCTATCTCTCCCCACTCCCTTTTCTATTTTAACTCCAGTCATGCAACTTACTGGGATTTTATTTAGTCTTTGGAATCAGGAACTCAGTCAGACATGCTCAAGACAGGCACCCATAACCCAAAGGTCATTGTTGGGAATGCCAGGCTAATGACAATTCCTTCAGCTGTCTGTCTTCCACACTAGGGACCTGTCTCATCACCTAATTAGATTAACTGTTTCAGAAATTAATTAGTTGTGCAAACAGAGGCTGTCCTTGGGAGCTAATGAGCCAATGTGCTCTAGCCCATCAACAAGGGAGGAATATCTGCAACCCTGGCTGCTGTCATTGGCTTTTAAGTCCTCATATCAGGGGGGTGGCTGGTGCCAGAGAAAACGACAGTCTTTCCTTTTGTGATCTCTAAGAAACTTCGGGACAAGTAAGCCTAGACCACAATTTGCAAGCAGGGAAAGTAAGGGAAGGAGAAAAGATTAATTGCAGCTCACCTTTCACACGAAAGAACCTTAATGAATGGAATAAAGGGATTTTGAAGAGGAATAAATCTTCATTTTGTGACTGGGAAGTCAGACTCTAGAATGTCACAGGCAGAAAAGATTTGATAATATATACAACTGGAAGAAGCCTTACTATATAGACTATCAGAGCTGAAAGAAACTTTCTACTGTTGAATATAGAATGCTAGAGTTGGGGAGATTATCTATTTCTAGTCCAGCCTCTCCTTTCAGACAAGGGAAAACTGAAGTACAGACTGTCAAAGTGATTTGTTCAAGGGCACATATCTGATTAATGGCAGAGCTGGGACTATCGCTCAGGTCTCCTGACTCAATCCAAAACAAGTTTCATGTATTTATTATATTTAAATTTCTTTCTATTGCAAAATTAATCATCAATAAACATTTCAATATACAAAGGAAAGTAAGGAGGACTGCATAAGAAACTACCAATTTATTTGATACATATAGTTTAAAAAAAAATGTATATGTGTGTGTGTTGTTGGTGTTCAGTCTCACTCTTCTTGAATATGTAGCATGCCAATGTTGTCCATGAGGTTTTCTTGGACAGATACTAGGGATACTAGAGAGGTTTGACATTTCCTTTTCCAAAGGATTAAGGCAAACAGAGGTTAAGTGATTTTCCCAGGGTCACACAACTAGTAAGTGTCTGAGATCAAATTTGAACTCAGATCTTCCTGACTCCAGGACCAGCAGTCTCTCCACTAAAATATCCAGCAGTCTCAGTATATGTTTGTAGTCACACACACACACACACACACACACACACACACACACACATACACACACACACACACATAAATAATTCAACAAGGTAGGAAAAAAAGTTCCTCTATTTGTTTGTGTCCCCTTCTGTGCTGGGTTTTTTTTTTGTTTTCTTCTGTGCTTTTAAAAACTTTTAATGGTGCTTAAAAGATAATCCATCACTAACTACTATTCCATTATCCCACCCCATCCAAATATAAATCCTATCTTGAAACAAATATGTATAGTATGTAATCCAACAAAACCAACAACGTGTGGGTCTTGCTTGGAAATATATATCTCATTTTTCATCTTTAGCCCATTGTTGTTATTTTCATAAAGCCAATGACTAGGAGTTGTACTGTGTAGGAAAATGGAAAGTGGACCGGGAGTTAGAACATATGGGTTCTACTCTCAATTTTCCTAATCTGGGCAAGTCATTTCCTTTCTCTGAGGCTTAGTTTCCTCATCCCTGAAGTGAAGAAGTTGGAGTAGATCATTTCTCAGGACCTCTCTCTCTCTCTCTCTCTTATCCTTCCCATGATTTCCCTAGTGGCCCAGCATGCCTAATATACCAGTCCTCAATCACCTTGCTATTCACTTCTGCTTCCTGGGCCACAGATGAAGATTGGAGAAAATAAGATGACTAAGCTAAGCTGGTTCACCACAGCTTCATTATATCCAACATCACCTAGGACTTCTTTCTTGCTCAGTAATTTATTATGATCTTCCTCCCCGCAGTGAATATTCCAGCCCTTTTCTACAGTTGTCAGGCCTCCTGATCCCATGCACGCTTCCTTCAGCTACACTAGATAACCTTGCCTCCTACCTTATTCATAAGATGGAGGCCTTCTAACATGAACTCCTCCACCATTCCCTTATTTAAATATCTTTGATCCTATACCAATGCCATGTTCCTTCTGTCTAAAGCTAAACACACCACTTCTGTTTCCCTGCTTTTCTACCTCTTACTCGTTCTCTCACTTATCTTCTCATGAATCTTATATTTCTGTGCAGGGGCTTCTTCCCTTTTTTCTTCAAATATGCCCTGGATTGCTTCATGTTAAAAACACTTTCACTCAGTCCTGTTGTCCCTTCTAGCAACTGTCATATTCATATCCTTCCTTTCCCTGACATTGTTGTCTTGTTTCTTTCAACACGATGTTTCTCAAACAGTTGCCACCTCCCCTTGGAATCTGACTGTCAGTTTTTGCAGGGATCTTAAAGATCAGAGAATGAAACCTGTAATTGTAATATCCCTACCAAGTGGTCATCTGCTGCTGCTTTGAAAACCTTCAGTGATAGATGGAGAAGTTGGTACCAAGGAAGTCCATTCCATTTTTTATTAGTCCTAGTTATTAGGAAGTTTTCCCTATACCAACCTTTCCTACAATTTTCCCTTCTTATACTACTTCTAGGACCATAGCATTTCAAGCTAAGAGGGACTTTTGGATCATGTTACCTAGCTCCCTCATTTTTCGGTTGTGTAGAAACTGAGACCCAGAAAAGTTAAGTAACCGCCAACCAGGATCACACAGAATAAGAGCCTGGAGACAGGAGCTGAATCCTGATCTTCTGAATCAAATTCAGTGTTCTTTCTACTGCATTACAGCCCGTTATAGCCAAAATATCATATTCTTTTCTCTGGAACCAAGGAGGAAAAGATTAATCACTGTTCCACATGACAGAACCACAAATGTTTGATGACACATGCTTACTTCTTAACTTCTGGAAATCTGACTTTTACCCCTCTCTTCTCCTGAAATTTCATTCTAAAAGGTCACCAATGACCTCATAATCATTAAATCCAGTTACCTTTTCCTTAATTCTTCTTTTCCTAGTTCTCTTTGCAGCACTTGTCATCAGTGATTACTCCCTTCTTATGGGATTCTGTTTATCTTTCTACCTCTTTGACTGATTTTTCTGTGCATCCTTTCACAGCCCATATTCTTCATCTTACCTCTAAAATATGAACATTCTCCTATGCTCCCCTATATGGCCTCTCCTAAGTACACTTGTATTGCATGGGTTCAGCCTATCAACACTGTCTCTCTAGGTACCAGGGCATAGTAAGTCTATCTCAGACCACTGACCTACTGATCTGGGGGATTCTTATGTAATGGCTACTTAGGAACAGAAATGGTTCCAGAACTTGAGACAGGACTGACCCTCCTAGCAAGAAGTGATCCTGGCTTCTGATGTTGGAAGGAGGATGGAGTCAAGCAGATCACTTATGCTGCCTCTGAATTTCTGTCTTTTAAAAAAAATATTCTGAACTTAAGAAAAAAGAAAACATTTCCATAACAGAAAAAGATGATTGTATATGAAACTACAAATCTATTATATACAATTTGCTATTCTTTTATGTTATTATATAACTTAATTATGTAATTATATAACTTAATATATAATATGTATTACACATATAATATAATATGATAAGGTTATTATATATATATTTGCTGCTTTTTTTCTCCCCTCTCCCTCTTCCACCCTCAAGATGGCTACCATTAGGCATAAATGTGTATGTGTGTGTATTTTATATACATACACACACTATCATCTATCCGTCTATCTATCTATCTATCTATCTATCTATCTATCTATCTATCTATCTATCTATCTATCTATCTATCTCTATATCTATATGTAATATGTATTTGTGTAAAACCATTCTATATATACTTCTATTTATCAATTCTTTCTCTGGATGCAGATAGCACCTTCCTTCATATGTACTCTGTAGTTAATTTGGGTATTTCTGATAGTCAAAATGACTTATTCACTCAGTTGTTCTTAAAACAATATTGCTATTACTGTAAACACATTCTCTTGGTTCTATCCATGTCACTCTTCATTATTTCATGCAAGTCTATCCAAATTTTTCTAAGATCATCAAGCTCATCATTTTTTATAACACAGTAGCATTTCATTACAATCATATACCACAACTTCTTCAGTCATTTGAATTTCTATAACACCTAACGTCTATACTACTCATCTATTAACTTGCACCATCTCTGGAATTGTTATTTCAATATTGATATTTAAGACAAGTTCCATCCATGAGGAAATGTGGTAGAATGCTCCCTTATCAGTTGATTGACCATTCATTTGTTCATCACATTTAGATGGCTATTGTATTGGCTAGATGCATATTCAAAATTTAGGTAAGAACTAGCCCTATCCACACAGAGCTCACTTTCTAGTAGGGGAATGAATCACAAATCCAGATAACCTTAATATTCAATATTAAGCACATTTGAGAGATAGTAAACACTTAAACACTTTTTGATTGATTGGGTAACTGGGTATTGGCTGAGGGAAAGTATATCTTTTGTATCCCTCAGAGTACTATTCACTGGGTACTATACTTGGGCTGATTCCTACATTGTCTCATTGGGTTCTATTTTCTATCCCATTAGTGAAGCCTCCTACCTCAATTGCAGGTTTGATGGGAATTCTATCTGTGGAATGCTTTTGTCCATGTCATTGATCAAAAATTGTTCAATAGAGTAAGACCAAGGGTAGAGGCTTGCATCACTTCACTGCAGCCCGCCCAAACCAGGTTGGCAATGATCCATTTATCTCCACCCTTTTGCCTATCTCTGGCTGGCAGACAGTTGGACTGTACTTCAGACTACTTGGAAAATGTCAAAAGTTGGAAGGAAATTCTGTAGTGTTGAGTGTGCATCATTAACAGAGGAGTGTGCTTGAGTGCAGTAAAGGTAGAAGGGGAGACCTAAGTATTAGGCTGAGTGCAATCTTTTCAGTTTATGGAAAATGAAATAAGTCCTAGAGAGATTTGTGAGTTGCCTAGCTAATTCATGAAAGAACTACATCTAGAATTCAAATCTTAAGTTTAATTCAGTTTAACAAACACTATTATGTGCTTCCTAAAGACAAACTGTGCTCAGTGATCTCAGTCTGGAGGAAACAAAATTAAAATGACATAATTCCTGACTTCAGTGAGGTTGTAGTCTAATATGAGGGTTTACAATATATGCAAAAAAAAAATAGTACAATGTGATATAGGGCTGGAAGACGTTAGTCCAGGAAAATGGTGTGAAATCAGGTTGGAGAGGCAGACAATGCTAAATTTGCTAAGGGTCTTGAATTCCAGGCAAAGACTGGTAGATTTTTTTCCTATTGGCCACAGAGAATCACAAATGGTTTTTGCACAAGGTGCTGTGATTACTGTTGTTGTTTCAGTTGTTTCAGTCATGACCAGCTCTTCATAACGTCATTTAGGGTTTTCTTTGGCAAAGATGTTGGAATAGTTTGCCATGTTCTCCTAAACTCATTTTATAGATAGGGAAACTAAACAGAGTTAAGTGACTAGTCCGAGGTCTGTCTGAGGCTAGGTTTGAACTCAGGAAGCTGAGTCTTTCTGATTTCAGGCCCAGTACTCTATCACCTATACCACCTTGCAGCCCTATGACATTGAACTATTACAGAGGAGGATAAAACTGAAATTTCTAATTAAATGAAAGTGTTGGAATGCAAGCTATCACTCAGGCCTAGAAGGCTGTTCTTCCTCATCTTCAACTTCTAGCTTTTTGGGTTTTCTTTAAGACTGAGCTGTAACTTCACTTCTGAAGGAAGATTTTCCTGGATATGTCCTCCTGTGTCTGTCTCTCAGTGCCTTCAAACTGTCTTCCTCATTAAAAAGTGCTTCTTGAGCACAGGGACCATGTTTTGGCCATTCTTTGGATCTCCAGACACTAGCACAATGCCTGATAGATACATAGTGATTCATTAATGCTTGTTCGACTTCCTATTTCCACATGGTTTTGCTTTCTTCTACTAGATCTCCACGTATTGACAGCTTTTTCTTCCACATAATCTGAAGGTTGGGAGTATTTTATATAGCAACGTCTATCAAAAGCATTCTTAAACTGTTGTGGATCATCTTTATGTCTGGACAATTGTGGGGGTTGCTTTTTGTCTGCAACTGTGTCCGATTCTAGTACTGCTCATTTGCTTAATTCTCAAAGATATTTTGAGGTTTAACTTTGGAGCATAGGAAGCTAGGTGGCACAGTGGATAAAGTGCTGGACTTGAACTCAGAAAGAGATGAGTTCATATCCTGCCTCAGACACTTAACCTCTGTCTGCCTCCATCTCTTTCTCTACAAAATGGGAATAATAGTACCTATCTTATGGGATTGCTTTAAGGATAAATATTTGTAAACTGCTTTATAAACTTTAAAGAGTCATATAAATATGGGCTATTATTATATTAGTGTTGGTAGTAATTAAGTACCTGCTGTGTATTGAACATCAAGGAGCTTACATGTTTCAGGGAGATGACTCAAAAAAAGATAGCTACAATAATACTGTAAAATAAGTTCTTTAGAAAGATTCAAAATGAAGTTCTATGTGAGAGACAAGGGGGTGGAGGTGGGGAGAGACCACTAGTTGATAAAGTAGATAGAACGCTGGACTTGGAAAAAGAAAAAACTGATTTTACATCTTCCTTCAGATAATTGTTAGCTATGTGACCTTGGGTAAGTCACTTAACTAGTATCAGAAGTGAGACTTGAACCCAAATCTTCTCAGATCCAAATCCAGCCTCTTGCCTCCCCTCCAATTTAGCTGAATCTAGAGTGGGGCTACTAATTCCAGTATTCCTGAACTTTTAAAGAAATTTGATAACCATTTCAATATGGTTGTTTCCTCTGTAATCCCATGCATTTTATGTTATGCCTTTAAAAATATTATTTAGAGATCTACCAGACTGCCAAATTCTCCACAACACAAAAGAACCCGTGATATAGACAGCATATGAAATAAGATTGGAAAGTAGACTGGTGCCTGCCTAACCCCTTTTCCCCTGAGAACAGTCATTCAGATCCTTGAAGACAACTCATATCTTCTCTGAATTATTTCTTCATCGGGCTGAGCACCCTCAGCTCCTTCATTAAGATGAGGTTTTAGCTCTGTCTCAATGAAGTAGTTACAAGAGTGGGGACTTCTCTTCACTCTCAGGCATTCAGGAACCTGCCCCAACAAAGCAATCACATAGGTAAATAATTATAGGCATTAAATCCAAAGCGTTCCTGCATCAACAAGAGACATGAAGGCTCAATTCTTCCTGATGGGCCTGGAAGGAGTAGTTAAGGAAAGGGAAGTGTCATACTGAGACCAGAAAGAGCTGATTCCATAGTGGAATTTTTTTAATTTAAATTTCAATTAAGTAAGTGTTTAGAAAAAAAATATAAAATCAAGAAGGTGTGTTAAGTCCCAAAAAGCCACTGTCTGCCTCACAGGACAGTTGTGATGGAAGTGCTGTGGAGTTAAATAGAGATTGGCATTTGTTATTATTACTAATGTAGGCATAGGGACTAGACTTGTGGTTTCATTGGGGTGGACAGGTCTTAGGTGAGTAAATTCCTTCTGTCAATGAATGTTGGCATCTCTTCTTCCACTTATAGTCTTAGACAGTTAGATAGCTATATATGGCAGAGGAGAGATTTGAACATAACTCTTCTGTCTGGGTCTCTGTTCATTCACTACCTTTCATTACTAATATAGACATTACTAATGTATTTTCAATAATAAAGTTGCATCTCCTTTAAGATTCAATAACTATGATTCAAGTTTTGAAGTATTGAAATGGACATAATGTTCAAATCTTGAAACTCTCTTTTGCAAATTGAGGTCAGCTTTAGCAAAGAGCAATGTAAAATCTAGCTATCTCCTACATCTGATCTCTCTTTTGTACTTCCCTCCGTTTCCTCTCCATCCCAGGCTCTCATCACCTTACATCTAGAGTACTGATGGAGTATCCCATTAGATTTCCTAGCCTCCAGTCTCATCCTTTCTAATCCATCTTGAACTATTTGGCTAAAAAGAGTAGTGGACTTAGAATCTGAAGACTCAGATCCAAGAGCCAGCTAATTCGTGCATGATATACTGTGATAAATCCTGAAACACCACTTTCATCCTGTCTTGCCTTATTATTCTCATTGCCAAACCTTTGCAGGTCAAAGTAATTTTTTTAAGGTCCCATAGAATAAAGTCTAAAGGGATAGTGGAAAGAATGTTGACTTTTTGGAGTCAGGGACTTTGGTTTGAATCTCAGCATGAATGTTCTGGAGGCATCTCAGATGGACTTGCAAGCTGATTGGTAAATTTTCATTGGGAGTATTCACATCTCAGAAACAGCAAATGATACAAATCAAGGTTTGAGTCCTTGTTTTGTTGATTATCTAGACATAAGAAAGTGATTAAGAAAAAATAATGCAGATACGCCTTGAGGATGATGGGAAAATGTTAATAATGGAGATAAAATTTAAAAGTATGTCACTCATTGGGAAGAGCCAGTTGTTAAATATTTACCAGCACATTACTCCCCCCATCTTATAATCTACTACAGCAAATAATGCTCAATAATAGTGTAGTACCTATATAACTTTGAACAAATAATTTAACAAAATAATTAACTTGAGAAACAATATGTAAAATGAGAGATTAGATGATCACTAAGGTACCTTCTAGCTCTTAGCCTATGATCTGGGAGATTCCTTACTATATTGTTGTTGTCCAGTTGCTTCAGTCATGTTTCACTCTTTTGACCCAATTTTGGATTTTCTTGGTAAACATATTGGAGTTATTGGCTATTTCCTTCCCCAGCTCCTTTTACAGATGAGGAAACTAAAGCAAAGAGGGTCAGATGATTTCCCAGGGTCACACAGCTAGTAAGTATCTTAGGACAGATTTGAACTCAGGAAGACGAATGAATGTTCCTGACTCCAGGCCCAGTGCTCTATACACTGTGGCCACCTAGCTGCTTCATTACATACCCTAAAAATATTAGAGCATCCTAGAATTTCAGCAGGAATAGAACTGACTCTAGAGTCAAAGGACTTAGGTTCAAATCCCTCTTCTGAAACTTACTACATATGTGAACTTGGTCAACCCAAATCTCTCATCCTCCCTGGGCCTCAGTTCCTTCATTTGTAAAATAAGAGAGATAGCTTCTGAGGTCCCTTCCAGCTCTAAACTGTTGGACAATAATTCTCTTCTTTTTTTAAATTTCTATGTCTGTTACTACTTGTATATGTGCCACTAATCTTTAATTTCTCCTTTTCTACTGGGTGTTTCCCTGCTTTCTATAAATGTTTTTCCCTCACTTTTTAGGCAGTTGGGGTTAAGTGACTTGCCCATGGTCACATAGCTAGTAAGTATCTGAGGTCAGATTTGAACTCAGGTTTTCCTGACTACAGGGCCAGTGTTCTATCCACTGTACCACTCACTTACCCTGTTCTCTCATTCTTCATTCTTTTGGTTTTGTTTTGTAATTTCTTGGTTTCTCATAAAGTCATTAGCTTCCATCTGCTCCATTCTAATTTTTAAAGAACTATTTTCTTCAATGAGCTTTTGAACCTCCTTTTCCTTTTGGTTAATTTTGCTTTTTAAAGCATTCTTCTCCTTATTGGCTTTTTGAACTTCTTTTGCCAATTGAGTTAGCCTAAGGTGTTATTTTCTTCAGCATTTTTTTGGATCTCCTTTAGCAAGTTGTTGACTCACTTTTTATGATTTTCTTGCATCACTCTCATTTCTCTTCCCAATTTTTCCTCCACCTCTCTTACTTGATTTTCAAAATCCTTTTCAAGCTCTTCCATGGCCTGAGACCACTGCATATTTATTTTGGAGGTTTTAGATGCAGAAGCCTTGACTTCCTCTGACGGTATGCATTGTTCTTCCTCATCAGAAAGGATGGAAGAAAATATCTATTCATCAAGAAAGTAACTTTCTGTAGTCTTATTTTTTCTCCCTTTTTGGGGCAATTTCCCAGCTAGTTACTTGACTTTTGAGTCTTTTGTCAAGAGGAGGGTATTATCTGGGAACCTGTAAGTTCTCAGTTCCTCCAACGTGGCACAGTCAATGAAGAGGAGTTTACTCCTCTCCTGGCCTGCACACTTTTCTGGGAGCAACTAAAAACTTTTCTGCCCAGAATCTGTGAGTAGAATTCCCTCTCCACAATCGCCTCCAGCTCAGCCACACTAGCACTCCTCCTCACCCCAGGGCAGCTCTCAGGACTGATATTAAGATCAGTAGCTCAATTCCCCTAGGCGTTCTAGGCAGAGGGCTCCAAAAATGTATACTGCCACTGCAGTGGCTCCTGCCATTAGTCCAGATTGCGCTCCCCTCTCCTGGGTGAAGGAGTCCTCCTACTGACCTTTGAAGTTCTCTGTGGCATTTGTGGGTTGAACAATCTGGGAACTGCTGCTACCAGTGGCTCCCTTTTCTGAGTCCTGTCCCTGCCACTCTGTGTGGCCCACACTGGGCTGTGCTCTGCTCTGGGCCTGGTGTGATAGACCCTTCCAGGCTGACCTGGGCTGGAAATCTCCGTCATGCTGTTTTGTGGCTTCTGCTGCTGTGGAATGTGTTTAGAGTCATTTTTTTTACAGGTATTTTATGGGCTATGTGGGGGAGCTTCTGCAGATCAGTCTTTCTACTCCACCACATTGGCTCCACCCCCCCCCATTCTTAAAAAATGAAAAAAAAACTTGATTGATCTGTTCTTCCCCTCTAGTTATCATCCAATATTTCTTGCTTTTTTGCTATACTCCTTGAGAAAACTGCTTATAGTTGGTACCTCCACTTCTTTGTCTTGCACTGGATTCTGACCCTTCCATAATCTTGCTTCCCACCTCATAATTCAACTGAAGCTGCTTATCTCAAAGTTATGAATGATCTATTACTTGCCAAGTCTAATGGCCTTTTCTGTATCCTCATCCTTTGTGTTCTCTTTGCTGTTTTGATACTTTTAATACCCTCTTCTCCTTGATGCTCTCTCCTCTCTGGGTTTTTTGATACTACTCTCACCTAGTTCTCTTCCAGCCTAACTGACCACTTCTTATTATCCTCCTTTGCTAGATCTTTGTCCAGGTCATGCCTTCTCACTATGGGTGTCCCACAGGACTCTGTCCTGGGACCTCTTCTCTTCTCCCTCTATACTGTGTCTCTTGGTGATTTCACTAGCTCCCATAGGCTCTGTTGTCATCTCTAGGCCAATGAATCCCCACTTCTCTATTCTCCTGAGCTTTGTTCTCATATCACTAGCTACCTCCTGGACATTGCAAATTGGGCGCTCTGTGGATATCTGGAACTCAACATGTTCAAGATGAGACTCATTATTCTTCCCCCTGAACCTTCTCTTCTTAACTTCCCTATCAATGCTGACGTCAAAGACACCACCATCTGCCTCGTTACCCATGACTCTGGTGTCGTTCTTGATTCCTTACCTGCACATACACCCCACATCCAGTCTGTTGCCATGTTTTTCATTTCTACCTTCATAGCATCTTTTGCATATGTCCTCACAGAGTTTCCAGCCTGGTACAAGCTCTTATTCCACCTTATCCCTACAATATTGCAACAACACATTGGTTGGCCTTCCTGCCTCAATTCTTTCCCCAATCCAATCCATCATTCCCTCATCTGTCAAAGGGATTACCCTAAAGCTCAAGTCAATAAACTCTAATGACTCCCTGTTGCCTCCAGGATTAAATATGAAATCTACTTTTTGGCTTTTTAAAGCCATTAATAAACTTTCCCTTTCTTATCTTTTTATCTTCTTTCATTTACTGCCCTCAATATACACTATAATACAGCAACGCTGACCTTTGTAATGTTTGCAACAAGCAACACTCTATCTCTAGACTTTTTGCTTTTTCACTGGCTGTATCCCATGCCATGAAGGCTCTCCTTTCTCAGCCCTACCTTATGGATTTCCTGTCTTTCTTTAAGATTCAGCTCAAATCCCACTTTATACATGAAACCCCAGTCCAGCAAAGTAGATAGTTTTGAAGGAGTCAAGAAAACTTGAATTCAAAATCTGTCTCAGCCATTTGCTAGCTGTGCGACCCTGAACAAGTTATTTCTACTTATTCAGCCTCAGTTTCCTCATCTATAAAATGTGGTTAATATTAGCATCTATCTCATAAAGGTACTATGAGGACCAAATGAGATAACTTGTGATGTGCTTTGCAGAACTTGAAGCACTACATAAATTCTAGCTATTATTATCATTATTACCACCTTTCTGTATGTATCTCTGTCTATGTCTTGTGTGGACATAATTATTTACGTGGGGTCCCTCTCCTCCATTAGAATGTCAGTTCCTTGAGAGTCTGGATCTTAGTTTTGTCTTTCTTTTTATCCCTAGTACTTAGCATCACAATATTTAAGTGTGAGAAAAGGTAACTGATACGATATGGGCATCAGGAAAAAAATGGAAAAAATCATTTTTTAAAATGAGCAACCTACAGGAAACCTAAGAGCTCTTTCAAAACACCTGTTTTTAATGCCCAGGATAATAACATGTCATGAATAAAAGAGAACAAGCCTTCAGAAACATATAGGTAATTGAAAAAACCAAAGAGGATATTGAGGGGAGAAAAATGCCTCAATAAAAGTTTGCATTCACATAGGACTTTATAGTCAGCACCCCATTGCTCCTACTCACCTGTGGCCACACAGATGCCTCAGTATGCCACCAGCGTCCCTGCCTTACCATCAGAGCTTTCTGAATGACTATTTTACCAGGGCCCTGGGAACAATAAGTAATATTAATGATAATTGAATGCTAGCAATTTAAAAAAGACAAGAGTGCGGGGCAGGGGTACCGTTTAAAAAAGCAAGGCAGTAATGGGAAACGGAGGCAGTTAGGTAGCACAGTGCTAGGCTTGGAGTCAGGAAGATATCTGCTTAAGGCCCAATCAGGCCCTACATACTTCCTAACTGTGGGACCCTGAGCAAGTCACCTAACCCTACTTTTCTCAGTTTCCTCATCTGTCAAATGAGCTGGAGAAGAAAATGGCTAATAACTCCAGTATCTTTGCCAAAAAACCCCAAATGGAGTCAGGAAGAGTTGGATAAAACTAAAACAGTTAAACAACAAAAACTGGAAAATGTTGGGCACCTCCAAAAAAGGGGAAAGAATGAAAAGCTTTAGAAGAAAAGATGGCATCATACAAACTTTCATTTTTGCCAGCAGCCCTGGTAGCTTTAAGTTCCTAATTCTGTGCAAACACCCTTGGCTTGAAACGATACTGATTCTGCCTCTGTCTCAGTTCCTTTGGACTCTGATGTTCACAAGAAATTCTGGTTATATTTTTTTCTTGCCATCTACCCCAACTGCTCCTGCACCCTCTAGACCACTGGGCACTGTGCTCTGCCCTATATCTTACTGGGGGATTTAACCCTCTCAGTTTTGGAACCCCTGGGATCCCAAACTATCCTGATAGACAGGACAGTTTGTCATCTGGCCTGAGCTATGTTTCATATTCTACTCAACATTTTTTTTTGGCCTGCAGTTCTGCCTGCTACTGTACCATCCACATCCGCCGATACCCCACCAAATGCCTTATCCATTCTATGATTTCTTCCTATTCCCTAATCCCGTTTCCATATCTGGAAACATAATCAAATTAGTACTAATGGAAAAGGTGTGCCCATCAACCTCCCTGTGCTTCCAGTCATCATTATTGCGACTTCCTAAACAAAAACACCCTTTTGGTCACTATTCCTCTATATATGTCACCTCCTATTAGAACATAAACTCCTTGAGGACAGGAACTTTCTTCTATTTGTATCACACTTAGCATGGTCCTTGGAACATAGCCTAAATTCCTTTCCATCCACTTCGTTATTTATTCAGTTTTTATCCAGCTTGGCAGCTATTTTTCTCCCTCTCTTGAATCTGTATCTTGATCTGACTCCTTTTCCCAGAAAAGGTTTTCCCTCAAGCTTGCTTTAATCACAGATTGATCTAACTGCCAACACGTTGACTAGGAAATCTAACATTGGCAAAGTGCTTTTCCTCAGAGGAGTTCTGTGAAATTGGTAGTTCAGATATCAGAAGGTCATAAAATCATAGCATTATGGATATATAACTAGAAGAAAACTTACAGTTCCTCGTATCTAACCCTTTCATTTTATAGTCTTTTTGTCTTTGATCTCCGACACCCAACACAGTGCCTGGCTCACAGGAAAAGGGATTGGATCTTCAAAGTTTTTGATGTAGGGAAGTCTCAGGGGAGGAAACTCCCTCTATTCATGTGGGTCAGCACCTTCTCTTAGCATCTCATAGATCACTATAAGGTTGAGTGACTTGCCAAGAATCACAGAGATAGTATATATATCAGAGGTAAGATATGAACCAAAGTCTTCCTGGCTCCAAGGCTGCCTCTCTATTCATTATGCCATAATGCCTTAAGAATTATCATTATAATGTAATAAGGAGATTGGTCAGTGTGGGCCAGTCCTGGGAGCATGCATAAAAAGAATGCCTACTGTCAAACCATGTGTGTAAGAGGGAATGGTTCATAAGTTTTGATTCTAGAAGTATATAAATAATTCAGAATGGAGGGACCAGGCCATCCTCTTCAAAGCATATTCAGGTATTTTATGAATGTTTCTTGTTTCCTTACTGAGAGATAAAAAAAAACTTGTTGATTTGCTGCTTACTAAAGGCATTTATTGGTCAAATCAAGCTCTTTCCTAATGGGAGTTGAGTAGATATCCTGTGTCCTACTGGGTAGGGAGAGATGGACCTCTAGTGCCCTTATTTCCTCAGCCCAGTCACTGTGTTGCCTATGAACACATGGTACCCTTTATCTCTTTGTGTTTGGTATTCCTGCTCTTAAGTAAATGACAGATGAATATGGAGTGGACTAGGCTATGCCCTTGTGAGACATGAAAGGTCAGAAGAGCCACCAAAACTCCAACAACTGGAGTTCATACCAGAAGCTGAGCTTGGTGAATAGTAAGGCCTCAAGGAATTACTTGTAGAATCCAGCAGTGGATTGCCCCTGGAACCAAGATGCTGTGGCCTTTGATGAGGGAGGGAGTGATTTCATCCAATGCCTATGCCCCGTCTGGAAGTCCATTCAATGGGGCAAAGACTTTTTAGCAACTCTGATAGGTTGGAGCCCATTCTCCCTAGGGACTAAGGTGATATATATACATATACATGTATATATATTGTATATGCATATGTATACATATGTATATATCCCTAAGATATAGATATCTATCTGGATATATACACACCCCCTACATATACACACATATATATACCCCTATATACATGCATGTATATATATATATGTGTGTGTGTGTGTGTATGTATGTGTGTATGTAGTTGTCTAGGAATCTGACCATCTACTGCATATGTAGGTTAGCAGAATAAGTCCAGATTCTTCCTATAATCAAAATGAACATATGTGTGTATGCATGTATGTATGTAAATACGTACATATCTTTTTTCCATAGATAACTTCCAATCCACTCCCCATTAAGCCATCCCAGTGATTTTCCTAAAGCACATCTGACCTTGTCACTTCCCTATTCAATAAATTCTTTAGTTGCTGCTGCTGCTCAGTCATTTCAGCCATGTACTACTCTTTTGGACTCTTTGCTGGGTTTTTCTTGGCAAACATACCGGAGTGGTTTGTCATTTCCTTTTACAGTTCATTTTATAAATGAGGAACTGAAGCAAAAAGGGTTAAGTGATGTGGTCAGGGTAACTCAACTAGTAAATGTCTGAGGCTGGATTTGAACTCAGGGAGATGAGTCATCCTGACTTGAGGCCCAGTACTGTCTGCTGGACTACCTAACTGCCTTCCGGTAAACTCTAGGATCTCCCTGTTGCTTCCAGGATCATATACAGAATCCTCCGGCATTCAAAGTCATTTATAGCCTACCCCCTCCTTCTTTTCTACTCTTCTTATATCTTACTCTCTGCCATGTACTCTTCAGTTCTGAGGCACTGAACTCCTGGCTGTTCCATGATCAAGATATTCCATCTCTCAGTTCTAGACATCTTTTCTGGTTAACCCGCATGCCTGGAATGTTCTCCTTCAACTTTGCTTACTAACATCTCTAGCTTCCTTTAAGTCCCAACTAAAATCCTTTACTTTATTTTTATTTATTTATTTATTTTTTATTTTATTTAACTTTTAACATTCATTTTCACAAAATTTTGGGTTCCAAATTTTCTCCCCATTTGTCCCCTCCCCCCACCCCAAAACACTGAACATTCTAATTGCCCCTATCACCAATCTGCCCTCTCTTTTGTCATCCCTCCCTTCCTTTGTCCCCATCTTCTCTTTTGTCCTGTAGGGCCAGATAACTTTCTATACCCCTTTACCTGTATTTCTTATTTCCTAGTAGCAAGAACAGTACTCAACAGTTGTTCCTAATACTTTGAGTTCCAACTTCTCTTCATCCCTCCCTCCCCACCCATTCCCTTTGGAAGGCAAGCAATTCAATATAGGCCATATCTGTGTAGTTTTGCAAATGACTTCCATAAGAGTTGTGTTGTGTAAGACTAACTATATTTCCCTCCATCTTATCCTGACCCCCGTTGCTTCTATTCTGTCTTTTAATCCTGTCCCTCCCCATGAGTGTTGACCTCAAATTGCTCCCTCGTCCCATTGCCCTCCCTTCTATCATCACCCCTACCCTGCTTATCCCCTTCTCCCCTACTTTTCTGTATTGTAAGATAGCTTTTCATACCAAAATGAGTGTGCATTTTCTTCCTTCCTTTAGTGGAATGTGATGAGAGTAAACTTCATGTTTTTCTCTCACCTCCCTTCTTTTTCCCTCCACTAAAAAGTCTTTTGCTTGCCTCTTTTATGAGAGATAATTTGCCCCATTCCAGTTCTCCCTTTCTCCTCCCGATATATTTCTCTCTCACCACTTAATTTCATTTTTCTAAGATATGATCCCATCCTATTCAATTCACTCTGTGCTCTCTGTCTCTCTGTGTGTATGCGTGTGTGTGTGTATGTGTGTGTGTGTAATCCCACCCACTACCCAGATACTGAAAAATTTCAAGAGTTACAAATATTGTCTTTCCATGTAGGAATGTAAACAATTCAACTTTAGTAAGTCCCTTATGACTGCTCTTTCCTGTTTACCTTTTCATGCTTCTCTTCATTCTTGTGTTTGAAAGTCAAATTTTTTTTTCAGCTCTGGTCTTTTCATCAAGAGTGCTTGAAAGTCCCCAATTTCATTGAAAGACCATTTTTCCCCTGAAGTATTATATTCAGTTTTGCTGGGTAGGTGATTCTTGGTTTTAGTCCTAGTTCCTTTGACTTCTGGAATATCATATTTCACGCCCTTTGATCCCTTAATGTAGAAGCGGCTAGATCTTGTGTTATCCTGACTGTATTTCCACAATACTTGAATTGTTTCTTTCTAGGTGCTTGCAATGTTTTCTCCTTGACCAGGGAACTCTGGAATTTGGCCACAATGTTCCTAGGAGTTTCTCTTTTTTGGATCTCTTTCAGGAGGTGATCTGTGGATTCCTTGAATATTTATTTTGCCCTCTGGTTCTAGAATCTCAGGGCAGTTCTCCTTGATAATTTCATGAAAGATGATGTCTAGGCTCTTTTTTTTATCATGGCTTTCAGGTAGTCCCATAATTTTTAAATTATCTCTCCTGGATCTATTTTCCAGGTCAGTTGTTTTTCCAATGAGATATTTCACATTATCTTCCATTTTTTCATTCTTTTGGTTTTGTTTTGTGATTTCTTGGTTTCTCATAAAGTTATTAGCCTCCATCTGTTCCATTCTAATTTTGAAAGACCTATTTTCTTCAGTGAGATTTTGAACCTCCTTTTCCACTTGGCTAATTCTGCTTTTTAAAGCATTCTTCTCCTCATTGGCTTTTTGGACCTCTTTTGCCAATTGAGTTAGCCTATTTTTCAAGGTGTTATTTTCTTCAGCATTTTTTTGGGTCCCCTTTAGCAAGGTGTGGACCTGCTTTTCATGCTTTTCTTTCATCTCTCTCATTTCTCTTCCCAGTTTTTCTTCCACCTCTCTAACTTGATTTTCAAAATCCTTTTTGAGCTCTTCCATGGCTGGAGCTCATTGAATATCAATTATGGGTGTTTGGGATACAGAAGCCTTGACTTCTGTGTCTTTCCCTGATGGTAAACATTGTTCTTCCTCATCAGAAAGGAAGGGAGGAAATATTTGTTCACCAAGAAAGTAACCTTCTATAGTCTTATTTTTTTTCCCTTTTCTGGGCATTTTCCCAGCCAGTGACTTGCCTTCTGAGTTTTCTTTCCACCCCTACCTCACCTCCAGATCCGCCCAGCTAGTGCTTGGGGTCTGAGATTCAAATGCTGTTTCTCAGCTTCAGGGCTTTGGGTGGGGGCAGGGCTGCTATTCAGTGTGAGATTAAGTTCAGGTGCTCAGGTGGGGGCAGGGCCGCCTCACGGGGCTCAATTTCCTCAGGGGGTTTATGTGGAGACCTTCAACAATGGATCAGGGCTCCTGCCTGCTTGGGGAGCCCCTGTCCGCTGCCGCCCCTGCTGCTACCTCCCAAAGGGGCCTGAGCCACAGGGACACCCCACTCCCCTGTTGGCCACCCAAAAAGACTCTCTCACTGACCCCTGCCACCTGTGGGTGGAGGGACCTGCGTGGCTGCCAGAGATTCCATCCCTGAAGCCCACTGGGATCTGCTCCTCTCAGTGCCACACAGCCAAGGCAGGGCTGGGCTCTGCTCTGGGTCCGGGGCATGACAGACCTTTTGTGTCAGGTTTTCAGGTCTCTCTGGAACAGAAATCTTGTCCACTCTGTTGTTCTGTGACTTCTGCTGCTCCAGAATTTGTTGGGAGTTCTTCTTTACAGATATTTTATAGGCTGTGGGTTCAGAGCTAGCATATGTGAATCTTTCTACTCCACCATCTTGGCTCCTCCCTGATCCTTTACTTTATAGAAAGACTTTCCTAACCATTCTTAATTCTAGTACATTCTCTCTATTAATTATTTCCAAATTGTCCTGTATGGGGAAGCTAGGTGTGAAGTGGATAGAGTGCAAGTCCTAGAAGTCAGGAAGTCTCATCTTTATGAGTTTCAGCTTGACCTCAGATACTTACTAGTTGTGTAGCCCTGGTCAAGTCACTTAACTCTGTTTATCTCAGTTTTTTCATCTGTCAAGTGAGCTAGAGAAGGAAATGGCAAAGCACTCCAGTATCTTTGCCAAGAAAACCCCAAATGGGGTCACAAAGTGTCAGGCAGGACTGAAAAAAATGACTGAACAACAAACAACATTTATCCTGTATATAGCTTGCCCGTATATATATTTGTTTAGATATTGTCACCCATATTAGATTAAAAGATTCTTGAGGGAAGGGATACCTTTTGCCTCTTTGTGTATCCACAGAGCTTAGCACAATGTCTGGAACATAGTAGGTGCTTAATACATGTTTACTGATTAGATTGACATATAATACTTCATGAGTTTAATATCTATCTATATATATGCTATTTCTCTTAATTTTCATGATAACCTTGTGATGTAGGTCATACAAGCATTATTATTCCAGTTTTATGAATGAGAATATTGGTATACAGAGAAGTCAAATGACTTGACTTGAATTCAGATGAACCTGAACTAGGATGATCAACTGGAAGAAAAGTGGATTGAAGTAACCTGAAAGTTAAAAGGCCCAGAAGCATCAGACAGGTAGCCTTTGCTTTCAGAACTAGGGTCACATAGGGGTCACTTTGTGGTCCTGTGAATAGGGCTAGGGAGATAGTTGACTATGTTTGTAGACATGGGGAGGTGGGGACTAGGTTTCTTACCCTAAAGTCCAGGGTTGCTTTGAAGAGTGGAGGGGCTTCTGTGTGCTTGAAACATGAATCTGCCTCTGAACATTCTTTACCAGCAAAGTCATGCTTACCCCATAGGAGATGGTAACTAGTATGAAGGCCCTTGATCTCCTCTATTGTAGTGTCTTGTTACTTATTTTAATCATTGTTAGGTTCTCACATCCAGCAGAGATCTTAGAGCCCCAAGAAATGAAATCACTCATGCCTCTTATTCTGTGATTAGCAACATGATGTAAAATAGCCAGTGAATAAGCTTAAAATAATCCTCATGAAGGTTTGTCTCTGGGATTCTGCCTTAAATATACCTCCTGATTGCAGGACCCAGAAAATATGGAGTAGAGATAACCTGTTCTAGGTGCTCAGAGGCAGTTTATTAAAGTTGGAGCAGCTGCCCCAGGTAGGAAGTAGGTACTACAAAAAGACAGGAGGTATTCTCCCTGACAATCTGTATCATATCATCATCTCTCATCATCAAGGTACCTTATAAATGTAAGCTTTTATGGTAGTTGTCATTGTCATAGTCATCATGGTTGTCATGTTCTTAATTTAGAAGGCAGCAAAGATTTAGGAAGGGGAGAGAGGGAGACATTTCACTGGCCATAGGATTTCTATCCATTGCTTTTTAGAGAAGGGTTATGTATCTTCAAACTCATGCTTTCTCCATATTTCAGTTGCCATTACTCTGGTTTTTGCCTCTTTTGTCATGTCAATTAAATTAAATACAGATTTACCTAATGTCTACTTTGTGTGAAGTATCGTGCTAAGTGGTTAGAAGCAGTTGGTGGTCTGGTGAATAGGGCCTGGAGTGAGGAAGACTTGAGTTCAAATCCAACCTCAGATGCTAGCTATGTGACCCTGGCCAAGTCACTTATTTTTTGTCTGCTTCAGTTTCCTTAACTGTAAAACAAGAATAATAACAGCACCTATCTCACAGAGTTATTGTGGAGATCAAATAAGATGATAAAAGATGATAATCTATAAAAATCAACAAGATGATATTTGTAAAAAGTTCTTAGCATAGTGCCTGGCACATAGAAGGCACTCCACAAATGTTTATTCCCTTCTCTTGCCTTTTCTAGGCACTGGACTGGATACAAAACTCAAGTAAGATGCAATTGCTACCCTCATGGAACACAGTGTCTATTCTAGACAGAAGAAGACATCCTAGCTGTTGGGGTTGGAAGCTCAATTCCGTGTGGACAGTCTCTGGCGGGTAAAGGTGGGAACTTCTAAATCTTAGAGCTCTCACGAGACCCCCCCAGGAAACGGCTGGGAATCGAGGTGAACCAAGCTATCTCGTGTATTTCTGCCTCTTTCCGTGAGAAACGTGATGGGAGAGAGATCTCCCCGCCCTCGAGATTGTCCCAGATCTGGGCACACTATTGTTATCTAACAGCACGGTATTCAGATGCAAACTATGCGACTGGAGAGTTAAGTAGGATCAGGGAAGCCTGAAAGCTTTCTTAGCACGTGAGGAGCCAAAGAGAACACAAGGCTCCGCTTTTCCTCTTCTCCTTCTCTCCCCTCCCCCTCTCTCCCCGCTTGTACTTCTACTTCCAATCTCTTATTGTAAGATCTTTGCCTCCTTGGGAGATTCTTCTATCCCTCCTAAGGAAGAATCCCCTGCACTTGTAACTAGACCCTGAAATAAAGCTCAACCCTTGTTCGACTCTGGAACGTCCTTTCTCTCATACGAGCATCCGGTTTGGCCAACCGAAGACCTCGGGAGGTGAGGTAAGAAGACTCGGGTAGCCCACAGGCCTCTAGGCCTGGCACCTAGCTTAAGGTATCTCAACGTGAAAATGATTGATCTAACACAAGCAAGGGATATCTATGAAAAATGAGGGTTTAGTTAGCTGGTGAGGATACAGTTGTCACATATGAAGCAAGAATACATGACATAAAATCAGAGCCAATTGTCTCTGCCAATAATGAGGCTTATCCATGGTCCTGATCTCACAGAAATCAGTAAAATGTAGTGAAGGTCTTGTGTGTTCAGAGAAAAAATGATCCCTTTCCCTGCAACTGCTTTTACCTCTGCATGCTAAATGATACCTTGGTTTAGGGGTTGGTCAGGCAATAGTCAATACAAGGTCTAAATGACGAGCAACACATCTATGTCAAGTGTTCAAACCTTGTTCCTCAGACTTTTTCTCAACTCCTTTATCTGATAACCATATTCCTTGTTCCTTCTTAGTTAAATTCTTAATATACACCCTGTCCTCAGTGCACTAAACTGAGCACAAATATCAGGCCATGGGAACTGCAACATGGTCTCTGGCTAAATCCCACCACACTTTCCCTTGTTGGAATGCTATCTGTTCTCTCTTCCTGGTGCATAGTTGAGAAGGGAAAACAGCCCTCATACCACTTTCCAGAAATGCCTTCACCACTTGACAGCTGCTCCTAACTATGTGCTACTTTATGAGAAGTTGACAATATATGTTGAAATTCTCCCCAGGATACCTCCAATTCATGCTCAATGAATGTACAAATGTATGAATGAATGAATGTGAGGTATGTATTAAAAATCAAACTCCCTCTTCCCAAGATGGAATCTTCATTTAGTTGTTGTGTCTTTTAAGAGAAGTATACATATGTGTTGTTCTCGTGCTATACAAGCACTATGCTAGGCACCATCAGAAAACACAAAAAGCTGAAAGCTGGGATTCATCAGGCAGGTAGGTGACGCAAGAAATTAAATGTCAGATGTGGCATCAGGAAGAAATAAATTCAAATCCTGCCTCAGTCACTTATTAGTTTTTTGACCCTAAGCAAATCTCCTTAGTTTTTTTTAGTATCTTCATCTATAAAATGGGAATAATAACATTGTATTATGTAATATATAATATATTATTATATAATATATAATAACACCTCACAAAGTTTCTGTGATGATCAAATGAAATCTCTCTCTTTCACATACACACAGAGACTATCCAGTGCTATATTCAAATGCTAGCTATCATTTATTATTAATTATTATTATTATTATAGTCTCAGTGGGGAGATAAGAAACAAATGAATCAATCAAGAGCAATAGTAGGAGCTATAGTGTGGTATAGCAGGAAGATCCTGAATCAGAAATCAAGGATCTGGGTTTGAATCCACTCTCCCTTCCTGCCATTTAATAGCTGTGCGACCATATGCCTCAGTTGTTATCATCATTGTTATTTGGTCATTTCAGTCGTGTTTGACTGTGATCCCATTTGGGATTTTCTTGGCAAAGACACTAGTGGTTTGCCATTTCTTATTCCAGGTCATTTGACAGATGAGGAAACTGAGGCAAACAGAATTAAGTGACTTGCCCAGGGTCACACAGCTAGTGAGTGTTTGAGGCTGGATTTGAACTTAGGTGTTCCTGACTCCAGGACCAGTGCTCTATCCACTCTGCCACCTAGGTGTCATTACACATTAGTTACCTCATCTATGAAATGGATAATATCTTGCCTTTTTGAAAGCATAGATTCATTCCAACTTTTAGGTCTATGATTCTAAATACTATAGCTATTGCTATAAATCTATTACTAAAATCTATTAAAACTTAAAACTACAGTAAGACTTTGGGAACACCCTGTTTGAAGAAGCTTGAGTGTGACAAGTCTTGTGTAAAGGGAACATATTTCAAGCATGCTGAGGTCAGTTACAGGGTGCTATGTTGGGTGAAAGAAAGAGAGAGAGAGAGAGAGAGAGAGAAAGAGAGAGATATTGTATGAGTGATAGATAGCTGTAGGAGCCACAAATGTTCTGTAGTCTTGCTTCCTCTTTACCCATTATTTTATGAAATCTAAGTTCTATCCCTAGAGAGAGCTAGGTGGCACAGTGGATAGAGCACTGGGCTTGGAGTTAGGAAGATTCATCTTCCTGAGTTCAAATCTAGCCTCAGACACTTACTATCTGTGTGATTCTGAGCAAGTCACTTAACCCCGTTTGCCTCAGTTTCCTCATCTGAAAAAATGAGCTGAGAAAGGAAATGCCAAACTACTCCAGTATCTTTGCCAAGAAAACCCCACATGCGGTCATGGAGCATCAGACGTGATTGAAATGACTAAACAACAAGTTCTATTCCGGAGGCAGCTATGATTCATTCCTAAGGGAAGGAACATCTGTAAGTAGCTGGTAAATAAATGGTAGGTCTCTGTGAGATGATGTTATTTAACCAATATCATTTCTCCAGTAAGTGGATAATTGTCTATTTCTTTTCAGCAACTTATCATAACCACTCTAGAATCCTATGCATGTGCCTGTTCCATAAATATTTTCATTTCCCAGGTGACCAAGGATATCAGTTTATCTTTCATAGCTTTCTTCCAGTGCCCTCTCATGACTGAGCTTGAATAGAAATAGCAAAGCAACAGGTCAACATGTTTCCCCTAGGATTTTTTAGTCCTAAACATCTGAGGGCATTTAGTGGGAAAAGTGTCAACAAATGTGATGTTCATTAATCTTAGGATGGTAGGTTTAGATAAGGAAAGGTCCTTAAAGGTCACTGAGTACAATTTCACCATTTTACTGTGAGGATATGGAAACCCAACAGAGGTTAAGGGACTTGTCCAGAGTCATGTAGGCAGAAAGCAACAAAGGTTCAGTGATAAATCAGATCCTCTGACTCCAAATTTAGTGGTCTCCTCACTGTGCATTCTACCTCCCATTTCTTAAATGGGAGAAGGACAAGGGAACGAATATAATTCACTTTTATAGGGAGCTTTAAAGTTTGCAAAAAAGCTAATCATATTTGATTTTCATAACAGCCCTGTGAGGCTGATGGTATTGCTATCTGCATTTTACGGAAAGGAGTACTCAGGCTTAAAGAAGTCAAGCAACTTACCCAGAGTCATACAGGTAGAAAGTATCTGAAACAGGATTTCAACTCAGTCTTTTCTACACAGTTAGGAGGTACAGTGGATAGAGCACTGGGTCTGGAGTCAGGAAGACCTGAGTTCAAAGCCAGCCTCAGACACGTACTAGCTAAGTGACCCTGAGTAAGTCACTTAACCCTGTTTACCTCAGTTTCCTCATCTGTCAAATAAGCTGGAGAAAGAAGTGGCAAACTACTCTAGTATCTCTGCCAAAAAATCCCAAACGGGGTCATAAATTAGACGACTAAAAAATAACTCAATAACAATAATTTTCTGACATGTAGTTGTGAACCTGAGCTCTAGGGATCAGGTCAGATCTGAGGGAATTTGGTCATTAAAGAAGTCAAGCCCTTTATTATTGTCTCTTGGTGTTTATTCCTCTACTTAAGAGCTTAAAATATATAATATATGAAAATATAAGACTTAAAATATAAAACAGTAAGTAACCCTAATTCCTATTTTACTCTTCTGGGAGGTTAATATTTAAAATATTAAAACATGAAACACTTAATGATACTGTTGAATGACCACTTCCCCTATACCTTGATTCTCTATTGAACAGTTCTTTCTAGGTTCATGTCTTCTGGCAAGTCAAGGTGTGATTTAGGTTTACCCTTCTGGCATATCTCATCTTCACTGAAACAGGCATAGTTGTCAGTTGCCAGTCAATTCTAACTGAAAACCCAAGAACTTCTAAGCTTTTGAGGTAGCCATTCCTAATAGGTTCATTTCTCTTGGTCACTTTTTGGTTACTTGAGTTCAGGGGAAAAATCATAAGCAGAAGAGGCAGCTAGGGACATTGGATCAAGGCTTGTGTTATCCGGGCAGTATGTATCCAAGCATCTGTGTGAGTAGCCTTTAGTGTAGAGATTGAAGAACCATTATTTCTTCCAAGAGAACCTTATAGATTCCTCAAATGCTTGACAGATGAGAAGAGAGTACCAACAGGACAGCCAGTCCTTTAAATGTCTACTCAGTTGCTTTTTCTGGTTGCATAGCCAATCTTCTTTGATAAAAACACTCCCTAAAGAGGTGAGGGAGAAAGCACATGGAGTTGTACATGCCATTTAGTAAAGGTAGGTACTGATCTCTTATTCCATCCCTCATGGGTTCAAAACACAAAATCCAGTGGGATTGCCTCTATTACACTAGATGAATCATAGAATCAAAGAATTCAAAACTTGGGGGAACCTCAGATATTAAAACAGCTGGATGGATGGTCATTGAGTTTGATGAGTTTATTTTACAAATGAGGCAGCTGAAATAGGATGCTAAAGCTCACACACCTCATATGAACCCTATCTGAAGAAAAAAATCCCCCAACAATATTATCAACAAATGATCAACAAGATTTCCAGGGATACCCATGCTTTAACTTTGGATGATAGCCAACTTCAACTTCCAATTGTTATGCATTCATTCCAGTTACTAGTTAAAAAAAAATATTGAGTCCTATAGCCACTTTATTAGATACCTACTTCCAGACTGACAATAGTCCATTAATTACCACTCTTGGATGGCATACATTATTTTTGTCTAATCATTCAATTAGTTCTAAATCCACCCAACAATATGACCATCTACCCCTTCTCTCTCTATCTGATCCAGGAGAATTTATAAGATTTATCAAATCCTTTGCTGAAATTCTATGCTTTATCATCTGCATCACTCTGACTTACATATCTAGTAATACTGTCAACCAAGAAACTGAGGTAAGACTGACATCACTTTGTAAGGAACTCAGGTTGATTTATTATGATTACCAGGGCCTTTTTCTAAGTGTTCAAAAGTTACTTAAACTTTTAAAATACACTTATTAATGCCTAGGTATTGCAAATAAAAGACAAAAGTGAAAATCTCTGTCCTCAAGAAGGCTATATTCTACTTAAAATATAATTACAGGGAAAAGGGGAAATACTTCAAAACACCTGTTTTTATCCATGTGGACAATCCCTCCACTGATGCCAATTATAACACCACCACCCTCAACCAAAAAAAAAAAAAAAAACAAACCAAATGTTATCAGACGATCTTTAGGAATTGCTATGGTTATCTCATTTCATAGTCAGTCAACTCTGATGAGTCTTACTCAATTTATCTTACCCAAGATGATTCTATCCCTGGATCCATATTTTAAAGCTTTTCCAGCTTAGTAGGATCTTAATAGAATTTATGCTTTATTGTTATGGTCTTTGAGAGACCAGGTCACCTGCATGGCACCAACTTAGCCTTTCAGTGGAACAAAAGTTAACACAATACTTTGATAAAGTTCCAGAATTTCCCCAGGAATCAAGGTCAAGCTCACCAGCCCATATTTCAGAGAGTCTATCTTCTTCCTTTTTTGAAAACCAGTACTTTTGTCTGTCTCTAGTCCTAGAACACCTTTTACATCTCCTTGGTTCAGCAATCATATTGTAAAGTTCTTTGGTACTCTGAAATGAAGCTTATCTGGGCTTGGCAATTTCAATTCATTAATGGGAGCTTAAGTTAACATTACCTAGCTTATTTGTATGACAATTTAATTTTTGTTCTTTCCTCTACCTCCTAAAAATCATTCTCTTTAGTTAAAAAAAAGCAGAAGCTAAGTTGAATTGGAGCATTTCTGCATCTCCCAGTCAATCATTGTTATGGTCCCCTCTATCTCAAGCAGAAGTTCTATTATTTCATTTTTGTCCCCTTTCCCCTAAGAGAGTTCTTTTGTTCGTTGCTCTTCACATACATAACAAATCTCAGTTCATATTAAGCTTTAGTCTTTAAAACATTCTTATAGGACTATTGTACTTTTCTGTATTTATCTTTTCCTGCTCCCTTGCTTTTATCTTCTCCAAGAAAATTATTATAATTCTCTCTAGTTACCTCCCACTTTTCTTTCCTTTCAGAATTATTTATATTTGGTCATTAAAATTTCATTTTTAGCTTTTCTTTCTTCAGTTGACTTTCCTTTAAGAATTTCAGACCACGAGATCCTATCTATCTTTTCTCTACTCTTTGAAATCCAGACTCCTTAAGTCTAGCTCTTCTTGGCAGCCTCCTCTTTGCTATTATAAAGTCTTTTTTTTTTTTAAAGATGATGTGGTTCCTGATTTTGTGCTAGCACCATAGTTCCCTGTTTCCTACAAAAAAGATTAGTTTTCTTGAGAAAGGAGCAAAACGATCCCTGAGACCTGATTGACCCCTACCTCCCTTGATGCAACCTGCTGGTCACCTAAAGGCATAAAAAAAAAAAAAAAGTCCTGCCCAGATGGATTTAATGTTCCCTCTGACTTGGTGGATGTCTGAAGATGATTTGAGTTGCCCTGCTCTGATGCCCATACAAGGTCTTCTATATGGAACCAAGAAGTGGGAGGGCTCTACCTTTAGAAAAGCTGAGTGCCATCACAGCCTTTTGCATATCTTTGTTGTGATGAGGCAAAGTAAACCTTTTGTTAACTGCTCAGTGACTTCCTAGTGTCTCATTTCATCCCCAGATTGAACCTGGGTACTAGTATTAGGCCTGCCCCTAACAACCTCCCAAAGTTCTTTCCTTTCCACATAATGAACCAGTTTTTCTCTTTATTAGTCAGAATCAGGTTGAAAAAAGATAGTTTTTCTTGTTGCTTCATTGACTTAGTGAGAAATGAAGTGATTTGTAAGGAAAATCATTAATTTCTCAGTCTCTTCATTTAGCAGAGAGGACTCTAGAAGATGCACTGCTAGTGGAAGTCACCAGTCACTACTACATTCAACTTCCACACAATCTAAGTGATGTGTATTTTACAATCTGTCCTCTTACAACTTTTGCATTAGAAGTAGTTCTGTTCCATCAGATGCATAGTCCATTTTTTACCTGACAGTATTTCAAGTATTTGCAGGTGACCATTATGTCCAGTCCCATACCATCCCATTTCCTCAACCAGCCCTCATGGAATGGTTCCTTGTCATATTGATCACTTTCCTCTGGACAACTCCAGCTCTTCAGCATTCCTTCCAGAATGGTGCCCAGAACAGAACAGTGGTCCTACTGGGGGACTGGGCACTTATCCAAATGATGCTCTCAATGCTCAAAACATTTACAGGGCTAATACTTTGGAACTGCTTTTAGATCCAGTTTGTGAAGGTCGGGCATTTCTTTCTTGTCACATCTCTGACTTACTGGTGAAAATGTTTGTTATTTGTCATTTGTTATTTGTCAGTCTTAGCTGAGATACTTACTATCTTAGCTGAGATATTTACTGAGGAAAAGAATCACTACTATTTCTCCTCAGCACTTAGGAGCGTACTCTTTCCTATATCACCTTGATTCCTAGGGAAAGTGGGTTCAAACTTAAAGCAGTTTCTGCATAGCATTTGTCTGCATCATATTTACTTCTGAAGGTAATGAAGTTAATAGATGAGTCATTGTTACTCCCTCTCAGCTGCCTTTGATTCACTTCTATGCTGGGTCGAGCAGGATCTTCCTTAAGGCAGCTCTGGCATCTCACCAGGTTTAGCTTGTGACAAAGTCCTCACTAGGCTTAGGCATCTGCAAAAATCCAGCCTGGATTCCAGCTTCTAGATGTCTGGTGACTCTCTCTCCTAGCCTTTCCAAGCTCACAAGATCATAGCCTCTTTTGGCATTCCTTTATCTAAGAACAGGAGAGAATAAATGAAAAAGCTAGGGAAAAGAAGATCAATATTCATGGCAACATGTGGACCCAGTTAGGGAGAATAAGGTCTCTCACAACATAGAGACTTACAGCATATCTTCTCTCAACTGCAGCCAGGAAAGTAAGAGTATTTCTTTCTTCTTTTAAACCTCAAATGATGTCAGTGAACATGATCACACAAACCATTAATCAGACTTGAAGCCAGATAACCTCTGACTGTTTTCAAAAATCAAATCCATCCCCAGGTAGAAACATTTGCTTCTCCTGAGGATGCTATGAAGAATTCTCTGTAAGATGCAGAGGTCCTCTAAAGCAGGAACCCTTCCACAAAATGCTTTTAGCTAAATGTACCACCACCCTTGGGTGCCATTTTGAAGATGATGGTACTTACTTAGATGTCTAAATCCTGGAAAGTTTGTAAGAAAACCAATCTCTTTACTATAGGCACATTTCTTAATTCTGCTGCTGTAGCTGATATTACAAAAGTCTTCCCATGACTATTTTGATGTCCTACATAGTATTAGTTGGATACATTAGTTATATAGTACCTGAAAGTGTGCAAAATGTTTAGATACGTTGTGTCATTTGAGTGGCACAGTAACCCTGTTAGGTCGCCACTAAAGGAATTAGACAGCTCGGGGTAATAGAGATCTGACCTGAGATCCAGGAAGACCTGAATCCAAGTCTTGCCTCTAACATGCACAGTCTTTATGTCACCTTGGACAAGTCCATTAACCCAGTGTTGGCCATGTCCAGTTTGTATAGAAACAGGGGACACTAAGCTGATTCCAAGTTCAACACTATCAATTATGCCACACTAATATAATAAATAGGATGGCATTTTACATTGCTCATGGAAAGTTTATGATGCCTACTATAAGACAGGAACACATATGATAAAGATGTGCATATAAATGGGATTCTATAACTATATAAAGGGAAAATAACATTATGCATAATAATAAAATGAATCATAGCTGTTACTAGTAGTTTAATTTTGAATTATATTCTTATATCTTAAAAGCACTTTCCCAACACATTTCATTCTCATAAACACACCCCTGTGAAATTGAGGTGTGAAAAAGAACAGTTAGTAGTTTCATTTTACCAGTGAGGAATCAGAGATTAGAAAAGTTAAGTGACTTACCTAAGGACACACAGCATGACCAAGTTGAGTCTAAAAGTCAGGTCTATTGGCTAGACTTAACTAGGAGGACCAAAATTTAAGAATAACTTGAAGAACCATGTTGTATCGATTGACATATTACATTTTTTCATCTATAAGACAAAGAGAAGAGTAGGATGAAAAATTTTATTTAAAAGTGAAATCATAAAAAATGGTTGCATTGATTGATGACAATGATCTTTCTGGTGTTGAGCTCAGTACTCCACTACTTGTCCTTCTTTTGGTCATTTTACTCTACCTTGATGTGTTTGGGAAAGAAAAGATTTGCAAGAAAAAAAAAGGATTTGCAAATCAGAGATTGAGGTAAGTATATTACTGTTAGGAGGCTCCCAAGGGAGATACTTTTAGAGTTCACTCACAGAACAACATTCTTCAAGGACAAAAAGCCAACAGATCAAATAGGGTAGGAAAAATAGGGTAGGGTAGGGTAGAGGAGAGAGGGATTTGCCAGAGCGCACAGTGGAAAAAAAGAGAAATGAACTCTAGGCTGGGAATATAGAATATCCTTAAGGCAGAAAAGGAAAAGAAGGGGAATCCTTTCTAGACATGGTCAAGGTCAAATGCCACATATAGTTAGTGAAATGGTGGTATTGATTAATTCAGCCAAATGCTCTCTGCCTGGAGGACCACCCATGTGGCATGCCAGCTGCTATTGATTAGCTGATGAATGATTTTCCCTGTTGCAGAGGGAAGAAAGTCTTTTGTAGCTGAGCCAGCATGTGGAGTTTGTTTCATTGGCCTTTGCTAGTCAAATCTGAAGAGCAGTTAGATAGCACAGTGGATAAGGACACAGGGCCTGGAGTCAGAAGACCTGAGTTCAAATCCACTTACTTACTAGAAGTCACTTAAGCCTGTTTCCCTCAGTTTCTTCATCTATACAATGAGTAGGAGAAGGAAATGGCAAACTACTCCAGTGTCTTTGCCAAGAAAACCTCAAATGACCTGTGCTCTAAGGACTATAAAACAATACATACTCTGATCCAATATACCACTGCTAGGTTTATATCCCAAAGACATCCAAATAATGGGAAAGGACCTATTTGTACAAAAGTATTCATAGCAGCTCTTTTTGTGGTGACTTAAAACTGGAGATCAAGGGAATGTCCATCAATTGGGAAATGGTTAAACAAGTTGTGGTATATGATTGTAATGAAATATTATTGTGCTGTAAGAAATGACAATCAGAATGATTTCAGAAAAACCTGGAAAGACTTGCATAAACTGATGCATAGTGAAGTGAACAGAACCAGGAGAACTTTGTTTATACAGTAATAGCAATGCTGTTTGATGAAGAACTGTGAATGGCTTACCTATTCTCAGCAATTCAATGATCTAAGACAATCCCAAAGGACTAATGATGCAGCACACTATCTGCTTTCAGAGGAAGAACTGATATTATTTAATACAGACTGAAGTATGCTATTTTCCACTTTATTTTTTTCTTTTGTTCAAGTCTTCTTGTACAAAATGATTAATACAAAAATGTTTTACATAATTGTACATGTCTAACTGATTGCTTACCACCTCATGGAGGGATGAGGGAAGAGAAGGATAGAACTTGGAACTCAAAACTGTAAATAAAAATGTTAAAAAATTGAAAAAATAAAACTCCAAATGGAGTCACAAAGAGATGGATAAAACTGAACTACAAAGTCAGTCCTGATGAACAGCAGGTGGAGTTGATGCTACGTGAGAGTATCAGCAAATAATAACAATGCACTGACCTCTAAGTGGAAGGTTTGGGGGGAAGAGGTTATGGATTCTCTCTTTTTATTTTCTTCTGCTGTATTTGCTCTCCTCTTATCAAGAGGCAACACAGTATGAAGAAAAGATTGCTAAACTGGGGGTCAGGGACCTGGGGTTCAGTTCCTAGTTCTAACACTTAATAGTGATCTCAGGAAAATGGCAACATCTTTGAAACAGTTTCCTTATCTGAAAAATGGGAATACAGTATGTCTGCTGTCTACCTTATAGGGCTGTTCTGAAGAAAGTACTTTGTGATGCTCCTAAATGGGAAATAAAACTTTAGGAGTCAGATGATCTCCTTTTAGAGATAAGGCATTGGAGATCCACTATGGGGTAACTGACTTGCCCCTCCTCACAAAGATACAGCACTAAGCAGGAAAGCTGAAATCTGAATTCAATTCTCCTGTCTCCAAATCCAGGGATCTTTTCATTATTTCTCATTCCCTTTCATTTGAATTATTATCTCTATCTCCTACTATAAAGCTCTTCATGTATTAGGCACTTAATGAAATTGATTTACCATCCTGTTCACCACTTTAACTCTTTCAAACCTTTTCATCCATCTTCAGATCTGTCATGGCTCCCCATTCTCCCAGCATCTCAACTGAGAACATGGCTTTATATTTCATTGTGAAAAACAAGTCAATCATAAAGTCATCCCTCTTTTCCTTCCTCATTTCACATCATTCAGTTGCATTCTCCTATTGTGTCCCCCTTCACCTTTATTTCATATAAAGAGGTGGCCCTTCTCCTTGCCAAGAAGTCCCCAAATGCACATGTGGTCTCATTCCATCCCGTCTTCTCCAGTAGATTGCTTCTTCTATCATCCCCACCTTTTCACTTATTTTCAATCTCTCCCTGCCTACTTGTCATTTTCCCACTGCCTATAAACAGATCTATATCTCCTTCCTCCTTCAAAACCCTTCACTAGATCCATTCATACCCTCTGGTACCATCCTCTATTTCTCCTTCTTTTCTGGCTAAATTCCTTGAGGTCATCTGTAATCAATGCTTCTACTTCCTTTCCTCTCACATCTCTTTAATTTACTTCATACTGACTTCTGAATTTATCACTCAACTGAAACTTCTTTCTCTAAAGTTGTCAGTGGTCTCTTCATATGACAGAGCTGTCCATAAGCCACAGCAGCCAGAGTCCACCTTGCTTCCACAAGGAGAAATCTTTTTTTTTTTTTTTTTACTAACTAAAAGAAGCCATTTCTCTGCCTTATTTCTTACCTAGCCTTAATCACTGATTGAGTGATGCCTCAGTCAAACTGAGACCTGTTAAAAACCTTAGTTAAAAAGGCCATGGTCTTCCACTGCATCCAGGGTCATCTCTAGTTGTCCTCAACTCTATCTTGCCATTTGACTCTGATGGCTCTGGAGGAGAAAGTGACTTTGCACAGCCTTACCACCTTACTTAAATCCAATTCACTTGCATGCCATGTCATGTCATAATCTCCCTGGTGTCATGGTCCTCTTTGAGAACAAAGGACAAACAACAATGGTCTCAGTTGCCAAAGCTTATGGTCTTTTCTCAATCTTCATCTTTCTTGATCTATCTCCAGCCTTTGATCATCTTCTTCTCCTCGATACTTTCTTCTCTCTGGATTTGCACAACACTACTCTCTCCTGGTTCTCCTCTTACTTGTCTGACCTCTCATCACTCTCCTTTGCAAGGCTTCATCTAGGTCATGCTTATTAACCATGAATCTGTCCTGGACCCTCTTGTGTTCTCCTTCTATTTCATTTAGTGATCTCATCAGCTCACATAGATTCGATTATGCTGATGGTTTTTAGAGCTACTTGTCCAGCCCTAACCTATCTTCTGGCCTGATGTCCAGTCTCACATCTCCAACTACCTAGTTGTCATCTCAAATTGAATCTTCCATAAACATTTAAAACATAAAAAGGAAATGTACACAATAATTTTGTTGTATATTTGAAAGGAATAGCAAATTATACACAGTAGATTTGCAGTGTTGTGTGTGATCATATTTAATTGTACTATGTTATGGAAATGCTTGCTTTTATAAATTAAAAATAAAATTAAAAAACTCAGTCTGTCCAGAACTTTACACATTATTTTTTCTCCCAAGTCCTCTTCTCTTTCTAGTTTTCCTATTACTATTAAGAACATTGACATCCTCCCAAACACCAAGACTCACAACCTAGGTGTTATCCTAGATTCTTCTCTCTCTTTCTCTGTCTCTGTCTCTGTCTCTCTACCTCCCATACCCAAGCCCTACCAGTACTACCTTGATGATACTTCTGATTTATATACTCCTCTCTTTTCTGAAACTGTTCCTCCTCTAGTGTAGTCCCTACCCCTCTCATGCCTGGCAATAACTTTCTTGTTGATCATTTTGCTTCAGGTCTTTTCCTAATTCAGTCTATCCTCACTCAATCATCAAAGTGATCTTTCTAAAGAATAAGTCTGACCATGGCATGCCCCCATTCAACAAAAACTGGTGGCTTTATATTATATCCAGGACCAAATTTAAAGTCCTTTATCTCTTAAAGCCATTGCACCACTTGTTAGGTGGTGCAACGGATAGAATACTGGGCTTGTAATCAGGAAGAAGACTCATTTTCATGATTTCAAATCTGGCCTCAGACACTAGCTTTGTGACTCTAAGCAAGTCACTTACCCCTTTTTCCCCTCAGTTTATTCATCTGTAAAATGAACTTGCTAAGGAAATAGCAAAGCATACCAGCATCTGCCAAGAAAACTCCAAATAATATCATGAAGAGTTAGACATGACTGAAATTGAATGGACAGTAACAATATAACCTCACCCCTTTCTACGTTTTCAGTCTTCTTACACTTTACTCTCCTCCTTGTACTATGTGATCCAGTGACTCCAACTTTTTGCACTTCCTTATATACTTCCTAATTCCACTGACTATCCCCATGCTGGATTCTCTCCCTCCTCATCCTCACTTTTTGACTTTCCTGACTTCCTTCAAGTCTTGTTAAAATCCCACATACTACTACAAACTTTTTTTCAATTTCCCTTAACGCCAGTGCCTTCCTCTGAGATCATCTCCACTTTTTCCTGTATACACCTTTTTTATACATAATCGTTCGAATATTGTATCCCTCATTTATATTGTGAATGCCCTGAGAGCACATAGTGAGTTTTGTTTTCCTTTCTTTGTATTCCTAGTGCTTAGCATAGCACCTGGCACACAGTAGGAGATTAACAAAAGTGCTTGTTACCTTGACTAAGTTGAATTGAATTGAGGTGACACACCAAAGCTCATCCTCAAGGTTCGAAAACCCACAATTTGAAATATCCTAAGAAACTAACCTAAATTCTATAAAAAGAAGGTATTGCACCTACTAAATTTGATTATTCAAAAAGAATTCTCTATTCTCAAAAAATGTTCAAAATCCTGAATTTCCCTATATTTCTCCTCTTCAGCTAAACTTTAATCTTAAAGGATTTGTCCACTTGGTAAAGAACAGGGATTTTGATTATTAAAGATAGATGCTTCAATAAACAACTCTGTCATGAAATGATATTTTAGGTGGAGGGATTATAAATAATAGGTAGATAGGGACTTTTGCTAACTCTTAAATGGGAGAAGTGAGTGGGTTGTCAAAAAAATAATTCAAAATTCACTTGGATTCAAAAACATCTATTGCAAAAGATTGTGGAAGACAGATAGCAGTTTGTGTGACAGTAACCTGGGGGGTTTAGTGGACCACAAACTTGATGGGACTGCAGTATGACACAAGAGCCAAAATAGCTAATGTGAGCCTATAATCAATAATTCAAGGATCCTGGATTTAGTCGCTGTGGGTATTTCTTTGACCAGCATCGATTGCAATTTCACAGCCACATATATGATCTTAAAGAGTTATTACTGCCAAGAAATTAATCACAGTCTAACTAGTAATGAACCTCTGTAGATTAAGTTAAGCTTGACCGTGGAAGACAGACATACAATCCATCACTAAGACCATACTTAAAGCTTCTGCAAATTTATCAGAGTTGCAAGTACCAGTGTTCCTTTGGCAAAACCTTCAAGAAACCACAGTTATTTTCATTATGAGACATTGGAGGAAGCCTTTAGTGGGGGAATGTGATCTTAAGCCACAGAGAAAAAGTAGAACAAAGGATGTGATAGTCTCATCCTAGTTGGACCACTTCTGGAGTGTAGTGTTCAGCTATGAGCATCATGTGTTAGGAAAGAGCACATCTGGGTGGAGCTAACTAGGATGGTGAGGGACCCAAATCCACAACATAAGGTATGATTAGTTGAAAAAATCAGTGACATTTAACTGGTAGAAGAAACAATTTGGGAAGGAGCAGATCTTAGTGACTGTTTTCAACTATTTGATAGGACATAGAAGGATTTGATTGGTTTTATTTGGCTACAAATAGCAGAAATAGGAAAATGAGTAGAAGTGGTAAAGAAAAGCTTCCTTACAATTAGAACTATCTAATTAGAATACAATGGGCTGCCTCCAGAAGTAGGTAGTTCCTCCTCTTGAGTTTTTCAGTAGATCTGGCTTACCATTTGTCAGTCAATCAACCAATAAATGTTTAATGTTGTTCAATATGATTGTGTCTGATACTTCATGGTCCAATGGACTATACTCTTTATGGGTTATTGTTGTTGTTGTTGTTGCTGCTGTTGTTGTTGTTGTGTGTGTGTGTGTGTGTTTAGCAATGATACTGGAATAAAGGATGATCCCAGCAGTTAGCTTAGATAGAGTGATGTCAAGCCCCTTCAGAGCTATAGAATTAAACGAGGTCCCTAGACTTCCTTTGCAGGCTTCTGTTGACAGTGCCAGGTTTGGAAAATAAATAATAGCCAATCTTTATAGAGTTCTTTTAAGTTTACAAAAGGACAGCTAGATGGCACAGTGCCAGACTTGGAATCAGGAAGATTCATCCTCCTGAGTTCAAAACTGTCCATAGACACTTACTAGATGTGTGATCCTGGGTAAGTCACTTAACCCTGTTTTACTTAGTTTCCTCTTCAGTAAAGTGAACTGAAAGAAGAAATAGCAAATCACTCTGGTATCTTTGCCAAAAAAGTTCCAAATGGGGTCATGAAGGACTGGACACGCTGAAAAAAGACTGAACAACAACAAGGTTTGCAAAGAGCTTTATAAATATTTTATCATTTATAACTGGAAGGGACCACATGGACTGTCTAATCCAATGTCCTCTTTTTCACAAGTGCATACTAGGGCTCAGAGAGGTTAAGTACCTTGTTTGTGGGTAGAGGGATGAAGAAGAAAATAAGCATTTATAGGATACTTACTACACTCCAGACACCGTGCTAAGCACTTGACAAATATTTTCTAATTTGAGACAAGGATTACATAGAAAGTGAGAAGGTAGGATTTGAACTTGGGTTCTCTGACACTAAATCCAGTGCTCTTTTCACTTTACTGTGCTGCTCCTGTCAGTTGACATCGTGCCTCCTTCATCATTACCTAATCTCTTTCTTTGATGATTATATCCCAGCTAGCCCCATCTCCATGCACAGGGATGATGAATCAATCAACTAGAGAAGATTAGAGAGGAAGGTTATCAGAATGGTGACAAGACAGGGTCACAGGAGTTAGAACTGGAAGAGGTCTTGAAGATGATCTAAGTCTAACCTTGTCATCTTACAGATTATAAAACTGAGACTCAGAAAGGTTAAATGACTTGCCCACAGTCATAGGGCCAGGTCTTTTCATTTCCTGGATCAGTGCTCCTCATAGTACAGCAAACCAAATTGAGACTTTGACATCCAGAGATCAATAAAAGGAACTGAGGACTTTGAGAGGGGAAGAAGCTTCGAGGTATTCGTACTTAAGGATTCCACATTTCTGAGCTCCATTCCAGCTTGCATCCAGATGATTTGTAGAATTCTATACCAAATAACAGGATTGGAAAGTGATAACCGTGAGCAAATAAAGAGGGTGAGAAACATGATGGACACAGAGCAAGAAATAATAGGAAATCCACAGCCTCTGAATGGAAGGGAGCCATTTCTCATTTGAGGAATGGCCCTAGTGATTCTAAGGATGATGAGAGTGAGACTGTTTAAGCCAGAGGGAAATTGTTTTCTTGCAGAGCAGGCAAGCCATATTCTTTCTACAGCTTCCAGCTGGGTTGAGCCCCAGGAAATAACTTGCAGTTAAAAATAAGAACTTGGCCTGATATTCACCCATCTTTTGAACTTAATTTTTTTGTACTTATTTTACATTTTGACAGTGATTCCCTAAACATATTTTGTTTTTAAATTTCTACATCCTCCTATTCAAGCCTTGATCCGGCATCCCCTTCTCTTGACCTCACCCCTCTAAGTTATACAATTGTAGAATTATAGAGATGGAAAGCTCTTAAAGGATAATTAGTCTGGTGCACAGGTGAGTAACCTAGGGTCTCGAGGCCACATGTGGCCCTCTAGGTGCTCAAGTGTGGCTTTCTGACTGGATCCAAAATCAAAGGGCCACACTTGAGGACCAAGGGGGTCACTTGTGGCCTTGAGGTCTCAGGTTACCCACCTCTGGTCTAGTACTTGCTTGAAACATAATCCCCTCTACAATATTCTCAGCAGTGGATAATCTAACCTCTGTCTAAACATCTCCAGGAACAGGGAACTCACTGTCTCCCAAGGCAATGCATTTCACTTCTGGATAGTTCAGATTAGAATTATAAAAAATGTTAGAAAGTTCCCACTTACATTGAACTGAATTGTGTCTCACTGTGGTTTCTACCCATTACTCCTACATTCTGTTCTTTGAATCTAAATAGAATAAATGTAATCCTTTGATCATGGGACCAATCTCCACCTGCTTCAATGTAGCTGGGGCACATGGCTCACCTGAGAAATGATTGTTAAATTTTCTTTTTTTATTTTAATTTTTAATTATTAGTTTTATTTTCCGTTCCAAATTCTTTCCTTCTCTGTACCCCTTTTCCATTCACTGAGAAGGCAAGAAATATCTATTATACATATGAAGTCACACAAAACATTTGTTGTTGTTCATTCATTTCAGTTGTGTTCAATTCTTTGTTTGAGGTTTTCTTGGCAAAAGATACTAGAGTGGTTTGCCATTTCTTTCTCCAGTTCATTTTACAGATGAAGAAACTGAGGCAGACAAGATTAAGTGACTTGCCCAGGGTCACATGGCTTAGAAATGTCTGAGGCCAGATTTAAACTCAGAAAGATGTGTCTTCCTGACATTGGCATTCTATCCACCTCACTACCTAGCTGCCCTAACGATCCTGTGCAATAGGTGCTTTTATTAACCTCCTTTTACAACTGAAGAAATTGAGGCAAACAGAAGTTAAATGACACACAGATGGATTTGGACTCAGGTCCTTCTGACTCTAGGTCTGGCACTCTATCCATTGTACCAGCTAGCTGCGCCATGCAAAACCTATTTCCATTTTAGTCATATTCTGAAAGAAACAATAATAATAGCAAAAAGCAAGAAAAATAAAGGAAAAAATATGCTTCAGTCTGTGCTCTGAGTCCATTATTTCTCTACCTGGATGTGAAGAGCAGGTTTTCTTATCAGAAATCCTTTCAATTTATGCTATAGTTACTAAGTCTCTCACAGTTGATTGTCTTTGTATTACATATAATTTAACATATTATATATATGTATATACATACATATACATGAAATACTATTGCTGTTACTGTATACAGTTCTCTCCTGGTTCTGCTCACTTCACTTATCAGTTTCCATATTTTTCTGAAATCATTCCTTTCTTAACTTCTTATAACACAATAGTATTCATCCCATTCATATACCACAACTTGTTCAGCCAATCCCCAACTGACGGACCTCTCCTCAGTTTCCAGTTTTTTGCCATCATAAAAAGAGCTGCCATAAACATTTTTGTATATATGTGTCCTTTTCTCTTTTTTGTTTTTGGGTATAGTCCTAGTAGCAGTATTGCTGGGCCAAAGGGTATGCAAAATTTCATATCTCTTTAAGTATAGTTTCACATTTTTCTCTAAAACGATTGGACTGGGGTTCACAGCTCCAGCACTGTTATTAGTGTACCTATTTTCCAGCATCCCCTCTAACATTTGTAATTTTTCCTTTTCTGTCATTTCACCCAATCTGAAGGGTATGAAGTGTTACCTTAGAGTTGCTTTAATTTGCATTTCTCTAATTATTAGTAGTTTAGAGCATTTTTTTCATATGACTACATAACTTTGATTGCTTCCTCTGGAAACTGCCTGTTACATATCTTTTGAACATTCATAAATTGGGGAGTGGCTCTTATTTTTATAAATTTGATTTAGTTGCCTATATATTTGAGAACTGAAACTTTTATCAGAGAAACCAGCAGTAAATTTCCCCTCCCCCCATTTCCCTGCTTTTCTTCTAATCTTAGCTGTGTTTGTATCTGTGTAAAACCTTTTTAATATAATGTGATCAAAATTATCCACTTTACCTCTCATACCTCTCGTTTTGTCATAGCTTCTCCCTTATTCACTGACCTGACAGGTAATTCTTTTTCCCCATACTCCTCGAATTTTTTTATGAGATCACCCTTTATGTCTAAGTCATGAACTCATTTTGAACTTGTTTTGGTGTATGTTGTGACATGTTGGTTTGTGCCTAGTTTCTGCAAGACCACTTTCCAGTTTTCACAAGGAGTTTTTGTCAAATAGTGAGCTCTTGGCCCAATAGCAAGGATCTTTAGGTTATTATGCTCATTTGCTTCTGTATATTGTGTACCTAATCTATTTCACTGTTCAACTGACTTATTTCTTAGCCAGTCCCAAATCGTTCTGATGATTATCACTGTGTAAGATAGTTTGGGATCTGGTACCATTGGGCTGCTTTCCTTCACTTTTTTTTCTATCAATTTCCTTGATATTAATGACCTTTTGTTTCTCCAGATGAATTTTGTTATTATTTTTTCTAGCTCTATAAAATAATTCTTTGGTAGTCTGGTATGATATTGGATAAGTAAATTAATTTAGGTAGCATTGTAATTTTTTATTGGTAATTGTTACATTTTCACTGTGAGCATTTACCCCTTGGAAATTGCCAAATGCTACAAATCAGCACGTGAATTGCTTTGTTGATTTTCTTGACTTTAGAAAGTGAAGGAAAAAATGTTAATAATGTAGATCAAACCGAAAAGTATGTCCTGTTCACATTTTTTTCCCCAAAGAGCCGATAAACATTTACCATCACACAATCAACATTTAACTATCATGCGTCCTAACTCTTCCGGACTAATAGCTGCTGTTCCTTCAACTGTATTTTTTTAATTCAACTCAATTCAGTATTCACTTATTAAGCTCCTACAATGTACCCAAAACTAGACCTAGGACTGAGTGTGCAATGACATAAATAAACAGTCCTTGTCCTCAAGGATCTCACATTCTACTGGAGGAAGCAATACACTTGTATAAAGAAACAAAATGTATATGAAAAGTAAATCCAAAGTAATTTTGGGAGAGGGAAAAGTGTAAATATCTAAACAGAATTAAGAAAGACCTCATGTAAAGTATTTTTGATGCTCCCCCTCAAGGGAGCTAGGAACTCTAAGTTAAGGGAGAAAGAGGAGAGGGGAATACACAGTTATTAGGTTCCTACTGTGTACCAGTTACTGTGCTCACAACAAACCTGGGAGGTAGGTTGCAATTATGATCAGCATTTTACAGTTAAAGAACTGAGGCAGACAGAGGTTAACTGATATTTCCAACTAGTAAATTACTGAAGTCAGATTTGAACTTAGCTCTTCCAAACTCCAGGCCTAGCTTTCTAACAACCACAACATCTAGTTACCACAAGTCAGAAGTGAAGGGGTAGAGAATCCAGGAATGGGAGACAGTCTACACAAACTCAGGAATGAAAGATGGAATATCATGCATGGGTCAATTTGGCTGGAATGTAGAATATGTGCAGGGAAGAATGAGGGAGTGAAATCACTATGAAAAGAGATTGAATCTAGATTGTGAAGGATTTCAAGTGCCAATCAGGGGGGTTTTAAATTTATTCTCTAACCAATAAGGAGTCACTGAAGTTTTTTTTAGGTGTGTATGTGTGTGCGTGTGTGTGTGCGTGTGTGTGTGTGTGTGACCGAATCAGAACTGTGCTTTAGGGATATCTATTTAGCAGCTATGAGGAGGATGTATTGAAAAATGGAGAGAGGAGAGTCAAGGAGGTCAATTTGGAGGCTATTGCAATCATTCAAGTAAAGGCATCAGGTTCCCCTTTCAACCTATTTTATGTGTTCCCTAGTGTTTCAGTATCTTAAGTAATATAATGCTTGTACTGAACATAATGTTGCAGATGTGGCCTGACCATGGCAGAGCACAAAGGGACCATCACCTCCTTTGTTCTGGACTCTAGATGTCTATTGATTCCCCCTTGCCTAGTCCTTGTCCTTACCTTTTCTTAATAATCTGGAGGGCACTCTGGCATCTTTCATCTCTTTACCACCTGGTTTACAATCTTCCTCTCAATTCTTTCCTTTCCCATTATCTTTGGGTATTTTAATATTCATCTTAAAGGTTTTTCCAATATTCTGTTCTCCAAGTTCTTTCATCTACTCAACTCCTGTGACTTCTATATACACTGGACTTAAACCATCCATGAGAATGATCATACCTTAGAGCTCAACATCATTTAAAAGAGTTCTGCTTATAATATGTTTAACTTCACAATTCCTCTCTCTAACCACCCTCTCCTTCCCTTTTATTCATCCTTCCATCTATCCATTCATCATCTATCTATCCTTCCATCCATCCATCCATCCTTCCATTCATTCATCTATCCATCAAACCACTTAACAAAGATTGAATATTTCTTATGTGTAGAGCACAATTCTAGGTACTTAGGGAGATGCAAAATTTAAGTAAGATGTGCTACCTGTTCTCATAGAGCTAACAGTCTAGTAAAGAGATGACACCAGACTACATAAGTATAATACACAAAAATGATATGAAAAATGCAACAGAAAAGTGGAAAATAAAATGCTATGCCAAGGTTATCACACTGGTCATGGACATCTGAGAAGGCTTCTTGGAGAAGCTGGCATTAGAATTAAGCTTCAGAGGGTAGGTAGCTACTCAAAAGATGAAAAGGGTAATAGATTTTCCTTCAAGTATAGGGAGCCATGTGAGGAAAGACATGGAGATGGTAGAGCCCAGAGTGAATTTCAGGGAATAGAGAAATAAATTTCACCAGAGCACAAAGGGTGTGTGGAAGGGAGTAGTAGAAATTAAGGTTGGAAGGATAGCATGAAAACACATGGTAAATGGCCTTGGATGCCTAGAAAAGGAGTTTGAACTATACTTAGTAGAGAGTAGGGAGTCATTGAAGGTTCTTGAGCAAAGTAATGATATCACTAGTTCTGTGCAAAAGAAAGGTTTTTCTGGTGGTCATATGAAAAACAGATTGGAGAGAGGAGAAAGTGATTGTGGGAAGACTTGTTAGGAAGCAATTTTAATGGTTCATACAGGCACTAATGAGAACCTGGTCTAGAGTGATAGCAATGAAAATAGAGAGAAATGGATAGAGGTGAGACATGTTAGACAGGTGGAATTGGCAGAACTTTAAAACTGATGGATATAAGAGATGAGGAAATTCAAATCACAGGAACCACATAAATCCAAGGGGCTAAACATGGTATGTTGGGTGAATGGTGATTGTATAGATGTGAAGAGGGTTTAAGGTTTTGTGAAAGAAGAAAGAAAGAAAAAAAAGAAGAAAGGAAGAAAGAAAGAAAAAAGGAAGGAAGGAAAAAGAAAGAGAGAGAGAAAAGCAAGAAATCTAACTAGTATACCCCAATTTAACTGGGCAGCTTCTGGCCATCAAAATTTACTTTCCTTTGGAGAGGAGGAGGAGAGAGAGAGAGAGGACAAGCTGAGTTACCCAATGGATTGGGTCCCCATTCAAGGAGCTTGGTCTATTCACCAGTTGTGTTTGTCCTTTATTTTCAAGGAGGACCATGACATCAGGGAAATGATGACATGACTTGCAGTTGACTTTGATTTCTTTCCTTCCTTCCTTCCTTCCTTCCTTCCTTCCTTCCTTCCTTCCTTCCTTCCTTCCTTCCTTCCTTCCTTTCCTTCTCTCTCTCTCTGTCTCTCTCTCTCTTTCTTTCTCTCTTTTTCTTTCTTCTTTCACAAAACCTTCAACCCACTTCATTCTGAAGCTCATGGATTGGACCACAATAGGGCCCTGCCCAAGTTCCACTTAATGGCAGTATTTTGGGCCCTCCTAGCTTAGGGTGAATATCAATGGTAGCTTTGGTTAATGGTTCTCTTTGGAACAACAACCCTGAGGATCTTCCCTCTCAGCATGATTTTTTTCCTTTTTTTTCCTAATTAAAGGGGTCATCCCTTCCTCATTTGCTAAAAAGAATTATTCACTGAATGGGCGTTACCTCACTCTCAGTGCATCCTGGGCCATCTTCAGTTGTCCTGATGAATATCTGGCCATTGGACCCGGATGGACCTGGAAGAGAAAGTGAGGCTGGTGACCATACACAGCCCTCCCTAACTCAAATCAAAGTCAACTGCAAGTCATGTTATCATTTCCCTGATGTCACTGTCCTCTTCAAAAATGAAGGACAAACACAACAACCTGTGATTATACAGATCTTAAATGATAGCTTATTATAATTATTTAGTTATATGTCCTATTATCCTATTAGACTGAACTAAAAGTCAGAGACCTTATTGATTCTCTCTCTCTCTCTCTCTCTCTTGCTATCGCTCTCTCTCTCTCCCTCTCCTGTTTCTAGTCCATCTTTCTAGTCATGTAGCTTTGCAATCTCATTTATCCTCTACCTGTGCACCATCCATGTCCCATCAGTTGGCAACTGTCCTGGGGATTTTATATCTTCAGCATCTTCCATTATCGGTTGCCTCTCTTCCCTTGCATCCCATCCACTGCAGCTCAGGTTCTTACCAGCTCTCACCTGGACTTTTTGCAATAGTATCATAATTTTTCTACTTGACTCCACTCTCTCCCTTTTCCCAGTGTTCCCTCCATGTATCTGCCAAATACTCCTAATGCACAGATCTTCCTCAGGAAGCTCAGTGGCTCCTAGAGTAAAAGATTAATTCCTCTCTTTGGCACTAAAAAGTTCTTGCAATCTAACCCTAGGCTAGGCTTGCTGTACATTGCTCTCCTTCATGCGCTGTAAATTCCCACCAAACTGGTCTAGATACTGCTTCCTACTCATGGCATTCCACTGCCCATCTCACCTTTGCACAGACCACCCACCACATTCCTGGAAAGCATCATCATGATCACCTCATCACCTCTGCATCTTAGAATACCTGGAATTCTTTTAAAGCTCAGTTCAGGTAACAAGTCCTATACAAGCCTCTCCTGATCCTTCCCATCATGAGTTTCACCACTAATCACTTGAATTCTATTTTGTACCTATTTACTACTTACATACCTGCATTATGTTATTTCCCCTTAATAAAATATAAGCTCTTTTAGGGCAGAGACTGTTCTATGTTTACTTTTCTTTTCCTAGTTCTTAGCACAATGCCTGGCGTATAGTAGGCACTTAAATGCTTGTTCATTGAATGAATGAATTTTTTCATCTTTTTATTCTTATACCTAGCAGAATGCCTTGAATATGATAAGTACTTAAAAGAACATTTCTTTTGAATAAATGCTTGAGGAAATGATGACTTCCCAGGGAGAATCTGTCCAGGCAGACAGAACTCTTATGATCATGATTAGGATGATTCCTATTATTATAATGACTGGAAATATTTTAAAAGATCAAAGCCATAACATATGTGTCCATGACATGTGGACAGCATGGTTCTATGTAAATGCCAGAGAACTATGGTTTGGATCCAGCTCTGCTGCTTATTCTCAATATAACCTGGGTGGAACAAGTCACATAACCTCCCTTAGCCTGAGGTGTCTCATATGTAATATGAAAAGGGGGATAAACTAGAATCTCTGTTTTTCTAGTTCTCAATCCTCTGTCCATGAAGACTACAGTATCTGGGAAGGCTTCCTAGAAGAGATGGGACCTGTGTTTGAATCTCTGGGGAAAAGAAGCCTTTTTATCAACAGAGATGTGCAGGGAGGGCCTTGGACAACAGAGTCCAGTTATAAAGGAAGGAGTGAGAAATGGGAATTATATTATAAAATTAGAAATAAATAGAATTGGAAACTGACAAGAACCTTGGAGACACCCAATTGAACTCCTCCATTTGATAGTGATGAAAGTGAGGCCCGGTGAGGTTTGTATAATCTCAGAGTTGAAAAACAACTTAGCATTCATCTAGTTTAATATTCTGCTTAATAGAGGAATCCCCTTAACGATATCCTTAATAAGAGATTATCTAAATTCTGTTTCCTCTAGTGATGGGAAATTTATTATCTTACGACTTAATCCATTCCATTTGTAGGCAGCTCTACTTGTTAGAAAGTTTTTCCTTGTGCAAAGCTAAAATTTACCTCTCTGGCATTTCCACTCATTGGCATTAGTTCTTTCCACAACGAACAAACCCAATCCTCCTCAATATAATAGCCCTTCTATCCCTTTTATATTCAAAGACTGCTATTAGATTTGATCTTTCCCTGACTAAATTTTCCCATTTCCTTCAAATTTGTCTTAACTTGGCATGGTTCCATATTTTCTATCATTAGAGCCGCTAACTGTTTTTGCAATTGGAGCAAGCGACAAAAACCATGCCTGAGGCAAGAGAAAGAAAATGAGCTCTCATCCAGAACAGGGGAATGATGGGGGACAAAAGTCTAGGAAAACCTCATGAGGTCACCTGTGGGGAGGTCCCCACATTGGAAGAGATTATGGATCAGAGTCCAACACCCACCTAGACAATATTATAGGAGTTTTGCTATTTTAATTGGGACAGCTAGGTGGTGCAGTAGATAGAGCACAGGGCTTAGAGTCAGAAAGGCTCATCTTCTGAGTTTAAATCTGGCCTCAGACACTTACCAGCTGTGTGACCCCGAGTAAGTAACTTAACCCTGTTTGCCTCAGTTTCCTCATCTGTAAAATGAGCTGTAAAATGGCATACTCCTGTCTCTTTGCCAAGAAAACCCCAGAAAATGGGGTAACAGAATCAGAAATTATTAAAGGCCCATTTTTACTAAGCATTTCTTCCAAACCAAGAGCTAAGTTCTCCTGTTTCTACATTTCTAAAGGACTGCAAATGTTAACAAATTTACAATATTGGCATCCTGTGCAAAGTCTCAGTCATTCTGCCCTTGTTACAGATTTTTCTCACCATTCTAGGCATCTTCATCTGCATGCATTCCAGTTTGCCAATGCTCTCTTAAAATCCCAGGCCCTGTATCATCTGGTGGCCAAACCGACTTTCCCCCCAAGGAAGGATTGTGTTTCCTACTGGACCAACTAAAAGTTCAGTCTCTGTATACTTTGCAGACTAAAGAAAGTTTAAAGCATGGATATTTTGGACATGTAATCCATGGCAGATATAAAAGACAGAGAATGTTATGAGATCATTCCTTATATAGATTCAGTGAAATTAAATGAACATTTATTAAGAATGGACTGCATGCAAGTTCCTGGGCTAAGTTCTTAGGAAGAAGCAGAAATTAAGCAAGACACTTGTTTTTATGAGAACTGGTAGGGGTACAAGGCACATACACAAAGAATTATGATACATGCTAAATGTGTAAGATAAATATAAGCAAAGCTCCATGTGAGTTCAAGTGGATAAATCTATTGGTTATGGGGAACTGAGATCAAGGGAGATTTCATGGGGAAGGTGGTCATTGAGCCTGGTCTTGAAGAATAGGGAAAATGCCATTCAGCCAAACTGACAGGAAGAGGGGACTTTTTTGGACTTGAGGAACAATGTGAGCAAAGATGTGGAGGCAAAAAATGTGGAACATGATCAAGGATTGGTGAATAATCCAGTTTGGCTGGAGCATAAGGTACATGAGGGGGAGTAGTGTGAGATGAGGCTGGGAAGGTAGGACAAAACCAGACTGTGGGGGGTCTAAAATGTCAGGCTAAGGATTTTGGTCTCAGCTCAAAGCTTAAAATAAATGCTTTTAAAAAAACAAATATGATGTTATGGTTTTCTAAGGTATGAGTGGTAGGAGAACATTTTTAATGTTTTTCTTAAGATTTTTATTAGTTATTTCAGGCAAAATGGATTTATGGTCAGTTTCAATGAAAACTATATGAGAAAACTGCATGCGGAAGGGGCAAGAATCATTCTAACACTGTATTTTATTTTAAAACAAACAAAGATCCCTTTAGTCCACTAAAATAAGTGGTTTTATTAAACTTAATGTAACAATGGACTTTCATTCTGGGGAAAATGCCTGGAGATGGGTTCTTTTCAGGGACATACGGCACATGCAGAGGTAGCTAGGTGGTGTGGATACACTCTTTGGTCTAGAGTCAGGGAGACCTGAGTTTGAATCCAGTTTCAGACACTAGCTGTGTGACTCTGAAAATGTAAATTAATCTCTTCCTGACTCAGTTTCCTCTACTGTAAATTGGGGAATTATAATAGCCTTTCCTTTCCTTCCCTTTCCCTCTTCCCTTTTCTTCTCGTGTGACCCTTTGGGCAAATACATACAACACAGTGGTAAGTTTGAGGGGCTGTGCTGAGGATGTTTGGCAGCTGAGCAGGAAGGACTATGTATGCAGTAGACTACAAAGGAAGAGATGGCTTTTGCTCTCCCACTCTTCCTAATGGATGGCTTGGGCTTCTGACAGTTCTCTCTTGGACTTCCGAAGGTCCATGGGGAAATTTCTCTCCCTTTCTTCTCGCAGCTAAAGTGGCTGCTCCTTCATGGAAGCAAGAATATACACTTGTCTAGGTGAGGTTGAAACTGGATCTCAAGACCCAAGTGTCCTCTTCTGCTTTATGCTGTTGCTTTCTCCAAGCATAGGTGATTGAACGATAATCTCGAGATGGGTGCTTCCAACCTTGGTGGCAACCTCTTCACTTTGGGAGATGGATGAGTTCTTGGGTCTGGGGTGCTGGTTTGCCAGGAGGAAGTGAACTCTAAAATAAGTTCTTGAAGATGCCTACCTACCTTGAGAAATAGCACAAAGAAGGGAGCAGAACATTAAATTTTTTTTTTTAAAAAGCCTCAGATTTGCTATTGGATGAAATGCTAAATGAGAAAAAGACAGATCAGTTAATGTGCTTTTAATCACCTGAGAAGTGAATATATTATGTCTAGCCACTTGACAGTGACTGTCTCTTAGACTCTGTGTCCTGCATAATAAATGCACACAGAGAAAAAAGCCAGCAATTCCTGCTTTGGAAAATCACTTCCAACATATTATCAGGTCAGAGCAACGTGTACTAGTCTCAGCAAAAAGTTACATAGTGTCATCTCAATCTCACAACAAGATTTTGTCCGACTTATCTCTTTGCACTGGGTTTTAGTTGGACCATGTATTGCTTGTACATGGGTAGCTAGGTGTAACAGTGGATGGAGCGCTTAGCCTGGAGTAAGGAAGATTCATCTTTCTGAGTTCAAACATGACCTCAGATACTTCCTAGCTGTGGGATCCTGGGCAAGTCACTTAACCTTGTTTGCCTCAGTTTCCTCATCTATAAAATGAGCTGAAGAAATAAATGGCAAAGCACTCCAATTATTGTCCCTAAGAAAACCCCAAATGAGGTCATAAAGAGTCATACATCACTGAAACAACAGTGAGTACTGCTCAAAATAACCAGGGTATTACATTTCTATATGATACATGGATATCTTTATAGTTTTGAAATGGGATTTGATATATAGCTTGAAATGAAGCCCTTTATTTACAATTTTATAATTTATATTTTCCACAAGGCTCATTTCTTTTTCTTGGGACCCAATAGATTTCCTCTGATGCCATTGTGCTGGTTTCCCAGTATAGGACCAGTTATTTCCTATGATTTATACTAACTTCTCAGAAATGTTGGTTAACAATATCCATTGTTTGATGAGAAACCAGATCTGACAAGCAAAGGTTCCTGTACCTGTCAAGTTCTTATCACCTTCTTCAAAGATGCACAGCCTTCCTGTAATAATCCTAGAGGAAAGGGTCACTGGACATGCCATGTAAAAGAGTTTATTTAGCACTTCTGGAAATGTCTCCATGGCTTATACTTGAGCTCACTCTGAGGAGGGAATTGAATTTGACTCATAGGATTGATTTAAAACTAGGAATCAGCTCCCTCATTCTACAGATTTAGATGTCAAGGCCCAGAAAGGTAATATGAGTTACCTATGGTCCTGCTACAGTAAGTTGAGATTTGAATTTAGAACTGCTAATTCCAGCTACAGTGCTCTTTCCATTAAAGTATAGTCGATACAATGATCATTTATTAATTGTACAGTGTTCTGGTGGGCACCAGAAGAGAAGCAAAATTTAGATAGTACACACCGAACTTGCCCCAGGGAGCCAGCAATCAAGCAAAAAGAAAAGATATCGCCAGGGGGAGAAAATGGCAACATGTAACATGTGATTAAAAAACCTAAGAAAAGTTCCATGTGTAATCAGAGAGGCCTTCATTGAGAAGGTGACATGTGAGCTGACCTTTAAATGATGGATGAGATGTAGAAGGAAAGACATTCCAGGAATGGGAAGCAGATCAAGCAAAGATATGGAAGTAGAAATGTATAACATGTAAAAGGGCCAGAGAGAAGTAACTTGGCTAAATCATAGACTATGAAAAAATGTATATTATAAAGCCGGAAAAACAGGGTGATGCTAGATTGGGGAAGTCTTTAAATTTAAAGACAACAAGTTTGAATTTTGCTTGATAGACAATAGAAAGCTGTTGAAGATTTTTGGGTGGGGGAATGAAATAATAACATGTATGTATTAAAAACGAATATGATCTTGGTCCCAAAGAAATGTCATGAAAAGGCACCTCCTGTTCCTCCACTTCTTTGCAGACATAGGGAAACTATGAGTGGGGAACACTGTATATAATGCCACACTATTTTCTGAACTATTTTTCTTTTTCCTCTTTTTGAATATTCTTATAAGGATGCCTTTTGGGAGAGGAGGAGGAGAAATATGTTGAGTAGAAGATATGAAATGATATATCTATAAATTTTTTAAAAAATAACGACTTCTGGGAGTGGTGTGAAGGATGGATTTGGGGGTGGTGGTGGTGGTAAGAGAATGGAAGCCAGAATACTTTCATTTGAGATTTTTAGTAGTTTCAAGACTGTTATAATAATCTAGGTGAGTAGAAATAAAGGCCTATAGGAAAGACTTACATGATCTGATGCTGAGTGAAAGGAGCAGAACCAGGAGAACTTTGTGCACAGCACTGATCACAGTGTGGGACTTAAAAAAATTTCCAGTGGTCTTTTAAGGCAAAATGGCTTCCACATCTAGAGAAATAACTGGAATTCAATCTCAAAATGAAGCAGATCATTTTTGTGTGTGTGTATTATGCTTTGGTTTGTTATGTGATTTCTCCCATTCATTTTAATTCTCAGATCCTTGCTGCCGGTGTGGCCCTGAATAAGTCACTTAACCTATGTACTACAAGGAGAATAATAATAATACTTATAACTCATGGTAGTTTTGAGGATAAAATGAGATAATTTTTGTAAAGTGATTTGCAAATCTTAAAGTGCAATATAAATGTGATAATTCTTGTTACTATTCTTAACCTCTATATGAGTTTCCTCATTTGTAAAATGGGGATAATAATAGCCCTTACCTTCCAGGGTAGTTGTGAGGATAAAATGAGATAATATTTGTAAAGTACCTTGAAAATTTTAAAGTGCTATATAGTTGCTATTTACTACTACTATTATTATTTTTCTTATTTCCAATCTAAATCTGATTTACCATCAGAAAAAGTAGTTCTAAAATAAGATGGGAACAGTTTCTTACTTTTGCCACTTCTTATTGCCCCATCCAGCCTCTTTTCCCCACTGTAGCTTAGTCCTCTCGACACTATTCTCCAAGTATTTTCATGCTTTTGTACTCATCCTGTGATCTACCTTTGCTTCTCTTCGGTATACATCTTTTAAAAATCTAAGTTTGGTGATGAGTGTCCTGGGTATCTAGGTTGGTCTTTGCAGAGAAAGAACTCCCATTTTTGGTACTCAGTGGAATTATTTCCATTTGGATCTTCAGAATTTCAATGTTGAGAGCTACCTGTTTGTCTTGGTCTAGCTTCTTGTGTGAAATTTTAGTCTATGAAACTCAAAATATCATTCCTTTGAACTCTGAAATCTATTCTCCCCAGATTGAGTATTCATACCAGATTATATTTGGTTTTCCTCTCCTTATTTATCACAAACTCAAGAGGAAAAGATCCCTCTTCCCCACTTCCCTTTCCAAGATTCTCATCATTTCCACACCAAAAAAAAAAACTTCTTTTGATAAAACTCAGATTTCAAATAGAATTTTCTCTTGTTGATTCCTTTACCTTTCATAAAATGGAATTACAATGACAACAAGTTAAAAACATTTTAGCTGTCCTTTTTCTTGGCACAGGGCATTAAAATAGATGTCTAAACATATGGTGCTCCCGTACTCGTTTTTTTCAGTTTCCTGATCTACTCATCTATTTCCCCTTTTGACCAAATGGCCTGTAGTACATGTCAATACCAAAAGAGATATGTTTATGTCTTCACTGAACTTCATTCAAGTCCTCACTATACTTCCCCATTCTGGCCCTAGTATTTCCTCACATAAGCATTTCTTTTTCATATCCAATGCTACTCTACCATTTGCTTTCTTTTTCCCTGTCTGCTTCTTTTGAATAAGGTATACTTATTTAGAGTCATATTTCAGTGATAGATCTTTACTAACATGCCTCAGTGATGCTTACGGGGTCAGATTTGCTTTCTTGTATTGTCTATACTTCGTGCATTCATATGTATATATTTGAGTTCTTAAGTTAGCCCTTATGCCTCCAGTCCTTTCTTAGACTATGTTCCTTTTGTGCTCCTGAGTATCTTGAACTGCTATTCTTTTTTTTTTTTCTTATTTTACAAGTACTCTTTATGGCATCTTACTTGGTAGATGGCTATCTCCCTCCACATTCCTTTTCAGTTTAAACACTTCATTTAGTTTTATGAGACTCTGAGTAAACAAATTTTTTAATTTAGTAAGTTGCTCTCCAGCCATGGACAGAAAGTATCTATTTAAAGCCAGTCCAGAAATACAAATTCTGTTGTTAGACATTATCTTTCTTAACCATTTGACAAACATGCCTAATTTCCTACCCTACGTTCACTAATCCTTTTGTATCACCAATTCATTTTACTTATTTTTTTTCTTTCATAAAATTATGGGTTCATAGATGTAGAGCTATCAGGGAGAAACTCATTTACAGATGAGGAAACTGAAGCCCAAAGGGGTTAAGCTGACTCTCCCAGGTTCACACACAGTTAGGATGTGTCTGAGGCAAGATTCAAATTTGGGTTTTCCTTTCTTCGTGTTTAGAACTCTGTCCATGGTACCATCTAGACTGCCTTTTCAATTGCCTTTTCTTTCTTTCTCTATTTGAATGTAAGTACCATGAAGTCAGGGACCTGGGGGCAATATAGAGGTTGATCAGTTGAATGATCGATTAAATCCTTTTTCTCCTCCTCTGGCCATTCTTTTCAATCTTTTTCCTCTTTTAGAATGAGCCTTTTCCCTCCTTCACCTTGAATCATTCCCCTGGTATCCTAACTTTCTCCTACATATTTTTAATCTCTCTCTCTTCTTCACAATTCTAAAATTTTTCTCAATTAACTTCATGGTTTCTTTTTTCAAGTTCATGTCCTTCATAAATTCTTTTTGACAAAAGCTTCTTTTTAAATAAGGGTTAGAATCAAATGTAAGAAGAAAAAAATTTCTTAAAAATTTGAGCTAAGTCTCAAGTATGAAATAAACTGATCCAGGAGGAGGCAGGTTACCCCTCACTAAAGGTCTTCAACCCAAGGTCTATCCTGAACACTTCTTATATGTAGCATTGGACTGATTCTTATCCAAATAAAATTCAGACTAAATAGCCTCTAAGGTCCCTCCCAACTCTGAGCTTTTATGATTCTAGGAAAATATATCTGCTCTAGCAGATTCTTTACAGTCCAATATCCTATTTTAGCATCCATCCTTACTAATAGATGGCTATCCATATCTTTAATTGATTTTCATTCTCATCTCCAACATAAACTTCCTCTTGGTTGAATGAGTTCTATAACTATTTTTCCTACTATATAAAGTTTCTACTTCTATTTGTCCTAAAACAGTGAAAAGGGGAAAGTTCCTCTTTAAAGACTAAAAAGAATTTTAACTGTTGTGGAAGTTGATGAGCTCATCTATGTTCATATTCTTTATGGTGTCCTAGATTTTGTTACAATCACCACCATCATTGTCACTCATATTTTTCTCACAAAACTCTATGATGTTGGCAGTATAGAAATTATCATCCCCACTTTATAATAGGGGAAACTAAATTGAGAGAGATGAAGGGACAGGCCCATAGTCATGGAGCTAGCAAGCCTGGAGCTTGGTTTAAAGTCAGGTCCCCTGATTCCAAGGCCAGTGTTCTTTGGCCTATCCCACCCCAGTGAAATGGAAGCTGAGACATTAAATGATTTGCCTGGTCTCATAGCCAGATACTTCATAGCTGTGTGACCTTGGGGAAATCCCTTAATCTCTCTCAACTTTAGCTTCAGAAGAAGCTATAAAATGAAGAGGGTGGCTATGCAGGTTTCGAAAGTCCCTTCTACCTCTAAATGTATAATTTTAGGGTTCTGCAATCTTTTCTGTGCATGGCATAGTCCAAGAACACAGGATTTGCATTCAGAAGAAGGGGCTGTATCCTGGCTCTGCTTTTCCTGGACCCCACTTTTTTCTTGAAAGCTGCATTTTGGGGGAGGAAGTTTTGGCTTTCTTTTTCTGGGTTGTCTTCTAATAGAATAGAAGCTATTTGAGGGCAAGGATTTCTTTCTTTTGTTTGCATTTGCATGTCTAGCTCTTAGTACAGTGCCTGGAATGTAGTAAGCACTTAATAAATGCTTTTTAACTAATTGACTGACTCCTCAATCATAAAATGAAGGGATTGGAGTGGGTGATCTCTTAAGACTGATTCAGCTCTCAATCAGTACTTTGATCCTCTCATCTCCCCATTGTCTTTCCTGATCCATCAGTCCAAATTTCCTCCCCTGAGGTGGTAGTATTCTCCTCAGTACCATCCTTATTCCTTTGACCATTTTCACTTGTGTTTCTCTGTTGATTTTCCAGTTCTGTCATGACTCTCATGAGATGAATGAGCGAGCAGCTTAGCCCTCAGCTTTCCAGGTGAAGTTGCCTTGCCACTTGGAAAAAAAAGCCTGATTTTAAAAATCTGTATCTCAATAACAACAGTATAAAACAAATGCCCTTAGAACTGCCTTCCTTTCACTGAGAATATAATTATTTCGTTTTAACTCCCCCATCATAACAGAGAATTATAGATAATTTTTCATTATTTCTATGATTACAGGATCACTGAATGTCAGAGCCAGAAGGGACTGTAGAGAACATTTAAGCCAATTCTCTCATTTGTTTCAGATACAGTTTTGCTGTTTCCAGGAATCTGAGAAATCTCAGGTTCTTGAGAAACATTTGTGACCATTAACACAGTCATTAAGCCTTGTCTGGCAAATGTAACCTGGTCTTGTTGCATATCAAAAGACATTAATTGAGTAAATCCCAGCCCTGTCACTTCCACTTAGCACAGCCTCCTTTGACATGATCCTCCTCTTAATTAGAGTAAGACATCAGGAACCAAATCTCTGAACTCACATGAATCCAGTTTCCTCCATTCATTGGATTTGTAACTCTTTTTAAAAAAAGTTGCTTTATCCAACAGCTATGGAAAATTGGGAATTAACAAATAACCTACCCAATTATTCAAGCTTGAGTTGGAGACAGTGCTACAGAGAAGCTTTAGCCCCATTTCATACACAGTTCAAATATTATTATTTCCCATTTCAAAGAAAAGGAAATGGACTATGATGAGTGTTGGAAAAAGGACTTGAACCTAGGACTTTTGATCCCAAGACTAGCTGTGTTTTACTACAAAATGCTGCTTCTAGATCCTGATACGAATGATGAGAAGTCCTTTACAATCAGAGAATCTTAGAGCTTGAAAGGTCAGCAGAGGTTAGCTGCGTGAAGGCAGCTCTTCCTACTTCTTTACAAATCTAATTGTTAAGATCATTCCCCTCTTGATGGAAACAAAATATTCATCTCTGCACCTTCTGCCCATCAGGTCTAACAGGAGATAGTCCACATTTTACCAGATACTCTATTTAGCCAATCTGGCTGCTGCTTCCATCATTCCATTGAAATTGTTCTCTTAAAAAGTCACCAAGGACATTCTATTCGACTGTATAATCCAATGACCTTTTCTCAGTCTGTACTCTTCTCAGTTTGTAAGGCTCCTGATCACCCCATTCTAAAAAGGAAGGGAGGAACAAGCATTTATTAAGGAGGTGCTATGCTAAGTGCTCACCAGTATTTCATCTGTGAAATAGACTCTGTTATTCTCTCTGTTTTACAGTTGAAGTAACTGAGGCAGACAGGTTAAGTGACTTGCCTATGGTCATACAGCTAGGAAATATCTGAGGTCAGATTTCAACTCAGTTCTTCCTGACTCCAGGCCTGGCACTCTATCTAATGGATGTATATGTATATGTATATGTATACATATATATGTATATTTATATATGCATATATATTCTGTTTATTAGATATATATATGCTCTATAGGAAATATATTTATATATATAGATATACTCTATCTATTGGATATATATGTATATATATGTGTATATGTGTGTGTGTGTGTGTGTGTGTATGTGTATATATATATATATATATATATATATATATATATATATATATGCTGCCTATACTCTCCTGGCTCTCCTATTATCTCGGACTGACCATTTTCTCCTTCCTCTGCTGAATTTTTGTTATCTTTCTGATGCCTTAAATTGGGTGTTTCCTAAAACTCTGTTCTTGGTTTCTTTTCTTCCCTTGGTAAGCTCATTTGTTTCCTCATTCTGTCTTTGCCATTAACTTGCAAGTCTGACTCACCTCTCCTAGGAGCTCCAGATCTACATTTCCTATGGCCCACTGGTCATATCCAACATGTCCCAAATATCTCAACAAGTCCCAAACCAAATATTTTCTTTTCCCTACTCTATAACATCAGACGTAACAATCTTCTTCTTTATTCTCAGTGCTATCACTATAGCATAGATCCACCTAATTAGCTGCCTGGATTATTGTATAGGATCATAGATTTAGCTTAAATAGTCTTCCAACAGCTCTTCTAGCCTCTACTCTCTCCCCACTCCATACCCACTTAATACCACAATGAGACCAACTTTCCCTATGCAAAGACATACTGATGTCATTTCTGCTTAAAAATATTTAGTGATTTCCTATTTCCCACCAAGTAAAATTCAAACTTGTATTCAAGGTTCTCCACAAGTTAATATCACTCCATTTTCTCAGTTTTATTTTGTATCATTCCTCATAAAATAATTTCCTTTGAAGTTTTACAAAGTAGCATTCCTGGGATTCAATTCAATTTAATAAGCATTTATTAAATACTTACTATGTGCTATGAACTGGGTTGTATTGGACGATACACTGACAAAAACGCAAAAAAAAAAAAATGTTTCTCCATTCTATTGAGGGAACAGGACAGAGGTGTGGTGAGGTCTGTGGAAAGCATGTACACAGGTAAGTATTACTACTAACAACAATGGTAACATAGACAAACATAGTAAATGCAGAGTAATTTCTGGAAAGTAGGAGGAAGCACTAACAACTGTGGAGATCAGGAAAAGATTTGTGTAGAAGATAAAACTGGAACTGAGCTGTGAAGGGAGCTGAGGATTCCCTGCAAAAGCCTTCAGTCCCAGCCATGAGGGATGGTCTGTGTCAAGGAATAGTGAAGGGTGATGGAATGTTGTATGTGGGGAACAGCAAGCAGACCAGTTTGGGTGAAGTGTAGCGTGCATGTGGGAGAATAACATGAGATCATTGTGGAAAGATAGGAAAGAGCCCTGTTGTGACAGACTCAAAATGCTAAATGGGGATTTGTATTTTATCCCAGAGACCTTAGGGTTCCAGAAAGGTATTTGACCCAGGAAGTGAATAAGCCTTCCTGAGTTTTAGGAAAATCAGTTGAACAGCTGTGTGAAGGAGCATATAGAAAGGGGGAAAAATAGAGGCAGAGAGCTCAATTATGAAGCATTTGTAGTACTCTGGAAAAGAAATGATGAATGATGACCAGACTAGGGTGACAACTATGTGTGTGGTAAGAAGGGGATAAGGGAGGGATGCAAGCACTTGTGGAGGTAGAATCAACAAAATGTGGCAATTTGTTGGCTATGAAGGATGGGGTAAAGTAGAGTCAATGAGGACTCTGAGCCTGTGAAACTAGGTAATTGGAGGGATGGTCGTGTCATCAATAGAAAAAAAAGACAGGAAAATGCATGAAGAAAGAAAATATCAGATGTGGGTAGCGGTCTGTAGCTAGTGCTAGAAAAAGTTTTAGTAGTCAGTCAATCTATCAGTCTATAAGCATTTATTAAGCACCTAACATGTGCCAGGTACTTTGCTAAGTGCTAGGGATGTAGACAAAGGCAAAAGAAGTCCCTGCCTTCAAAGAGTTCACAATCTAATGAGGGGAGACACAAACAAATAAATGTGTTCAAACAAGTTATACACAGGATAAATAGGAAATAGGTAACAGAAGGAAGTCACTAGAATTAAGAAGGTTTGGGAAAGGCTTACTGTACAAGGTGGGATTTTAGTCGGGGCCTGAAGGCGTTGAAGAGATGCCAGGAGGCAGAGACAGGACAAGTGTGTAAAGAATTTGATGATAAAGACAATGTAAAGTTGAACTGTTTAATTCTAAAATGAAGAGGGAGAATGAAAGAATGAAGCCCAGAAAAAGAGAAATGGACTGGGAAATCAGGAGGAGTGGAGGGACTGCAGGATTCATTGAAGATGAATACATTCCAGCAAGGCGAAACACAGGGAGAGATAGAATGGCAGGAGACTGCAGTCAGAAGAATTTCAGAATTCTGAATCTGATGAGATGGAACATTTGTATATAATAAAAGCTCAAAGGTACAACCAATCAAGCTTGTAGCTGGGGTGGAAGGAAGGTATTTGTTATGAAAGTTAAGGAGGCTGATGAACTCAGAAGCTGGAGTATTTCATGAAACATCAATATGTATATTGAAGTCCCCAAAGCATATAGGTGGAGAGGAAGACTGTGAGTTAGGCATTAAATTCTTTGAAATTAAAAATTAGAATGAAGGTGACAGAGGAAAGGCAGGAGAATTAAGGTGGCAGTGACGTGAAGGATAGATTGACTGGGGAGAGGCTGGAGGCTGTGAACTAAATAGGAGGCTATTGTAGTGGTCCAAGTAATAACTGATAAGGATCAGAGCCAGGGTAGTAGCTGTGTGAGCGAAGAGGACTGGAAATGTTTAAGAAATTCTGTGAAGATTTGGCAAATGATAGTATATATGGAGGAAGGACTCAAGAATGATACTGAGGGTTTCAAACCTGAATAACTTGTAAGATTTCAAGATGATCATGCCCTCAACAGTGAGAAGAAAGCAAAGAGGAGGAACAACTTTTACATAAATAGGTATGTATATATACATATATATGTAATTTATTAGCATATAAATTATTAAATTACATGCATATGATTTACATATTATATAATTTATATATAATTATAATTTTCTATTTATAAATTAAATGATGATATTTATATAACACACTGGCACACACGCATTATTTGAGATGCCTCCAAGAATCCAGCGTGAAAGGTTCAACACATGGTTAATGATTAAAAACTAGAGCTCAGGAGAGAAATTACTGCTGAAAAAGTGGAAGAAGTATGAAAAGAAGAAATCCGCTATGATGGACTCTGTGCACAAAAGAATAGGAAAGTACAATGGAAGGAGAAGGAAGCATGGAATAGAGTTGTAGAAGGGATAGTACTGAAGTGGTTTGGGATAAGGGAGAGGGAAGTGGTACTATGATCTTCAGATGACTGATTTAAAATCACAGATCATTAAGGAGAGCTACCGTAGCCAGAGAAAACTTCTAGAAGACAATTGCAAAGACTCAATAAATGTTGGAATGTATGAATAAATGAAATAGTACTTGAGACAAATTAAATAATGGGTAGCATTTAGGGGCAGTTAGATGATGCAGTGGATAGAGCACCCTGACTGGAATGAGGAAATCCTGAGTTTAAATCTGGCTTCAGACACCAGCTGTGTGACTCTGAGTAAGTCACTTGACCTTGTTTGTCTCAGTTTTCTCATCTATAAAATGAGCTGGACAAGAAAATGGACACTCCAGTGTCTTTGCCAAGAAAACCCCAAATGGAGTCACAGAAAGTCAGACATGGCTGAAACAACTGCACAGCAACAACCCATGGAGGTAGGGAATTCTTTTGGTGCTATGTAAAATTCACCAGACTTGGAAGCAGAAGCCCTGGGCTTGATCTTTGTCTGACCACTTAGTCATTATGTGGCCCTTCAGAAGTCAACTCATCTCTTTGATCCTCAAAATCTTTTTTGTGCAGAATGTAAATATTTGGGTTAAATACCTCAGAAGGTTATTATAAGGAAAGAATCTTATACATTCTGTAGAAATGTGAGCTATTATAAGCAGAAGGAAAGTATTCCAGTAAAGAGAGGAACTATATGAACCATAGCAGGGAGTAACAAATAAACATATCTAAGGATACCCTTAGATGAAAAGTCTATCTAGAAAGGCACCTTCAGATTGGTGGAAAAAAGTGGAAAAAAGGGAGCCCAGAGTTGCCTCTGACACTTCCCAGCTGTGTGACCATGTACAAGATACTTAAATTCCTTGAACCTTGGTTTCCTCATCTACAAAATGGAATAGTGCCTCTTGTGGCACCTACCACAAAGAGTTCTTACAGTAGGGGAACTGGAGCTCTAGGTAATGTTTGGGGTGAAAAAAAGCATCCTCTACAAATCCAAACCAGCCCTTCATCTCCAATTTAAAGTTTTGAGATTAACTAAAGCAACTGTCTCTAAAGCAAAGTGACATACCCCAAGGTCACAATACCAGAGACAAAACTTGAACTTTGTTTTTCCTGAGTTCAAATCTGTTTTTGACCCACTACACCAGGATTCCTCTTTGATAGAGGGAAGATGTTGTCAAGTTCCAAAGAGATAATGAATATAAAGCATTTTACAAACTTTAAGGTGCTATACAAGTGCCACTTGTAAGTATTAGTTTAGGCTCCAGAGTCCTGAAACTCTGTTCCTGTTGTCTGACCATGACTGGATCATAGCAGATGAAGATTTCACTGATGAAGCTTCTCAAAGTCAGGGACTGCCCCATTTTCATCTTGGTATCTTAGCACCTCACATAATGTATGGAACATAGTAGGTGCTTAATAAGTATTAATTAAAGATGGTGGGTTGATCCTAAGACACCTAATTACTCCATATCAGGATAAGATTTCTTTCTCATCCATCCCCTCCTCCTGCTTCATTGACCTCCTCTCCCCTTCCCTCTACCTGTAGAAGAGAGATCTCAATATCCAGGATGTTTTCCCTTGGTCAAAGAATGTGACTCTCCCTGAAGATATTAATAGTGAAATAGATGGGGAAAAAAACTACAGATCCCCCACTAGGAGTTAATTTCTTAAAAGGAAGCCTGAGCAGGTCCATAAACACATGAATACATCCACAGAGTGGCAGAGCCAGGAGAAATGACAGAGCTAACGTAATCCAGACCTTCATTTTAGAAAAGCAGAAGCTTGACCCAGAAAGAGCCAGTGACTTGTTCAAGGTATTTCAATAGTCAGTGTTCTCCAAGTCAATGATCTTTCAGCTCTGATATGGGCAAAGGCAAGTGTTTCATCTACCCTCTCTCTTAAGTGTATCGAAGATTTTAGCCTATGTTTTGGAACTAATTCCAGATGATTCATATTTATCTAACAGTTAAGGCGCAGTAGATAGAACACTGGACTTGAAATCAAGAAAATTCACCTTTCTGGGTTCAAATCTGGCCTCAAATATTTACTATCTGTGTGATCCTGAGCAAGTCACTTAACCCTGTTTGTCACAGTTTCCTTATCTGTTAAATGAACTGGAGAAGGAAATGATGAACCACTCCAGTATCTCTGCCAAGAAAACCCTAAGTGGGGTCACAAAGAGTTGGACATGACTGAAATGACTCAACAAAAATGAATCTGCTAACAACTCTTTTTTACTGTAGATGAGTTTCTCCTAGAATAGATCAAACCCCTGGATCCATCACCTACCAAAACCCATGATTCTGCCCGTACAAACCTGTATCTTTAAATTCTACCTCTGCCAGAACTGATCCCTACCTCACTCCACTTCGTTTCTGGCATAGAAAAGGAAGCAGGGTGGTCTTATTACTTTCAATGAATCTGAAAAGAAATAAAGAAGCTCATAAGGGCAGAGCTTGCACACCCACACCTGGAAAATAAGAATAGTCATCAAAGTGGGCCAGTTCCATGACCCTTTTATCTTCATGTTCTACGTTCTACGTAGGCCTGATGGGACGACTGCAGTATATGTTGTGGGAATATAGTTATTCTCTGTGGGATCTATCTTTAGCTATGGTGGACCTCAAATACTGTATTTCATTTTTATACATACTAAATACAAGGTCATGTTGAGGCCCTAGCAAACCAGGGGAGAAACCAAAGTGACATGTACTAGCTGTCAAAAATTATCCCTTTTAAATGTTATTTTAGATGTACAAGTATTTACGTTTCCAGCAATCTTAGGCAAACCTCAGGCCTGGAAACATTACAGCATAGAAGCTGCCACCCTGGAGTTGCCCTTTCCACCCTTTCCCCCTAACCTCCCAGAGTTCCAGTGCCATGAGGCCACCTGGTAACCTATCCTCCCACTTCTTGTGCAGGTGAGGGCTAGATCTCTCCTGCACCTGAGGCATTCACCCCCTAAGGATTTGTACCCCAGGTGGAAGATAAAATTCTTGTTTATGGCTCTAGGCAACCCTGATTAAAGATAAAACTTCTACATCTTTCTTATTTTAGCATAATGGTTACAAGACTGCTAATTTATTTTCTATCTAGTTGGCATTCATGCATCCCTTCAGAGGCTTGCAGGGCCTTTAGCTGGATAAACTAATTTTCTTCAGCTTCAGGGAAAGTTATTACAGATGTATTTAGATAGCTGTTGTAAAAGATCTGGCCCTGGGCCTTAGGCCTTGTTAATTGAAGTCAGCTTCCTGGGAATTTCAGTTCCTTCCTCCAAAACAGCCCTGGAGACTGATTTTTTTTCCTACTAGCTTATAAACCTCCTTGATCACTAAACTCCACTTAGGGTCACCAAACCATCTGCCCTTTGTGGTCCCTAAGTCTACCTTGCTCTCTGGGTTCAGAACTCTACTGCAACTGATTCAGGTTCCTAACTATCTTCCCCCTTCTTTTAACTATAATTAGATTACTGAATCTGGTATTTGTTGTGTCTTCCTGTTCAAGCCCCTGACAACACATGCTCCAGACCATCAGAGTATGTTTTCTGTCATTGATTCACAAAGGATAAAACCATAGCAAACTAAAAAATAATACACCAGATGAGATTACTAGAAGTATGTATGGAGTTGTTCAAGGGAGTGGGATTGATTGGGCATCTAGGTAATGTAGTGAAAAGAGTTCCAGGCCTGGAGTCAGGAAGACCTAAGTTCAAATCTGGCCTCAGACACTTACTAGCTGTGTGATCTTGGGCAAGTCACTTAACACTGCTTGCCTCAGTTTTCTCATCTGTAAAATGAGGTGAAGGAACTGAGAAACCACTCTACTATCTTTGTCAAGAAAACCTCATATGGGATCACAAGGAGTAGGACATGACTGAAAGGGGTTGACCAGAAGACTTTTTCAATTAACACATAATAGGGTTGGATGTTTATTTATAATCCTATGTATATGCCCATGGGAACCTTTTTAAGAGCAGCAAAAGATGATTCCCAAATTAGCCTCAAGAAGAATCAATTGAATGAATCAAGATGAATTAATTGGTTTGAAATTGATCCTTGGTTTCTTCTAGGAGATGGCCATAGGGGATACCCACGAGATATAGTTGGCTCTGACTCTTGGGAAGATAGACATTGTTGGGAAAAGTCAGTCCTTTTTGTTGTTTTATAAAAACAAGCCAGGAGACTTGCTAAGCATCTTTTTTTGCTTTTTTGTCTTTCTGCCTTTATTTCAAAGAGACTGATATAGCAGTTATACATTATACACCACTCCAGGAATAATTAATGACTTAGTACTCGTTGGAGCTTCATGTGCTTACCCAAGTCAGTGAGGCCAGAGAGGAGAGTTTCTGGTCACCTTTCTCCCATTTCTGGGCACAAATAAAGGATGAAAGTCAATTATCCCAGAACAAAAGATGGCAACAGCCAGAACAGTGGTGGATGTACTTGAGAAGTATACAGAACCTTCAAGTGCTCACCCATGTGGCCCAACAGAGGAGACAGCAGCATTATTTTGGATATCTCCCTACTAGTTAGAGAAGGGGGTTTTCCTAGACAATGTGACCCTGGGAGCTGATCTTTTTACCAAAGAAGGGAGATTTCTTAGGCAACACCATTTTGGGGGGTTGCTTCCACTAGAACAACCCTACCTTAAAGACTTCAAAGACTAGGACTTTGAAGATAATGCTTTCTTCTAGGGGATAAGAGGAGTCTCTGAGCAGCATGTTCCTTAGAGGAAGAACAAGATTGCTTATGCAGCTGGAGGGCAGTAAGTAATGGTATGCCATTAAATGTTTAACACCCAGGTCTCTGAAAAGCAAAATGTACATGACACAATTTTAAGTTTAAATCACATTACTAACCTTTTCTCTGTCATTTTCTAGAGTCTAGAATATCAACAAAACAGTAAAGCAAGCCATTATACGTAGCCTTTGCCACTTCTGAATTGAAATTATTCATACTGAAAATTTAACATCTAGTTATTGAGAGCTGTTTCAAGCCGGATTCAGCACACCTCTGGCAATAAGAGAGTTAAGTCATAAAATGAGTATCAGAAAATCTATACTTTGTTTTTTCCTCTCAACATTTCTTTGAGTTATTCAGATAGTATGGGCTTGTGGAAAGGGAATTGTCCACCGACCCCAAAATTTGATTGCTTTCTTGGAAAATACAAACTATAAGTTGACCCTAGGGTCTTAGAAGAGACAGTGTAGACTCATGTGGAATTTATACAGGGATTTATCTAGAATCGTAGGGTATTATTGCAGTGGCAACCTCAATTTTATTTTCCTTCCAAGGGGAATCTAAACCACAGGGTGGCATTGAGTTAAGAGAACTCTGAGACTTTAGTAGAAATGTCAGATTCACTGGAAAATGAGAATAATTGTGTTGATTACTTTCAAACTATTGTGAGTACTTTCTATGTTTTCTAGACACATTTATGGACATATTTTTTCTAAAATTAAAATAAGGTTGTTTTGTTCTTGATATACATTTGCTACCTTGAGTATTTATGTAAGAGTTAGGAACCATGTTATTCACATTAATGGTGGCAAGAGCTATTCTTTGAGATTTTCCCAGTGTTTTCTGAGTAGGGCTGAAATGAAAGTTGCCCCAGAGATTGTATTTAGTCCATGAGTGCTTAGAGCTTGGGGGCTCTGTGCTACAGGTTAAAAGTACAATTAGAAGTGCCCAAGAAAATCACCCAATCTCAGATCAGGTCATCCCTAAAATGTCTATTCTATTGAATCTAGCTACTATGCCTAATCTGACTCACAATCTTCTTTAAATATAACCAATTCCCCCAGGCCACACACAAAAAATATGTATCCTGCCTCATAATACCTCTTTGTCTATTCAAAATTTGGGATTGTTTCATTTGGGTGCTCTTTGGTCTGATCTATAGTCTTGTGCTCATAGTCAATCAGAGAGCTTCCATTCTTGTGATAGGGTATTTGGTGAGGAGTGGGGAGAAGCATTTTACCCCCATCTGATCTATCTATTTCTCTTTCCCCCAACTGAGAAAAATTCAAGGAATCATAAATAGGTATAGACTGAATTTCTATCACTTCAAACAAAATAATCCAACCCTACAACCTAGCATTAGTCACTCCCCAAATCACAAAATACAATCCCTTTCTATTCAGGTATATATTTGGTACCTTATTCTTCTCTTTTGTCTCTGCAGGTGAAAGAATAAAGAGTCTGTATGCTACACCAAAAAGAGTACTGGATTTGGAACAGATAACTTGGGTTCCAAACCCAGTTCTTGCACTGACCACTTAACCTCTTTCAACTTCAGCCTTCTCATTTTTAAAATGAGATGGTTACACAAGATAGGTAGATAGAAAGATAGATGATAGATGGAGGAATAAGTAAATAGATCATGATAGATAGATAGATAGATAGATAGATAGATAGATAGATAGATAGATAGACAGACAGACAGACAGACAGACAGACAGACAGATAGATAGATAGATAGATAGATAGATAGATAGATAGATAGATAGATAGATAGATAGATGGATAGATGGCCTTTATAATCTCTAAGTGTCCTTACCTTAACTTCTACTTGTACTGATGAGTTGAGTCTTCCACATCTAGGCTAGATACATATAGAATTGTCTTTTTTCTTGGACTATAAAAGGGTTATCATTTGGGACCCTGGTACCTTTTGCCTACTTTTCCTTTTTCCCTTTTTGAAAGATAAATCAAAGCATGGAAGAATAAACCTAAGTGTTGTGTAGGAGAGGGTCTTCTGTTGGCCACTAATGGCTGCCTTATCACATAAGCATGTGGGAGTTGAGTGTGTTTTTAATCCCATGAAGCCTGAGAGATTTTCTGGGCTCAAAGTTTCTGGTTTAAAGTTTGAAGAGACAATGGCATAACCTCTTGGCCCATGAGATAGCAGTTATGGAGAAGGGAACCAGGTATTGAAACTGAACTCCAGCCTTTCAAAAAGAGGAAGGAAAAATTCCTGGGCAGTGCCTGACCCCAGAATCCTGCAAAGCACTGACCTATGGAGCTGTCTTTCTAGCAACTTTAAATTCACAAGTCCTAGAATCCAGCCCTCTAGTAAGAAAAGAGAGAATTTCCTGAGCAACTCAAGATTCTTGGAGGGAAAAGAGAACTGAGAACATGTACCCTAAAGACAGTGGAGCAGGGATAGCGATTTAGGGAACAAACATCCCTGGCCTTTGCCTCCACTATTAGCATCAGTTAGTTAGACCATGTTAGTCCTATGGGAAGAAAACTGCTCCCTTAGTAGCCCCAAGTTCATTTTCTTCTGAGGGGAGTTCATACCCTCAGGGTGATGCCATAAGACTGGATGCTTATATGTGCCTTCAGGATGAAATAATACCAAGTGGAATGTTAAGTGTCTGTCCCACCAGAAATCTAAATTTCATTTTCACTCCAAACAGACCCCAAACCAAAGCAGAGTATTATGGATTTGAAGGAGTTTAGGTTCCTGGGGAATAATTTTATTCAATGGAAATGGAGGAAAATTGTATCAAACATTAAAGGGCTACTACAAGTTTTTTAATATTTTTTTTTGTTTTTTACATTTTATGTAGAGTAGAACATTGACTGTTGCATACCTGACATAGTCCTTGTTAACCAAGTGCTTGTCTGGCGGTCGTTTTATACATATTTGTTGAGACTTTGGAAACAAGCTACATTCAGAGTTCCTAGAGGAAGTTGGGAATATTCTTCCAACTCTTAGTTGCTAAATGGGGAAAATATAAATGAAAGAAAAAGTGATATAATAAGTAGGCCAAAGATTGAACTCAGTTCTTTTAAGCCTAGAGCCTTGGGTTACATCTAGATATTCATCGTCATTTTTCTCTTCTGTCAGTTGTCTTCTAAAATTTATTATCTGTACCACTCATTTGATGATTATTCATGTAAGGTCTTTGATATCTTGAACTATTAAATCTTTCCATCTACAAAATTCCCAAGTCATCCAACGTTTGCTTTTTTTTTATCAGACTTCTGATCTATTACTCTTAGCTTTACATTTTAGGACCAAGCAGAACAAGCCTACTCTCTCTTCTTCATGATATAACCCTTCAAATACTTGGAAAGAATTCACCTACGTTTCTCTATAGGCATTTGGTGATCTTGTCAGCTCTAGTAAGTTAAAATGTTGTCCATGTATATGCTATATGTTGTTGTTCAGTAGTGTCCAATTCTTCATGATTCCATGGGCTTGTCCATGGGGTTTTCTTGCAAAGATACTGGAATGGTTTGCCATTTCATTCTCCACTGTGCTCCCATTTTACGGAAGAGGAACTAAAGTAAATAGAGGCTAAGTGACTTGACCAGGGTAACAAAGCTAGTAAGGATCTGAGGCCAGATTAGAACTCAGATCTTCCCCACAGCTAATATACCTGTAGCCCTAATCTTTTCCTTGAATTCTGGGCCAACATTGCCTGCTAGATTTCTCCACCAAGATATTCTATAGGCTCCTCAAATTCAACATGTCCAATATATATCTCATACCTTTCCTCTATGTTCTTGATTTCTGTTGAAAACCTCACCTTTCTTCTAGTCATTCAGGTTTAGAATCTTTCAGTCATCTTTTATATTTCCCTCTTCCTTGGCACCGATCTCCAGTCTAGGTTTTGTAAATTCTACTTCCTTCCCTCATCACTTGTCACATGGATTAATGCAGTTACCTTTTTACTGGTTTCCACACTGCTGCTCTTTCCCCTTGACAATGTATCTTCCTTGTAGTGGACAAATTGATATTCCTAAAATGCAAATTTGGCTGTCACTTTCTTAACTAAAAAATTTCAGTGGTTTTCCATTGTCCCCAGGACTGAATTCAAAATTCTCAGACCAGCATTTAAATTCTTCTGTAATATTGTCCTCACTTATTTTCCTGTGTTCTTGCATATTATTACTTTCCTTCACATATTTATCAGCTTTCATTTCCCAACTCCACACCATTGAACAGGTAGTCCCCTAGACCTGGAATACACTTCCTTCTGACCTCTGCCTCTTAGAACCTCTGGTTTCTTTTAAGACTTGGCTAATGTGTGATCTTTATAAGAGCTTTTCATCAAATTCTGACTATCAGTGCTCTTTCCTTCCTGAAATTACAATATACTTACTTTATATTCATTCCTCTATGTATGTGTTCTTTAACTTTAAAATTTAAGTTCTATTAAGACACGAATTGTTCCCTTTTCATCTTTTTCACCTTAGTGCTTAGAATAGGATCTTGTACATAGTGGGTCATGATGAAATGTGTGTTAAATTGAATTGAAATAAGTTGGATCTTTGAATACGTAACCAGCCTGGCCTTTCAGTCCAATAACTTAATGTCCAATACAAGAATGCTGCTGAAGATCAAAATGTTTTTTGATGTCCTATATTACAGAGTCACCTCACCCAATCAAAGTACATGCCTATGACCTACCGTTTTTGTGAGGTCATGCACACTCATCTGGGAAAACAAAGTCTCTTGGCCCTAGCTTTTTCCTGCTTGGCTATGTTCCAGAGATAGACACAATGCTGTGAGGAGAGGTCCTCAGCCTTCTCCATCTGAGGTTAACATGTAACCCTTGAATATGAGTCTCTCTTATTACCTCTTTGCTTTTTTACTTTCCTGTTTTAGCTAAGGGAGATAGGGGAATAGGTACAACTTTGAAAGGGAGGATGAACCATCAGAATTCCCCTAGCTGGAGACCATACTGGGATTTGTCAGTGGTGAGATATGAAGAGTGAAGTTCTGAGCAACCTCTCAGCCTATTAACAGCAGAAATTTGGGTTGATCTATCCATTGGCTTTGCCATATTAGGAAGCAAACTTTGAGGAAAGAATACTGTGTAGAAATTCTGTCACATCTGAGCCCACTCACCCCAGAGACTGAGGTGTTAGAAAGAAGTAAATACCTCCCAGGTAGTAGTAGGGAAATGTTTGTAATTCTGAACCTGCTACATTTTGCAGTAAAAGTCCTTTTGTAAAAACTTTTTAAAATGTTTGAAGGATTTCCTCCAGTAAATGAAGTTCTTTCTTTTAAAAATTATTTACTATTATTATTTATTATTTTTCAATAAACAAGCATATTTTATTAATCTGCCTCTATTACTACTACTTCTCTTTCTCAACCCCCAACTAAATAAATAAAAATATGCGAATTTGATAAATGAAGCATTCAACCATACATCTGTATAATTTGGCAAAACAAAGTCCCACCCACATCTGAAAATACAGGGCTCTTTCTGCATTTGAATTCATCACCTCTCTTCAGAAGGTGTGTTATATTTCATCTTCATTCTTTTGGACTCATGTCTTCTCATTGTATTGATTAGAGTTTTTAAGTCTTTCAAAGTTGTTTTCTGAATGTGATTGTCTTACCCTAAGCAGGATGGGAAGTGGATAGTACTGTGTAAGTCATCTATAGCAAACCCTGGTGCCCAAACTGAATCCCATGCTCCAAATATGATCTGACCAGGAGAGTGCCTGGTTGATCAGTGAAATTAAGAGATCCATTAAAGAGATTCCACTGGCAACTAGGTTTGGTAGAAGTCATCAAGTCTGATGAGTAGCTAGTACAGTGGCCAAGTGACCTGCTTGACTCAGCCTACCAGTGAACTGACTAGTTAGATGAGACACTCCACTGCATAGAGCCAACTCACCTGACAAAAGCAGTGACTTGTCCATTGACAATGCTTTGCCCCAAAGTGAATTTGATGACAATTTCACAAAGGAGAAAAAAGGTTTCCAGGGTCAGGAGTTGTGAGCTATTGTCTTGACCCCATATGTTCCCTCTATGTTTTCCTCACTACGTTTTTGCTTTAAGTTTGAGTTCACTCTCCACAGGGACCATATATGTGCACTTGTTTGGGAGATATTTATAACTTATGCCCTTGTTCTCTCTTCTCAGTAAATATCTTTTTTGTAAAATCTAATCGATATCAACTAGTTGATCTATATTGGGAGTATATCAGATGGGAACTTGTGAATGAAAGTACTAGAAATGCTAGCTCTTCAGAATTACTTTACAAGGACCATAAGAAGAAAAGTGTCCATAGAGGATAACTATTTATCCAGGGTGAATTGAGAAAGTACCCAAAAAGGGTGCTACATGTTCATGAAGGGTAAATATAACCTAATTGATATAATACTTTCTGTTCTGCCAAACTCCTCTCCATTCCCATAGTTTGACTTGTGGGAAGACTTTCTAGAAACTTCTAGAGAAATAGGTATTTTAATAAGAGACCTTTAAAGACCCAAATCTTTTTAGACTAAATAAATATTGTGTCCTTGACTATGAATAGGGCTGGTGATAGTATATGAAAAATTTGTGGATGTGTCTTGGCCATATTTTCCTATGGACCAAAAAGACAGTGGTCTCCAGGTCCCTGGGTTACAGGATCAAAACCTAAGACCTTTACTTAAATAGAGGGCTGAGGGAAGGAATGTAACAGCCATTAGGCTCTGTCACTGAGTTACTAGAGGTAAAATAGCAAGAAACCTGGATTAGGAAATAGAAGACCTGAGTCTGAATCTTGACTTTGCAACTTTCTACAGTATAACCTCAGTCAATTGCCTTCTCTTCTTCTGGGTGCCATTTTCTTATTCAAAAAAGTGAAGGGATTGAACTGGATAATCTTTCAGGTGCCTTCCAGCTCTAACATCAAGGGTACTATGATTCCACATTATTCCAGTTGCACTATTGTCATAGGATGGGAAAACCAGGGGAAAATGAAGACTATGGAGAGTGAAAAGAAGACTGGAGAGTAAGTCAGAGGTGGGATCAACCCCTAGAACCTCTCACCAAATTGTTCTGTAGCCTTGATCAAGTCACTCCTTATTCCTAGACCTTGGTTTTTTCACTTTTAGAATTAGAATACATGATCATCAAGTGTCTGTCCAGCTCTAAAATCCCATATTCTAGGGTTCCTTCCAGTGCACACATTCCAAGACATGCTCAAATAATCACACAGTCAGCTGGTTCAGTAAGAATCTTATTACATTGTCTAATACCCCCCGGACTTTGAAGATTTTGCTTACACTGATGATCAAAAACTACTCTGGTGCATGATCTTGTTTGAAAAAGAAGCTAATAGGAAACTTGCAACAGAAAAATATGCCCCCCAAGTTCTTCCATAAGTCTTGCTGTAAGGAATTTTAAAGCCAACATACTTTGTTGTCTTGACAATGCAGACCGTGCTGAAATATTCATGAGTTCAAAGTCATAAAGAATTGTTATAAGTATTTTTATCACAGTATACATTTTCCCTATTCTTTGCAAATTGAAAAAAAAGGTAATTTCTTTTATAAAAGTTTGTCTGAAGCCCCATAAATGGTTAAAAGATGCCTTGAAGGTATGCATGGAAGAATACACGCTACAGGTCCAGGGGAGCTGGAAAGGTTATTTGAACTGCTACAGCCTTAATGAAAGCCCCCAGGCAGGGCCTCCAGTGAGTGCCTCCTTTGCAGTGGTAGGAGGAGAAGACCTAATGCAGGCAGTGTATCAGAACACAGGGAACTTGTCTTGAGTCCTTGGTGGAATATGGCCCAGGCAGGATGTCAGTTATTTAGAACTTTAAGAGATAAAAATTTCCCTCCAAGATTATATTTTCCTCCTTTGGTTGTATTGGTGTGGACACAGCTATAATGAGCAAAATTATTGAGGAGGTAAAGTTTCACTTTGGTATCTTCCACTCCATAGTGGTGCTCTCTGGCTTCACCATCAAAATAAATCAAGACAGTCTTTATTTAGCTCCCACTATATACTAGATACTATGCTAAGTACCAGGGACATGAAATGTCCTGCTCTCAAGTAGGAGCTTGTAGTTTAATGGGTAGATGACTTGTAAAGGACTATCAATTTCACCTTTTCAATATCTCTCAAATATGCTACTTTCTCTCCTCTCACACTGCTACCACTTCAATGTCAGCCCTTATCACCTCAGCCTGGACTATTGGAATAGACTGCTGGTGGGTCTGCCTGTCTCAAGTCTCTCCCCACTGCAGTCCATCCTCCATTCAGTTAACAAAGTAATTTTCCTAAAATGTAAGTCCAATCATATCATCCCCCTACTCAGTAAAGTCCAGTGGCTCCCTATTTATTGCCTCCAGGAATAAATGCAAAATGCTCTGTTTGATATCCAAAGCTCTTTGTAACTTTTCCAGTTTTCTTACTCCCCCGCATATACTCTTTTATCTAGTGACACTAGATTCCTGGTAGTTCCTAGTAACAAGACATTCCATCTCTCAGCTCCAGTGATTCTCTCTGACTGTCCACATGCCTGGAATGTTCTCTCTCTTCCAACTTTGTGATCTCCTTGACTTCCTTTAAGCTCCAAGTAGAAACTTACTTTCTACAGGAAGCCTTCCCCAACCCCTCTTAATTCCAGTGCCTTCCCTCTGTTCATTATTTTCTATTTATCCTGTAAATAGATTGCTTTGTATATTTCTGTTTGCATGTGCTATGAAATTGTAAGCTCCTTGAGGACAAGGTCTGTCTTGTGCCTCTTTCTGTATTCCCAGCACTTAGTATAGTGTCTGGCACATAGTGGGTATTTAATATATGTTTATTAATTGACAAACAAGATATATGAATATATACACACAGATATGTGTATATGCACACATATACGTGTGTATATATAAAGAAACATATATGTATATGTATATGTATGTATGTATATATATGTTATATATGTATATATATATGAAGGGTGAGATAATCAATAAAAGAAAGATACTAATATTAGTCCTTACCCTTGGAGTGTATCCAGGGTTAGTGGACATGATCTGGATGAAGATCCAGCAAAAGAGACATGAGAAAGAGGGGTCAAACATGTGAAAAGAGAACAAGTATAGAATCATGTCATGGAATTCTAGAGAGAATCACAGAGAAGAAAGTGATAGTGTCAAAGGCTGTAGAGAGGTCAAGGTTAGGAATTGAGAAAAGGTCATTAGATTTGGCAAATACGAGATCATTGGTAATTTCTGTTGAGTGATGATGACAGAAGACTGAAGACAGAGTTAAGAAGAAACAGAGAGGAGGGACTCCCACCCAAGAATTCCTTTCCCAAATAGTTAACATTCCCCCAAATTTTCCTACTCTATTCTGTCTCTTGATGTCGGTATGAGATTACAAAAAAAAAAAAAAGTAGACCGTATTCTAGAAACAAAATTTTCAGTCTACACGGACCAGGTTTACTTTCAGGGTTTTCTCACACAAAACCCTTTATTTGTTTTATGATGGTTCTTAAGTGTGTATTCTGCACTACTTCTCTCTTTCTCTCTGTCTCTCTCCCCACCATCCCAAATCAAGGAATCATGGATATAGAGCTGGGAGGCACCTCAGCGATCTTCTAGGTCAACCTCCAAAATTTACAGATGAGAGAATTATGGTCCAAGCAGGTTAAGTAACTTGCCCAGTGTAACATAGGTAGTAAATGTCAGAGGCTGCTTTTGAACACAGGTCCTCTGACTTCAGAGCCAATGCTTTCTCCACTGCCCTATATCACCTCCCTATATCAAATCCAAGTGTAGAGCCCAGGTATTTCAACTGGTCATAAATCAATCAATAAAGCAAGATGTGGTCGCAGCAGGGAACCCAGAATGAGCAAGGCCTTCGCACCTTATTAAGGAGACATTATCAGGACCATACCAATGTCTTCATCAGTGGGGCCCAATGAGGGTCCAGGATAGTTCCTGGGCATAACTACTACCAAAAAAATTCTACACAGTGAATATGTGTGTACACACACATATATGTACATGTATATTTGCATGTGTGTATATGTCCACACATACATAAACACATGTTTTGTGTGTATGCATGCATGTGTATGTGTAGTAGATGGCATGCTGAGCCTGGATTCAGTAATACTTCAAATAGTTCAAATCTTACCTGAGATATTTACTAGCTATGCGACTCTAGGCAAGTAACTTAATCTCTGCCTCAGTTTACCTCCATGTAAAATGGGAATAATAGCCTGTACCTTGCAGGATTGCCATGCAGATCAAATGAGATAATAACTGTAAAATGCTTAGCACAGTACCTGGTACATAGGAAGCACTATATGTTAGATAACATACATATATATACATACACAGAGAGCTGTATATGTGTGCATATATACATACATAACACACACATATATATTTAAAGTTATAAGTATATGTAAAGTATGGTAATTGAGTCCAACACGATGGAAACATGCAGTGTGAAATCAAATAACGTGACTCCTTCATGGGTTTACTTATTCACACTAATTTGGACCTAGTTTTACATCATGCTGTCTCTCTTATTTGAGATAAAGGGAATAAATTATAGATTGGAGGATAACATGCTGACATTTTGCTGGATTCATGATCATAGGACCATGATCTACACTGATGCATGTTGCAACTTCCCCTTACAATACTTTCTTGTCCTGTTCTGTTGATGACCTTCAATAAATGTACCAAAGAGAAACTAACACTCAGAATACTTTCCACTGGGTCTGTTAATATTTTGGGGGTGTAAGTTCAACACTAAGGCTGCCCAGCTGTAATCAATCACTCTCACTACATTACAATCCTTGATGCTTTTATATTCATGTATGTTCTTGATAATATTTTCCATATCATTTCCTTTTAAAAATTAATTAACAAGCATTTATTATCTCTTAGACCAACTCTTCCACGTTTCCCCATTGAATAATATTTTTTGAAAAGAAAAAAACCCTAATAACAAACATGCAAAGTTCAGCAAAACATTTCTATATTGGACGTGTCCAAAAATGTATATATCATTTTGAATTTGAAGTGCATTGCCTCTCTGGCAGAAAGTAAGTATTGGGTTTTATCTTTGGTTTTTTTGACTTGTAGTTTACATTGATCAAAGCTGTAAAGTCTTTCAAAAGTTTTTTTTTCCTTCTATAATATTGTAACTGTATAAATTGTTCTACTAATTCTGTTCATTTCACTCTACATTACTTCATAGACATCTTCCAAGTTTCCTGTTAAATTGCCCACTTCATGATTTCTTATGGCGTATGATATTCGATTATGGTCATACACCAAGATTTATTTAGCCATTCTTCAATAGGTGGGCTACTCTTTAGTTTCTAGGTTTTTGTTACTATGAAAAGAACTACTCTAAATAATTTTTGTACATATGCCTCCCTTTCCTCTTTTTTTTTTTTTGGTATATAGTCCTAGTGATGCTATAGCTGAGTTAAAGGATGTATCCAGTTTGTAACTTTGGGGGCATAGCTCCAAATTGCTTTGCAAAATAGTTTAACCAGTTCACAGTTCCAGCAATAGTGTAACATTATGGCTGTTTTTCCATACCCCTTAAAACATTTATCATTTTACTTTCTGGTCCACTTTGCTAGTCTGATGGATTATACACCATTTTTTTTGAGGGGTCAACAATCACTTTAATTAAGCACATGTATCATTTCTTTAACCAAGTACATATGTCATTCAGTTAGTTCAAGGAGTCAACACCCTGAATTTCAAAGAGAATACTGAGAAATCAAAAGATCAACAGATATGGCTTTCTCTTTCTGAATTCAATAAACAAGTGGACCCCAAATGTCTGATCATAGTTACCAGAGAGGGAAGCATGACATCTAGGTTCTCAAAGCCAGAGGGGGTCCTTAGTGGCTTCCCAGAGTCCTCATCTGGCCAAACAAATACTTTCAGTCAGCAAGATCCAAAGTAATCAACAGACATGGCTTCCTCTGCCCGACCATAATTCAACAGAGAGATACAGCTGTCTGACCATCATTAGTAGAGAGGGAAGCATGACATCTGGGTTCTCAAAGCTGGGAGGCTCTTTAGCAGCTTCCCAGAGTCCTCATCTGGCATTCAAAGCTTCTTACCAGAAACTAAGCCATAAAGTAAAACCTCAACTCAGAGTATTTATACCTTTTTAGAGCTAGAGGGCATCACAACACTGTGACCCAGTGCCTTAAGAGAAAAAACAAAAGGTACCTGAGATCCTCCTACAAAACAACTCCCCTAATCAAGCTTCCCATAATGGGCAGGCCCATCAATGGGTAGGAGAGATCTTTTTTCTAATTATTTATTTATTTATTTTTAGTTTTCAGTACTCATTTCCACAAGATTTTGAGTTCCAAATTTTCTCCCCATCTCTCCCCTCTCCCCATCCCAAAACACCATGTATTCTGATTACCCCTTCCCTCCATCTTCTCTCTTTTCTTGTAGGGCGAGATAGATTTCCATACCCCATTACTTGTATTTCTTATTTCCCAGTTACATGCAAAAACAATTCTCAACATTCATTCCTAAAACTTTGAGTTCCAGTTTCTCTTGCATACTCCCTCTCCACTCATCCCCGCTGAGAAGGCAAGCAATTCATTATAGGTTTTATATGTGTAGTTTTGCAAAAGACTTCCATAATAGTCATGTTGTGAAAGACTAACTATATTTCCCTCCATCCTCTCTGCCCCCCACTTATTCTATTCTCTGTTTTGACCTTGTTCCTCCCCTAAGGTGTTTATTTTTAATGACTCCCTTCTCCCATTTGCCCTCCCTTCTATCATCCCCCTCCACCACACTTATCCCCTTCTCCCCTAATTTCCTGTAGGGCAAGACATATTTTCATATCAAATTGAGTGTGCATGTTATTCCCTCCTTAAGCCAAATGTGATGAGAGTAAAGTTCACTTTTTCCCTCTCACCTCCCCTCTTTTCCCTTTCATTGAAAAAGCTTTTTCTTGCCTGTTTTATGAGAGATTATTTGTCCCATTCCATTTCTTCCTTTCTCCTCCCAATATATTCCTCTCTCACCCCTTAATTTTACTTTTTTAGATATCATCCCTTCCTATTCAACTCACCTCTGTCTATACATATGTGTGTATAATCCCTCCAACTAACCAAATACTGAGAAATGTTTCGAGTTACAAATATTATCTTACCATGTAGGAATGTAAACAGTTCAACTTTAATAAGTCCCTTTTGTTTTCTCTTTCCTGTTTACTTTTTTATGCTTCTCTTGATTCTTGTGTTTGGAAGTCAAATTTTCTATTCAGCTCTAGTCTTTTCATCAAGAATGCTTGAAAATCCTCTATTATGATCATTTTTCCCCTGAAGTATTATACTCAGTTTTGCTGAGTAGGTGATTTTTGGTTTTAATCCTAGTTCCTTTGGCTTCTGGAATATCATATTCCAATCCCTTCACTCCCTTAATGTAGAATCTGCTAGATCTTGTGTTATCCTGATTGCATTTCCACAATACTCAAATTGTTTCTTTCTGGTAGCTTGCAATATTTTCTTCTTGACCTGGGAACTCTGGAATTTGGCTACAATATTCCTAGGAGCTTTTCTTTTTGGATCTCTTTCAGGAGATGATTGGTTGATTCTTTCATTATTTATTTTACCCTCTGGCTCTAGAATATCAGGGCAGTTTTCCTTGGTAATTTCATTATAGATGATATCTAGTCTCTTATTTTGATCATGTCTTTCAGGTATTCAACCAGGTCAGTTGTTTTTTCAATGAGATATTTCACATTGTCTTTTATTTTTTCATTCTTTTGTTTTTGTTTTGTAATTTCTTGGTTTCACATAAAGCCATTAGCTTCCATCTGCTCCACTGTAATTTTTAAAGAACTATTTTCTTCAGTGAGCTTTTGAACTTCATTTTCCATTTGGCTAATTCTGCTTTTTAAAGCATTCTTCTCCTCATGGACTTTTTGGACCTCTTTTGTCATTTGAGTTAGTCTATTTTAAAGGTGTTATTTTCTTCAGCATTTTTTGGGTCTCCTTTAGCAAGTTGTTGACTCCCTTTTCATTATTTTCTTGCATTGCTCTCATTTCTCTTCCCAATTTTTCCTCCACCTCTTTACTTGATTTTCAAAATCCTTTTTGAGCTCTTCCATGGCCTGAGACCATGGCATATTTATTTTGGAGGTTTTGAATGCAGAAGACTTGACTTTTATGTCTTCCTCTCATGGTATGTATTGTTCTTCCTCATCTGAAAAATGGAAGAAAATATCTGCTCGTCAAGAAAATAACCTTCTATAGTCTTATTTTCCCCCTTTTTTGGGCATTTTCCCAGTCAGTTACTTGACTTTTGAGTCCTTTGTCAAGAAGAAGCTATACTCTGGGGACCTGTAAGCTCTCAGTTCCTCCAAGGTGGCACAATCAAGGGAGAAGAGTTCACTCCTCTCTTGGCCTGTGCTCTGGTCTGGGAGCAACCACAAGCTTTTCTGCCCAGGATCTGTGTGTAGAATTCCCTCTGCAGAGCCTCCATCAGCTCCACCAGGCCAGTGCTCTTCCTCACCCCAGGGGCACTGCTCAGAACTGAGACGCAGATCAACTGCTCAATTCCCCCAGGCTCTTTAGCCCGAGGGTTCCAAAAAATGGATGCTGCTGCCACAGCCTGGGGCCAGGGCTAGGGCCAGACCCTGCTCCCTTATCACCCAGGTGAAAGAGCTTTCTTACTGACCTTTGAAACTGTCTTTGGTGCTTGTGTTTTGAGAAATCTGGGAATCGCAGCTGCTGCCTGGAATTCCCTTCTCTGGTACTGTCTGTGCCACAGCAGGCAGCCAAGGTTGGGCTACACTCCACTCTGAGACCTTTTCTGTCAACCTTCCAGGCTGCCTTGGGCTGGAAATCTCTTTCACTCTGTCATTTTGTAGCTTCTGCTACACTAGAATTTGTTTAGAGTCATTTTTTACAAGTATTTTATGGGTTGGGAGGAAGAGCTTCTACAAATCCATCCTTCTACTCTGCCATCTTGGCTCCACCCTGGGGAGATTTATGCACCATTTCTTGAACAATTGCTTCTTGGTAGTATGCTGCAATATATATTTACACTTATCATGCATGATTATCTTTTTCACTGGGTCATGTGAAGTTTACATCCTTCTGAAATCAAGCTGTTCTATAACTTGCAGTCAAATGACATTATCAAGAGAAATTTACTGACTTTGGCAGAAGGAAGTAGTTTAGGATCATTGAAGACACTACATAATTTCCCAAAATGCAATCCATCCCATACTTTTCCTCCTATTGACTTCTAAATCCAATTCTGTTCAAGATATATGATCTAATTGACTGATTAAGTGTCCACCTCCCTTCATATCATAATTTGGGAAATATACATTGTGAATTTTTTTTCCTATGTGGCTTGCTAAGTCAATCCTTTTTTAGTGTCTGTGAATCTCACTATAATGTATAAGGTCTATTCAGTCAACATGAACCCATCTTCCCACAGGAGCAGCTCAAAGACACCATGGAATCTCAGAATTAGAAGGCTCTAAGAGGCCTTCTATTGTAATTGATACCTGAACAAAAATTCTATCTACAAAATTCTCAACAAGTCATTCAATTTTTGCCTAATGACCTATGATAAAAGGATACCAACTACCCAAGGAAGCCAATTCTATTTTTGATTAGCTCTAAGAGTTAGGAAAATTTTTGTTATATCAAGTCTAAATTTGCCTCTCTGCAATTACTACATATTACTCTTAGTTTTACATTTTAGGACCAAACAGAACAAGCCTCATCTTTATTCCACATGATATAGCCCTTCAGGTACTTGAAAAATTTCACCTTTAGTGAACTTGCATTTACCTATTTTATTCTTAGCTTCACATCAATTAGAATATCATTGAACAAAGTTATTTTGAAAGGTTACATTTATCAAAGAATATTGTATGATCTCAACCTATACTTGAGAGGTACCTTATCACACAAGAGCTATTTAAGGCTGAGTTTTGTTCTACCACATAAAAAAGATTTTATGTAATCAACAAAAATAAATACTACATGATTTTATATTCTGTATGCTCATCAGTCAATTGTGTAACTGAAAATGTTATCTATTAAAGAAAATCAACTACAAAACTCTTCCACCTCTTCTCATATTTTCATCAAGGACATCCTTGGTATAGGCATAGTTAATTTTCTAAATATTTTAACGGAGATAAAAAAGTAGAAATAAAATAAGGTTTGTATGTCCTGATATCTTTTTGGTTTCTCCCCTTTCAAAAAAATAATATCCATGATCTTTTCTATCCTTATGAAAATCTTTCCTTCTTAATATTAGTTTTAAAAGTGATCTTTGAGACCCTTGAAAACTGTTGCCTCTAGCATATATTTCTTCTGTATCTGTTTGTTCAGTTTCACCTGCTCATATTGACTTCATCTTTTTAAAAACATATTTACAAAAAAACATTATCCAAACTTTATTAAGAAATGACACAAATATTCCTATTGCATCATCTAAGACTTTGAATTTTTAGAATGATACACATATATAAAAATACTTGAAAAAATTTTGACTTCATGCATATTCAGATGAATGTAAATTTAAAATTCAGAGGCACAACTTCACACCCATTAAATTAGCAGATATGAATAAAAGTAATGAAACTAAACAAGTGCTGGCAGTGTTAGGCAGAAACAGATATTTAGTAATAAACTTCCCACTAAAATGAAAAAGAATGACAGGAATGAATAAGAAAATACAACTCAAGAAGATGCTACTTAGAAGAAGCACATTTAAAATGTAAAGACCCATAGAGATGAAAAATGAGGGGAAATAGTGAAATTTATTATCTATCAGGCAACTGCAGAAAAGCTGGTTGCTACAGTCATAATTTTAGAAAAGTCTATAATAAAAATGGATAACATTAAAGGCCACAAATATGGAAACTATATTATGCACAAAAGCATCCCAGACAATGAAACGTCATTATTAAATGCATATGAGTCAAATAACATAGTATTTAATTTCATAAGAGAAAAACTAAACAAATAGCAAATCAATGGAATAATTGCAGGAAGCTTTAACATTCTGCTTTCAGAGTTGAATAAATCTAAGAGGAAGCTAAACAAGAAGGAAAGTATGGAAACAAATAGTTTATATGAAAAATTATATCTGGGAGAACTCTGACAGTTTCTGAATGTCAATATTAAACAATATGTCTATTTCTTAGTATCAACAGCACCTTTATCAAATTTTTCATAGGACTGAGATTAAAGAATTATTAATATCCAAGGGAAGAAATATTAAATACAACTTTTAAAAGCAATAGAATATTAATAAACTAACAGAAATATAAGTTTTAAAATCTACAGGATAGCATTTCTTGATAGCAATAACACAAACCAAGAGTTGATGAAAATTCCACTAAAATGGGCACCAAAAGTATAAAAAAACCTTGGAATTAACCTATCAAGACCTACAGAGCTTATAAGAAATTTAACTACAAAACACTTTACAAAAGCAAAGGAAAACTTTGTGACTGACTTATACCAGTAGAAATGACCATGCTACCCAAATCAATCTATATCTTTAGCACTATCTTAATAAAATTTCTAAAGTAGGGAAAATGGAGGTGATAGGAACCTTGAGGAAAAGCGAACCTTCTATCTTGAAATATGTGGTGGAGGAAAGGAAGTTATCCTAGATTTAGGAAGACCAGAGTTCAAAGTGTTCAGAGAAAGGATAGGTGAGATCCCACAGACTAAAATTTTATTGGCAAACAGCACAGTAAGGATGGGAATGAAATTATGAAAAGTAAACCGGTCCAATGAGGAAAAGTAGAAGCTGTCTAAAGAGAATAATGTATCCTCACACAGGGAGAGCACCAACATATATAGGTTTTTAAGAGATTCATAGAAGATGGGAGCAAGGGCAAGCAATAAAGCATGAATACAAAAGTGTCTATTGGGCATCTAGAACTGGATGCCCCGTATAGAAATAAACTCAACATATCCAAAACTGAACTCGTTATTTTTTCCCCTTAGGGTTTCCTTCTTCATAGCTTCTCTATTTCTGTCAAGAATGTTGTTATTGTTCAGTCATTTCAGTCATGCTTGACTTATAGTGGACTCATTTGGAGTTTTTCTTGGCAAAGATATTGGAGTGGTTTGCCATTTCCTTCTCCATCTCATTTTCTAGATGAGCAAACAGGCAAACAGGGTTAAGTAACTTGACCAGGGTCACACCTGTAGTAAAAGTCTGAGGCCAAATTTGAACTCAGGCCCAGAACTCTATTTAGGACACCATCTAGCTATCTTTCATATGGGTATTTATCTATTATCTTCTTAGTCACCTAAGCTCACAAACTAGGGATCATGTTTCAGCCCTTACTCCATATGCATACCCCATATTCATTCTTATGTCAAGTCCTATCTTTCCTACCTTTATAGTATCTCTGGCGTACATCTTCCCTCTTTTGGCACTGTGACCACTCTGTGGTTACTAACTGTGACCACTTTGATTTAAGATCTTATCACCTCGTATATAGTCTATTGCAGTAGTCTTCTGGTTGGGCTTCCTGCCTTTTGTCTCTCTCCATTCCAATCTCTTCTCCACTTAGCTGTCAAATTTTTCTTCCTAAATTCCAGGTCTGTCCATGTTACCTATTCATTAAATCCAGGGGCTCCCTATTACACAAATATATATCAAATTATCAATTTAATCATATGTATGGATCAAATATATCCTTAATTTTGTTTTTAAAGCCCTTCATGATTTGGAGTTTTCTATTCTTCTTAGACCATACCATCCTCCATGATCTAGACTCTTGACTTCCTCACTATACTTTGTACAAGACACTTCAGTTCTCAAATCCTAGAATTTTCACTGTCCATTCCCATGGCTAGAACTCTTGCCTCATTTAAACCCCTTGACTGCAAGTCTCAAGCTAAAGCATCACATTCTGCAAAATACCTTTTCCATTTTTTCTTAATCTCACCACCTTCCGTCTGAGATTATCTCTAATTTATCTTTCATGAATACTTGTACATAGTTGTTTTCACAAAAGCAGGGACTCTATTTTTGTCGTTTTTGGTATCCCCAGCATTTAAAACAATGAATACCACAGGATTACAACCAAAGCACAGAAAAGGTGATGCTTGTTGTTTACTCGACTTTACATTTCAGTAGGAATCATGTCAGTAATGCTAAAGTTTAGAATGAACTGAGCTTGGCAAGAAGAGCTAAGAACAACAGGAAAAGGTGTTTTATTTTGAGCTGTGCTGCAAAAAAAGAGAAGAACCAAAGAAAAGACTGGGCCACCATTTGGGGCAATGAAATAGTGATAACTGATGATGAAAGTAAGGCAGAGAGATTCAATTCTCATTTGACTTGTTCTATTTGGCAAAGAGAACAATCCATGGACTGGAAAGAACAAAAATAAATATTGAAACCGATTCCAAAGATAAATAGCAAGAACACTGTTGATCAAATCACATGGATAAGATGAATGGCATCTTTTAGTAATAACTGGAACATCTTTAGAAATAACTGGAACAAAAAGATTATGGATTATGAATGTTTAAAAGATAATGGAGAAGTGCAAAGATTTCTCAGGATAGGAAAAAGATAAATGATGAACTGATATTTTTTAAAGTAGAACATTATAGTATGATACAATGGAAAGAGCCCTGGCTCAGGACTCAGAAGAAACCTATTTTTAACCTTGAGCACTTCATTTAGCCTCCATAGGCCTCAGTTTCCATATATGTAAAATGAAAGAAATGGACTAAATGATTTTTTAAATCTATTTCAGATCTAGGTTTCTATTTATATGGTCCTATCTATATCAGGGGTTTGACTTTGCATCCTGGAAAAGGTCTGGGATAGATTATTAAAAGAATATTCCATCAATATCTAGAAAAGGAAATGATAATGATCACAACTGCATGGCTTCATCAAGCACAAGTCATGCCAGACTATTTCTCCCCTCTTTTTGTGAGACTGGTATATCACAACAATACTACAAACGAAACTTACCAAGATTTTAGCAAACCATCTGGCAAAGTCTCTCATGCTATTCTTATGGAAAACAGGGAGATATGGCTATTAGACAGTGGGACTGGTTCAACTACATGTACTTGGGTCTGACTGAATGGCTAGAAGCAAACAGCCATCATTAATGATGCAATGTCAACATAGAAAGAAGTTTTCTATGAAGCACCTTAGTACTTGACTCTATACTGTTTAACATTTTTATTAATGTTTTGCATCAAGTCATAGACGGTAAGCTTACCCAACTAAAAATGGCACAAAATCAGGGGAAGAGCTAACATGCTGGCCCCAACCTATCTTTTCAGCCAAACTGATCTTTTCTCTGTTCCTTATACATGACACTTTATCTGTCCTCTATGTGACTTTGTATTTATTCAATGTATATCCATTCTGTACTTGCTATCTTCCTCATCAGAATGTAAACACCTTGTAAACAGGTGATATATAAATATATTTGATATATTTCTATCCCTAGGATAGAGCATGATACTTGACAGATAGTAGACACTTAAATGCTTTGTGGATTGACTGATGGATGAAAATCATAATTTTAAGAAAATCTTGATAGACTAGAACATAGGCTCAGATATAATAAAATGAAATTTAATCATGATTTTCCCAAAAGTTGCTAAATGAGTTGTTCTCTAGCTATGACTCTCACACCTAGTACTTGTTTGGGTTTTTTGAAGTCAATTTCAAACCTTTACATTATAGAACTAGAAAAGATAACAGAATTTATATACAGGGAAAAAAGGCCAATAATCTCAAGATAAATAATGAAAAGAAATGGGGAAGAAGGAAGCCTAGCAGTGTTGGATCTCAAACTGTATTACAAAGCAGAAATTATTAAAACAATTTGATGCTGGTTAAGAAATAGAGAGATTAATCAGTGGAACATATTTGGTACAAAACAAACAGAAGCAATTGTGTATAATACACTAGTATTTGATAAGCATTTTAAAAAGATTCAGAGTTGTAGAGTATTTCAAGCCCATTATACATAAATAAAGTCAAACTGCTTCCAAGAAAGTTAAAAACAGAAAACAAAGGAAACAATCTAATACAAAAAACCCTCTAGGTATATGGGAAAATCATGATCTCTAGGGAGAAAAAGGATTAGGGTTTTGTCTGGTAGATGGGAAAAAATATTCTCCAGTCTTCACTGAAGGGTAGAGGCCTGGAGTACAAGCTCACTCAAGGAGTTTTCCAGGATAGAACTCTCTCTAGATCTGCTGATGGAGTACTCTTAGCCTATATTAAAAGTGTAATGGTGTCCAGGACTATGGACTATAAGAAGCTCATTGTATTTTGCTTGAGTCAGGCCATGTCCAGACTTCTGGGTTCATTTCTAGGCCCCGCAATTTAGGGAGGACATTGATTAGTGGAAAACATCCAGAAGACATCAACCAAAATGAAGAGCACAGAGTTTAGTCCACATGAGCATGGACAGATGAAAGAAAAAGCATTTATTAATCACCTGTTACATGCCAGACACTGCTTGAAGTGCCAGGGAGTGCCCAGGAGAAAGAAAAGACTTTCGCCTACCTTAATGAGGCAAAAGTACCCCCTTTGGCCTGCAAGGAGCTGACATTCTAATGGGAGAAACTATACATAGAAGGGAATAGTGCCCAGGAAATGGAGTTTTGACCTGGGGAGTCACAGTGATTGTAGGTGGGAATTGTTGGTTTAGCCATCATCTTTTTCTAGCTACTAGATATACCATTATTAAATTGATTACTGTCTCCAGAGTGAGGGACTGGAAGTGGAGAAAATAGCCAAGGGGTAGCCTTCACAGGGCAGGCAGGATTCTAAGGTTTTCTGGTGAGTGGTTGGATAGATATAGCTCTAGAAGGCACCTCAGGCACTATCTAATTCAGTGGTGGGGAACCTGTGGTTTTCAGGCCACATGTAGCTCTTTGACAGAATCCAAACTTCAGAGTACAAAGGGCCACACTTGAGGACATAGGGGGCCACATGTGGCCTCAAGGCCACAGGTCCCCACCTAGTCTAATTCAACTCCACCCTCTCATTTTGCTAGAAAGTTAAGTGATTTGCTAGCATCACACAGGTAAAAAGTATCAGAGGCCAGATTTGAATCTATGAACTATAACTCCAGAGTGAGTGCTCTTGCCCACCCCACAGGAAAATAAACCTGGAGAAGATATGATTTAGGGAAAGATGTGATAAGTATCTTCATATATTAAAGAATTGTCAAGGACAGTAAAGACTTATTTTTCTTGGTCCCAGAAGATGCATATAGCACCAGAAGGTGGCAACTGCAAAGAGGCCAATTATGATTTGGTATCAGGAAAAACAATTAGAGTTATCTTAAAGCACAGTACCTGCCTAGCAAAGTCTGGATGGCCCCTTGTCAGTTATGCTGTAGAGAGGACTCTTGTTAAGTGAGGAATTGAATCAGGTAGCATCTGGGGCCTCTTTATCATGGAGATAGTTATTTTGTGAGTATATGAGGTATAGGGGGCATTCAGGAAAGACTAGCACCTCTGGTGTGATGGCTTGCCCAGCCTTTTTCAGGACTATTCATTCACTTTCCTACCTCCCACTCAAGTCTCACCTGTAGCTCCAAGAAGCTATAGCATGTGTAGCGGACAAACCCCAGTAAACAGACAGATAGGCTAAACCAGAATGAACGTAAGCATTGGGTCTCAAACCCATTGGTGAGTTATGGCGGTATCTACCATAAGCATGTGAAGAGTGGGGAGAGGAAAATAACTTGTTCCAATGACCATGAAGGTGGCTGAAGCAGGCATTGTGGAACACTTAGAACTTGACCAGACATTAAAGATGGCAAGTTATCCATTGCATCCCAGGACAGTGCCAGTTGTCTTGACCATTGTCTTACATTGGATGACTCTGGAAGAGAAACTGAAGCTGACAACTTTGTGCAACTCTGCCCCACTTAAATCCAATTCAGGTAAGAGTTAAGACATCACTCTGTGAAGTCATTGGTCCTCTTCCAAAAAGAAGAACAAATAATAAATCTTTCTGTGAGAGCAGTGCAGTGATTTCTTACTTTTTCTTTTCTCTTCTCTCTGGTTCTAATTTCTTCTTGACCATTTTTGTTCTCTACTTACCACTGTAAATGTCCTTCTCCATGACAGAGAAAACAAGGGAGAAAAAGTGGACCTGTCTTTTCTCTTGTATGAGTTGTCATTTCCAATTCAGCCTTGAACATTGGGACACTCTTCCTTTTCTCCCAAATGGTTTTAAAAGCCCTTGTTTCCCATTATATTTTCCACAAGCCTTCCTGATATTATTATTTCAGGACTATCTATTGTCCTGAATTTGTCCTTAGTTAAATATTTTCCCTTCCATATTTTGTAAATTTCCTTTCTGAAATCTGAGCCATTAGAAAGGTCCTCAAGTAGCCACATTGATCTTTAGTCATCTTTCTTCCTCCTTGGGATAATTTGTGCCTATGTCATCAGAAATTAGTTCTTAAGAGCATTTCATCCCTCTTGAGTCAACTTCCCTTATAGCCTCAAGCTATTTTTCTCTAGGCTTTCTGAATTTATCTCCCCAAAATTATGTCATATTGTTCTAGTGTTCCCTTGTCTATAAAGAACTTAGTGTCACTTTGTACAAATTTACCAATTCCCCAGCCAAGCTTTTTTCTTTCTACCTACTACTTCCTCCTTTATTTTCTGCCCTTTTTTGGAACCCTTCAATTCTGGAATCTTCTACTTCAGATTAGGTACTTTCCCCTTCCTAAATGGTTGGTATTTTCTTGTGACCTTAAGGGTGAGAAACTGATCAGATTCATGTGAGTAAGCTGCCTCCCATCCCTATAGAACAACTAAATGGCTGATCCCTAAGCTGTCCTATAGTAAAAAAAGAATATAAACCAAGGAGTCTAGGAACATTATAGATTCCATCCTCCTATTATGGTCCGAAGACCATCCTGTCCAAGGCCTCCTGCGGACAACACTTTAGGGTAATTTCTCCTTCCCTTTTCCTTTTCTTCTCCCCTTCCATTCCCTTTCTCCTTTTCCTTCTCCTTCCCCTTTCTTTTTCCTTTTCCTTTCCTCTTCTTTTCCTTTGCCTTGGCATACTTGGTTCTGGGCCCAGTACAAAGGGTAGATAGAACCCTTTTCTTGTTCTCCATGACTTTCCCTTCATGATCCCTTGGATGTCTTCAGTTCAGTTATATCCTGTTCCTTTAAACCCTTCCTACAAAAGGGTTATTTGACTAGCCTGTCTGATTCTTTGGCAAATAGTCACATTTGTAGCCTGCCATGTCTTCCAGCAAACCTGTTATTTGTAACTAGACATTACACATTTAGAAGAACAATTTCACAGTTTCAACCTTAATTTCCTTCAAAAGTTTCCATGATTTCCCTGCATCCAATTGTGTCAGTATTAGGTCTAGAACATCCTGTGCCAGTATTTGGTTTCTTACCTCCACTGGGTGTGTTTGAAGAGTAGGAACATTCACAGCAAAGCCCAAGGCACAGAATACATCCAGTCTTTTGTTGTCTGTTTTGATACCTGAGTTCATTGTTCTGAACTCTGATAAGTAAGTGTTGTCATGTATTTTCTTGGTCCTGTATGTGTGAACCTCTTGGTATTTACTTTGGAGTCCTTTGAAAGGTACTCCTTTGATTCTTTTGTAATACCTTATTCATAATTTGTACTTGACCTGACACATGTTGTTTTCATCAATAGGAAAATATTCCCTTTCTTTAACAGACTGCCAAAGTAAGTGGGAAAAGCATTGGATTTGTCTACAGAAAATCAGACTTTGACTTCTTGACCTAAAATGTAATAGATATGTGGAAAAGGGAAGCACTCTTGTGGACACTTGACCTGCTACTTCCTCTTCAGGTGCTATGGTCCTTCCTTCCTGCTAGGGTTTCTCTCCCCCTCCCCTCCTCACCCCCCCCTGCCCATGTCTTAACAGTAATAGCTACTAAAGACCCAGAAAACAGAATTCTCACCACCAAAGTCCCTGGTCAATTATTCAGTCAAATGGTTCTGCAGAACAATTCATCATCAGAAATCTATTTGTTTTAATTAATGGAAATTACGCTAAAGAAGGTGCATCATTATCTGCTTTACTAAGGATGCTTTTCTATCTGACACATAGCTGAAACCTCCTCTAAGTGTCCCCTCCCTCACCTAGAATGTGAGTTCCTGGACAGCAAGGACTATCTTTCTTTTCAATTTGTATCCTTAGTGTTTTGCATATATTAAGCATTTGACAAATGAGTTTTTTGTTTGTTTTTAATCAATTAATTAATTCGAAACTCAAGCTTCTCTCTGAAACTGCTTCCTTATCAATAAATTGAAGATAACAATTCTTAGTGGCATAATGGAAAGTATTGCAATTAAAATTCATTCATTCATTTATTCATTCAACTACCAATTAGAATGTGGGGTAGTAGATAGATAGATGGCCTTGAACTTAGTTAAAGTCCTACCTCTGGTACATACTGGCTTTGAAGCTGTGCAAATCACTTAAACTCTCAGGAATCCATGCAACTGTCTGAGACTATATTTCAGAGAAGGTGTTGACCTACATGAGTAGAGGGAGTTTCCTCCCCCAAGAATTTCCTACGTAAATGAAATCACAAGTGCAGTCCCTTTCCCTATGCATTAGACATCATACTGGGTCTTGGAGATATAGAAATATGAATCTAGAACTAAGGGATTGAACTAGGCTACCCTTAACTATAGACGCAGATCTTCTGACTTCATTGAACTCCAAGATTCCCAGGATCACTATGAGGAAAATGCTTTGTAAATGTTAGATACATGGGGGATGTCAACACATGTTGGTAATTAGGGCAATTGGAGATTAGAACAAACTTTACAGAGAAGCTTTCTTGGAAAAAGTTGAGCTGGACCCAAGAGAGGAAGTGAATCAGAGCCAGAATGGATCAAGAATGGACAAATCTATATAAAAGCACTTATCAATTCCTTACTGTATGTATTGAGGATATTGATATGAAAGCAAGATAATTTCTGCCTTAAAGGAGATTGCATTCTAGTAGGGGAAGACACATATGTTGAAGCCAGGAATAAAAGTTTTGGTTTAAAAGGTCTGAACAATATGTGCCAGGCATTGTGCTAAGTGCTGGTTATTCAAAAAGGGGGAAAAGGCAGTCCCTACCATCAAGAACCTTGCAATCTAATGAAGTTTAGTATTGGGAAATATATTGTGGGGGGAACATATTTAAAATTGGGGTTCAAGTGGTGAGATTTTATAAACTAAAAATGGACTTGGCTGAGAGCAGGTAATTAATGGTAGACGTGGGAGGGTGCATTTCCAATCAGACCCAGATATAATGGACAAATTCTCAGGGTCTCTTATTGATAGCAGGCTTGGGTGAAGCTAGGGTAAGAGAAGTTTCTTTATTGGGGCCACAAATTAGTGGAAGGGTCTAACGTTAACTAAGGCAGTAGAAGAAGAATGATTCAAGGTCCCTGCAGTAAGTCAAGAGTCTATCCAACAGAGTTAATAGTGGAAAAGCACAAATTCTATGTTTTTCCTACATGTTTCTTTGGCATTAGGACCCCTTAGCCTAAAGTTCTGCTTATTGGTCTCCCATTGTTATAATATGAGCTCAAACTATAATCAAACAATAATATTAAAAAATAAAGTTTATGGACAACCATTGGCCATCAGCCAAGTAATGATTTCTGACCTGGGCTGTTTTGTCCTTCTTTAGAAGGCAACTTGTTTCCCCAATCCCAAACCCCACCGCCCCAGGAAGGAGGTACTCACCATTTTAATGCCAAATTTTGTAAAGTCTCCAGATAGTCTAGCCCACTACTCAGAACTCCCAAACTCAAGATATTTGCCAAGTTCAACTTCCTTAGGAGTATAGGGATATGCCACCACACCTGGCCCAATTATGTTCCTAATAAGTACTCCTAAATTATCAAATGCCATTGGTCTACTCCACACTATTTATAAGAACAAAGTAAAGGTTTAAAACAAAGAAAGATAAACAGATTTTCCCCATACACAGAAGGAAAGATTTCAGACTCCTATAAGGAATCTAAGAGGATAAAAGAAATACAGAATTATTAACTTGGGATAGGTAGTCCAGGTAGCTTCCAGTAACACAGAATCTGTCTTGTGATGCTCCAAGTCCCTTTCAGGACCACACAGACCTTCTCCAAGAGCCCTGGTCCTTATTCTTTGTAGTGGCTGTCTCCTCCCACGCTTCCATTCTCCTAGTTCCATGTGACTTCTTTTCTCCCTTTCTCAAGCTCCATGGATCTTCTGTACACCTCATCAGGAGCTGAGTTCTTCCATACTGGGCCCTGCCTGGAGCCATGCAAACAGATTCATTCTCTAACTATTCTCTCTTTGAAATGTCACCAAGTGGCATGGCCAATCGTTGCTTTGCTGGCGGTCAGTGGTTAAGCCCTCTTTGTAACTCCAAGAATTGTTTCTTATTTCACAATGGGATCACCAGTGGTGAAATTTTTATACTAAATTTAACATCTGATTATCAGCCCCCTTACTTTCTGTGCTTAGATCCTGGTGTACATGTGAAATAAAAGGGTTAGACTAGTAGGTTTCTTCCAACACCAAATAATGTGAATGGAACTATGTATTAAGAAATTTGAACTATATTTTATATAGTTGTTGAGTCATGTCCAACTCTTCATGACCCCATTTGGAGTTTTCTCAGCAAGGGTATTAGAGTAGTCTGCCATTTCCTTCTCTAGCTAATTTTACAGATGAGGAACTAAGGCAAATTGGGTTAAATGACTTGCTTTGGGTCACACAACTACTAAATGTCCAAGGTGGATTTGAACAAATGAATATGAGTGTTCCTAACTCCAAGCCCAGTGATATATCCACTGAGCCACTTAGTTGGTTTATATTGCAGATTCTGGGCTTGTTTCAGATTTATAGAGTGATTTTTCATGTCTCCACTTACCATCCTAATCACTCTCCCTCTCTCATCCACTGCTGTCAAATTTGGGGTTTCCTCATTGATGCACTTTACCACAAAGGTACAAATGAAAGAGAGGTCTCCATTAGTAACAATATATCTGGGCCTTATCCTTTTTCCTATTCCCTCTTTTTCTTTCTGGAATCATCTTTCACCCATTCTGTCCATAGTCAAGTACACAGAGAGGGCTAGTTTAGGTGCACAACTAAACAATGTAACAGTGGAAAGAAATTTCTGGTACAAAATGCATACCTTTGGGTTACTCAGTTCTCTGGGCACATATTCACAGCATCCATCAACCACAAATTTCCTCAATCATCATCCAGCTACCTTTTGTCCATCTTTTATGTTCAAGAAAACTGAAGTTTTATTTCTGACATTTTTGGACAGAAGCTTATGAGTTCTATTTAAAACATTGCAGTGTAATGTTCAAGTTTGGAAATACCTTATATGGAAAATCAGAATCTCATTTATAATTTCTATACATTAAAGAGAAACAGAGAGAAGTTTTTGCAGAGATACTTCAAATTGAATACCAAAGAGAGTCTATTATGTCATGTGGAAAGTCCATAGCTCAGTTAAAGTCAAAGGGACTTCTCCTTTGAATTTATTTCCAGATAACTTTCCAAATCCTAGAACCAATATAATATGTGAAATTTTGTCAGGATTTTGTTGTAGTTTTGTATATTAAGTCTCTATATTAACCCAACAGCAAAGCCAATGAATTTTCAGGTTCAAATTGAAAGTTGTGAAGTGATCATATGAGAGAAAACAGTAATGGAGTGAAATGAGGATTTTACTGGCATAATGAGAAACAGGTGTGAACCCACAGCCCCATCAGCAATAGTGCAACTCTCTGTAGCACCCAGATCAGCAAGCCAAGTCAGCGTGGTATCCCCTGATCGTCAGCCTGCTAACTGAAACTGCATACTAGAATCAAGTTAGGCATTGCTAGACATAGTCAGGACCACTGACTATGTATTGAGTGACTAAGTATGTAAGTATATATTGAATGACTATGACTCAGTATTGAGGGTCTGAGAAATCATCCCTACCCAGGAGAAAGCTTTTTTTAATCCCTCAAGAGCTAGGTGGAAAAGAAATGACTGTTGAATTTTTTTTCACTGAGGCCAGTTCCCATAGACTAGGCTTGAGGATTTATTTTTGTTTTAAAATGAAACCCCTCCTAGCTGACAACACACAGGGCATCCATAGAGAGAGCAGGAGGCTCAAGCTCTGGGCAGGTTATTTATGCTTTTCCATAAGGAGGAGACTGGAGCCTGAGAAAAACTAATTCCTGGGGAACAGAAACTTAAGCAGAAATTAAGATGTGCCCCCATGCTTATCACAAAGAAGGTGAAGAGAATTAGCATTGAATTTAGGCTTTTCAAACTAATTTTTAAGTAATAGTATCATTATTATTCTCCCAAATCTCACTGTGTATATTAGGAATTTGAATATCTCATATTCACTGACTTCCCTTGTACTAATATATTATTCAGAATAAGGAAATAAATGTGACATCTAAGTGGTACACTGGATCGAACAATGGCCTTGGAGTCAAGAGGACCTGAATTCAAATCTAGCCTCAGTCACTTACTAGCTGTGTGACCCTGGCCAAGTCACTTAACCCCAATTTCCTTCCCTCCCCCCAAAATTAAGGGAATAATGAAATGACAGAGTTAGTGATGTCAAGAATTCTTCACTTATCCTTTAAAAGCTACTGTTTGATGCCAAGAAGGTCCATTTTCAAATGTTGCATATAATATAGATGTACCCTCAATTGTCATGCCCTTCCTCATCATCTTCACCGTTGGAGCTATGGTTCTTCTGGCCACTTCACACTGTTGACACCTTCCAACTCTGTGGCAAATTGTTGACTTTAGCCTCCCTTTGGAAAGCTTTCTATGATGTTTAGGTTGGGGGTCTTGACTATTCACCTTTTGAACTTCTAGTCAACATTAAGAATGACCTGATAGAGTAGGAGGACCACGGCATGTGGAGTCAGAGCATCTGGGTTCAGATCATGCCTCTTTCATTTACCACTGGTGTGACATTGAGTAAGTCCCTTCAGTTCTCTGGGCTTTGCTTTCTTTATCAAGATAATGTGAGAATAGGAATAAAATGATTTGTTTTTGCTTAATATAACTTCTTTGTTACAATGGAATATTCCATTGTGGAACAATCATTGGGAAGTAACCAATATATCAATACACTATTAAGCCAAAATAAGAGGGTTGGAGTAAGGTCTCTTCCTGCTCCAAAGCCTATGATCCATTGGTATGGTTATTTGATTGGTACCATCGCAGCCACCTCCTTCACCAACTCAGCTGGTGCTTCCTGGCTCTAACCTTATAATCCTTACTAAGAAATACAATAAGGCACATATTAGCTACTTGATAAATTCTTGTTGTCTTGACTTCGCTTGAATTAAATTGAATTTTTTTCTTGTCTCTGGACTGGAAATCAGGAAAATTGGATTCCAGTTCTGGCTCTTCCACTAACTTACTAGTCAAGTCAGTCAATAGGCATTTATTAAGCACTTACTACATGCCAGGCATGGGCAGCTAGGTGGAGCAGTGGATAGAGTTCTGGGACTTGAGTTAGGAAGACTCATCTTCCTGAATTCAAGTCTGGCCTCAGACATTTAGTAGCTTGGCAATCCTTGGAAGATAAGCTAACTGTTTGCCTCAATTTCCTCATCTGTAAAATGAGCTGGAGAAGGAAATGGTGAACCACTCCAGTATCATTGCCAAGAAAACCTTAAATGGAGTCACAAAGATTGGGCACAACTGAATAACAAGGAAGAGGTATCAGACATTGTGTTAAGTGATGGGGAAACAAAGAAAGGCAAAAACACCACCTCAGACCTCCAAAAGTTCACTATCTAATGAGCCAGACAACACATAAAAAACCATCTAAGATATATACAGAGGAGATAGGAGGTAATCGCAGGGGAAAGGCACTAGCAGTGAAGGTCATGGGAGCTGGGGTTGTGAAAGACCTTTTGCAAAAGGTGGGATTGGAGCTGATACTTGAAGGATGCCAGTGTAGTTAAGAGGCAGAAGTGGGGGAGTATCCTCTTCCCCTTTCTGAACTTCAACCCGACCCCCTCACTGTAATTAAAGAAGTAAGATAGATTTGTGGCTGAGTATTTAAAGTGATGGATTAGAAGTCCATTAAGTTTTTCTCATACAGGATTGAATAGTGCAGTCTGAGACTCCAAGTGCTACATTATCATACATAAGATATTAAAACAACCAGGGAAGGTCTCCTCTGCTTTTGCAGCCCTGAACAATGGGGTCTCAGTTACCTTTCTTTTTATATTTTAATTTTGTGTTATAATTTTATATTACTCATCTATATATACATTCTTCATTTCAGTCAAACTGGCCTGTTAGTTGTTCATAGGATCACAAATTTAGACCCAGAAGGGACCAACCCACTTATTTTATAAATGTGGAAACTGAGTCCCAGAGAGGTTATATACCTCACCCAGGGTCTCTCAGGTACTAAGTGATAGAGATGAGGCTTATACTCAGACTTCATATTTTATTCTCCTTCCAGAATTCTATACCATTCTAGAGCTTTCCTCCATCCTTTTGGTGGACATTGGGCTACCATCCACCATTCTGGCTCCTTCATGAAAGGTTTACAGAAAGATGTGAATCACAAAGAATCACTGAGACATATGAAGGCACTCAGGGACCTGTAGTGATATAGTAAGTACCCTCACCAGTACACTCATGGATCTGTGAAAGTATTACTACTACCTGACTTGTGGATTGAGAGGCAGAGGCTTTGGGAAAGGACTGAGTGTGTGGCTGTCCTGGGCCTTCTGTGAAGCACTTAGCAGAACAGAAGCTTGTCTGGCAGTAGCAATTTCAATGAACAGAAAAATTCAGGAAGTCTGGATGTTGTCCCCAAATGGCATATGAAAAACAAGAAAGAAAGAAAAGCTAGTCAATTCATGGCATGGCAGGACAGTATAGATTTAGGGATGAAGAGACTTGGGACTGAGTCCTGACTCTACCACTAACTAGTTCTGTGACCTTGAGTAATTCAAGGCCCCCTCTGGACCTCACTTCCCATATCCACAAAATGAAGGGGATTTTTCTAGATGCTTTCCTAGGGCTTTTTTCTAGCACTGACAGTTTATGAATCTAATAATCCATGTGTGTGTTAGACTGGAGCTGGCTGTATAGTCCCTCCAACCTATAACATGCCTCTAGTTATGCTGGTCTCAAGAGCATGCCTTCTATATATGTGTTGCCCACTTAGTTTCTATACCAATTTGAGGTGGGAAACATGAATCAACAGGTTGGGGTCCAGGAGCTAGTGAACATTAGAGCTGGAATGCTAATCCATATTCCTAGGATGGATCTCTGTTCTTAACATGATTTGGATGCAACAGAAGCTATCTCTTTCCTTTGTGAAAAGAGAAGCAGATTTTTTTCTCTCTCTTTTTTATTCTTTGTCACAGGGTAGAAGAAGGTGAAGAAATATACTTAAAAATGAAGGTGATATAAAAATAAGAACCATTAATAAAAAACTTTTAAAAAGAAGCAAATCAGGATTCTGAGGATAGTGGGAGGTGGGGAGAGGGCCTTGGGAAGGGGTCAAGAGAAAATTACCTGATGCCCTTTTTCTTCTCTTTTTTCAGTTGGTTTTAGTTCATTAGCCAGTCAGGCAGCTTCCAGTTCTGGGAAGGATGATCAGTACTCAGTGTCTCTCCCAAGGTCTGTGCCTGTCTTATCAGCATGCAGCCTCAGGCAGGTATTGGGGAGGTAACCAGAGTGCATAATTGGCTACAAGGGCAATTTGCTCTATCTGCCACTTCACACAACTGGCAAGATTACAGGAATGATAGCAGAGAGAGTTAGGGACCTGAAGTGCAGACTATATTTATGTCTAAAAGTGGTTGTTCCTGAAACGATTACCTTTCAGTTAGCCATTTAGTCGAGCAAACATTTGTTTGACATCACTTGTTGAGGACTGAGACAAGGGGAAGGAATTACGGTTCAGAGCTACAACTAGAGTGAAATAGTCAGGACATTGCTTCAGAGCATGCAATTTAAAAGGTGGAATCCTTTTAGCCATGTGGAAAATAGCAAAAATACAAAAAAATACCCAACTAATTAGCTGACTATCAAGTTACTAGATGGCATTCTGTGATGAGCTTTTCACTTGCTCAGGTCCTCTCCAGCAGATTACCAAACTTTATGCCAGTGTCCAGGGGTCCCTATCTTCCCTAAGAGACAGTGACTTGACCCTGTTATCATTGAGGACATCTTTTGTGCCTCTTGTAGGGTTGAAAGGGTTTGTCATGGATGCAATAATTATTAGTTATGGTTTTTTCATGAATAGTGAGTAAAAGAATATAAAAGTATACAATTCCTGCCCATCCATCAAGTCCTGCCTCAAATTTCACATCGTCTAAGAATAATGGCAGCTGATACTTCAACTTCAAAGTTCACAGAGTACCGTTCATACATTATTAGTTGGATTCTTTCAGCAACCCAGTGAGATGGGCAGTATGGGTCTATTATCACCATTTTACAGATGAATCAATGGAGGTTTAGAGAGATCACCCAAATTCACAAAACTAGTGTCAGAAGAGAGATCCCAGGTCTCCCATGACTCTATGTCAATCTAGTGTCAAGAAGGCATGGTAGAGAAAGTCCAAATGGACACAGGATCCAGGTAGAAAGACTGATACTATAAACAAATTAGGGGAGCAAGGAATAGCATATTTGTCAGATTTATGGAGAATGGAGAAATTTTTGATCAAGCAAGAGATAGAGAACGGTATGAAGTGCAAAATGGATAATTTTGATCACATTAAATTGAAGTTTTTGCACAAACAAACCCAATGCAACCAAGATTAGGAGGGAAGCAGAAAACTGGGAAAGAATTTTTGCTACTAGTATCTGTGATACCTCATTTCTAAAATATATAGAGAATAGAGTCAAATGTGCAAGAATACAAGTCATTCCCCAACTGATAAATGGTCAAAGGATATGAACAGGCAGTTTTCAGAGGAAGCAATTAAAGCTATCTATAGTCATATGAAAATACTCTAAATAAATCAAAACAACTGTGAGGTACCACATCACACCTATCAGATTGACTAACATGACAAAATAGGAGGATGATAAATGTTGGAGAAGATGTGGAAGAGTTTGAATTCATTGTTGGTGAAGCTGTGAGCGGATCCAAACATTCTGCAGAGCAATTTGGAACTATGCCCAAAGGACTACAAAAATGTGCACGCCCTTTGACCCAGCAATATCACTTCTAGGGCTGTATCCCCAAGAGATCATAAAAATGGGAAAGGGTCCCACATGTACAAAGTTTTTTGTAGCAGCTCTCTTTGTGGTGGCCAAGAACTGGAAATTGAAGGGATGCCCATCAATTGGGGAATGGTTGAACAAGATGTGAATGTAATGGAATACTATTGTGTTATAAGAAATGATGAACAGGAAGACTTCAGAGAGGCCTGGAAGGACCTATATGAATTAATGCTGAGTCAGGGGAGCAGAACCAGGAGAACTTTGTACATAGCAACAACTACAGTGTGCAAAGAATTTTTCTGGTAGACTTAGCCCTTCACAGCAACGCAAAGGACCTAAAAAATCCCCAATGGACTCTTGAGGCAAAATGCCTTCCACATCCAGAGAAAGAGCTATGGAACTGGATTGCAGAATGAAGCAGACCATTTTCTCTTGTGTTATGTTTGTTTTGTTTTCATGGTTTCTCTCACTCATTTAAATTCTTCTATGCAACATGACTAAGGTGAAAATGTATTTGATAAGAATGGATGTGTAGAACCTATATAAGATTGCATGCCATCTCGGGGAGGAAGAGGGGGAAGTCTAACATATATGGAAGCGATTGTAGAAAACTGAAAACAAATAAATTACTAAAAAAGGCATGGTAGGGATAATATGGACTTTGGATGGTTAAGAAAGAGAGTTATCTAATGATTTCTAGTCAAATATGCTTTGTATCACATCATTTTATCTGGCCTCCCTGCAAAGGCTAAGAGCCTCAGTTTTCTTATTTGTAAAATAACTACATATACCACCTACTTCACAGAGCTATATTAGGAAAATTCTTTGTAAATGAAAACACTATCAAAATAGGTGCTATTGTTGTGAACCGCTATTGTTTCACTACTCTGGCCACCTCTGATCTCCCTCACTATACAACTCCTATACCTTCATGCCTTTTCATGCATACTAACCTTGACTGTTAAAGTCCTCCATGAACTGAGGGAAGAGATTGGATCTTCTTATACTTCTTCCATAGAATCCAGTCCAGCTTCTGGCTAATTGTTCACTGATGAAACCATGATCTGTGCCCCCAGGAATTTTGTAATGTAATTTAGATGGCAAAATGTTTGAAGTCTGTCTTTTGACAAATTAAAAACTTCAGTCTTTTTGCCTATAATAAATGAACATCACAAAGGAAATGATAAGATGTGATGTTAAAATCTTCAGGGGCAAGAAATTGTGATGATAGAAGACAATGGAATTTCTGAATAGGAAAGGGCCCCAGAGGTCATCTAGTCCAAAGCCAACTCATGTGTAAATATTCTTTACAACATTTCTGATAATGAAATAAATAACATTCCAGGCTATGCTCAAGTACCTCGAGGATTAGGGAACTCACTGCCCAAAGAGAGTCTGTTCCATTTTAGGACACTTCTAATTTAAAAAAAATTACTTTCTCTTACTATGTCCATAGCATTTCCTCGTAGCAGGAAATAACATCTTCCTGACATGATTTGTTTTTAATGAACTCATAAGGTCTCACCGTCATCATCAACTTCTTTCACATATGCTTGGAAAGTCATCATGTTATCAAAATATTCTGGATTATCTTGAAGACAGACTGTCTTATTGCTAGTGCAATAGAAGGTTGTAGTTACATGTAAGAATTCTGGAAAAATCACTATAATATTGATACAAACACTGTGCCTGATTCTGTGTCTTGTCCTTTGCCTAGATCACAGAGAACATTGAAGTGGATATTTCCAGGGCTGACCCCTTGGCTTCCTTGCTGGACTTTCACTGTCTTTTGAAACCTTGCTGGTCTTTTCAATCTAACAGCAAGTGATATGGAGCAGAGGAGAGACAAAACCATACATGCAGTCAGGAAAGATTTGTTTATCTTCCCAAAGGGGCTGCTTTATAATCAGGAAGTAGCTCATTTCACGAGAAGGTTTGTCTCAAATTTTGATTGATATTTATAAGACTAAGCTCAAGAGAAATTTAAAAATGATAATGCATTCTAAAATTTTGACTGGAGTCAATCCAGGCTTACAAGCCAATGGTTTGCAAACCCAACTTTTTCTACTTTCGAATAATTAGCACAATGTTATGCCTCGGCAGTCTCAGAACATGCCCCATGACTCTTTATACGTAAACAGAAGTTCAAAAATTGTATCTTTAAATTCTTTTATGTTTGATAGACTGGAGGACACAACTTTCTTGTGAGCTATCAATGCCTACAAAAACTCTGAGGTCAGAAGTATCCCAAGCTCTCCTTAAAAGTCTTTGTGATAACTTACCCCTCTGAGCTCTGAAACTCCCTCCTACAGGAGCTGTTGTCCTGATTACCAAGTGCCTTAGGTGGTGGTGGGAAGCAGAAAAGGAATAAGCATTTAGTAAGCGCCTACTATGTGCCAGGCACTGTGCTAAGTGCTTTACACATATTATCTCATTTCATTATCTCATTTAATGCTCACAACAACCCTGAGAGGGAGGTGCTATTATTATCTCCATTTTACAATTGAGGAACATGAGGCAGGCATAGATTAAAATTAATGATTCGTCTAGTGTCACACAGCTAGTAAGTGTTTGAGGCCAGATTTTAAGTCAGGCTTTCTTGACTCTCGGTGCAACACTGTTTCCACTGTTCTAGCCCTGCTTCTATTTCTACATGATCCATTAAATCTAGACCAGCTCCAGCCATATTTCTCTTAACTCTCTGACCATCTTCTCACCAGCCACCTTGTGGCCAAATGTGTACCTATTTCCTTTCTACTCCCTACCTTCAACATATACATTTCTGGACCTATAAATAAATCAATACTTCCAATACTAGAAAGAGTGTACTAACGTTCTTTATAACTCCCCTTACTTTCTTTATAACTTTCCAAACCAAACACAGGTTCCCTGGCCACCACTTTTGAGATATATGTTGTCTCTCCATCAAAATATAAGCTTGAGGATAGGAACTATTTTCCTTTTTCTGTTTGTATCTCCAACAAGTTACATAGGGATCGACACAAAATAAGCAATTAATAATTCTTTTTTGTTTAATTTCATCAAAAAGTGGATTGGGATATAATGCAAAGAAACAGACACATCCTAATTCTCCCAAAGTTCCATCCCTTATTTTTCTTTTGAGCCTGCATGATACTATTTATATGAAAGTATTTACAGTCAGCAATCAGTAGATCAATCAACCTATTTATTGAATATCTGATCTTGGCAGACAATTGTTAGGCACTGTGGGCTTTACAAGAGCAGCACAACACATTTCTTCTGCCTTCATCTAGTTGGGGAGATACAATATGTATATATGAACCTAGTAAGCAATACACGTTAAGATAATCTCTGTTAAGTGTCAAGTGAGCAGGAGAGATCATAAAAATAAGGGAAGATCAAAAAGAGATAAATAGAGGTTTGCATAATCAAGAAAGGCTATGAGGAAAAGGTTAAAAAAACTGAACTAGAATGAGTAGACAGAATTCTTATTTTTTTTCCAAACATCCGTTAAAGTCTCTCCCTGGTGCTTTTTTTGGTCCCTTGCAATGGATTGTAAGGTATAGGGGAGGTTCTACCAAATTAGAAAGATAAAGAAAAGCCTGGTTATATACTATATGTCTCTCACCCAAGGAACCATCTATTCAAATGTAAAGAATTCATTAGAATCTTGCTTGCCACATGATGACTTTTTTGGGGGTATGGAGGGTTGGAGAGAGAAGACATAGTAATTCATGAAAACATCTACTAAAGCACTGGAGAAATTACTGTTTATATCAGTGAATGGAACACCCATATGGATGACTTTCCAGATTCTTGTTCTGTGAATTACATTATGAGTTAAATTCCTTCCAATGATATAATGTCTCTCTGCCAATAAGTGTCCTTCAAGTTCCAGTAATGTCTGTCTGAGGGATAAACATGGGCTTAACATGCTTAATTCTGTCACCTACCTCCTCACTTTCATAGTCATAGATCTTGCCATCATATCCAAAGAGGCATTTACTTCCTTTTCCATGAGGAGTTAGATGACTAACATTTTGTCATCATGTAAAGGGCTGTATTCTGAGATCCCAAATATCTTCCCATGCCATGAAAGTCAATCTCTTTATCACCAATATTTTCCCTACACTTCTAGAGAACTGTGAATCATAGAACACCATGATCCTGAAAGAATTAAAATAACAAACAACCCAAAGGGCAATGGAAGGCTCATTATGGGTTTATACAAGCTGCAGCATGTTGTCAACAATGCTTTGTTCTTGAGAAGTAGCATAAAATATGTTATTGAGGATAGATAGAATATTTATTAAGAGCTTACTTTGTGTTAGACATTGTGTTAAACACTGAGACTATAGATGTAAGTTAACATGACAGTTCCTACCCTCAAAGAATGTACATACAATAAAGCTAGATATAGAGATTGTTATTTTGGGGGTAGAGTGGGCAGACTCAATCAGCCTCAAGGTTTCTTGTGAGAAGGTGGAGAAGTTTTGAGTGAGGTGAGCCAGAAATGGAATGAACATGGCTTGAGTACCTCATAAAGGTTAGTCCAGGCTAGGGATTTACCAGGGCAAAGTATGTCTAAAGGGAAGAATGTTAGTGAAGAGATGAGAAGGTCAAAGGGTAAGTATAGATGAGAGTGGAAAAAGAAAAAGAAAAGAAAAATGACACTCATAGAGTCTGACCAGATTTCTATTTGGAAACCTAACACTTCCAAGGAAGGGGTGGCAAAAAAATTGATGCCACTGTAAATATAAGAGCTAAAGATGTAAATGCTGAAACTGAGTCTTTCCAGATGAGGTTTCTGCTGAACATTGAGTTCTTTGGACTAGTGTTTCCTAATCTCAACATCACAGTAGACCGGAGAAATAGCTGAAATCTCTACCAAAGGCTGGCCTTCCCTATATAACCCTTGTATGATAGTTTAGGAGATGGAAACTTTGAGCTGGGGAGGAAAAATTCAGGCTAAGAGGAGAAAGATGTGGGGAAAAGGAAAAGTCAGTTTTGTAATGTGGATAGCTTTTAAGATGTGAGGGTATACTAAAATAAAATGTTTGTGAATTTGGGGAAAATTTTCATGAACCAACCCCAGCACTGAAAGGGGTGAGGGATTCAGTATGTTACAGTGAAAAGAGCACTGGATTTTAAATCAGAAAACCTGGATTTGAGGCTCTGCTAATTTTTGTACCAGGCATGTTTCTGGGCCTCAACTTCCTCATTTATAACATGGGCTAAATAATCCTCTAGGGCCTCTCCTGGCTCAAAATTCTATAATGGGCTCACTTCTCAGTTTGAAAAATAGTACTCTAAAGGTCATCACTGGAATAAACTATTCCTACCAAATCTACAGTTGAGTTTTCCAAACATTAATACCTGAGATTTAGTCTCAAGTCATCAGTTATTTGCCTAATTTAGACTTCTTCCTGAACACTGTAATACAATCCACTTCTCTCATTTGGTACCAAACTTACATTAATCATGTCTGCTGCAGTTTAGCCCTGCTAACATCATGCTTTCCTTTCTCCGATGGGGACCTAGAGAAACTTAACAATATCACTTGGAGATGTTAGAGATGGCTAGCCAGGAAATATGTTAGGCTTACTTTGATAAGGTTCCTGGCCTTCATGACCAGCAGTCTTGATGGACAGCCTCTCCTTTGATTAATTGGAGAATTTCCATCCACTCCCTTACTTCCCTAGTAAGTATCAAGATCACAAAGTATCACTGGGAACATGCCAGCATCTAGTCACTTGCTAGAATTTATCAGAGCTTTTGTCAGGTAACCTAGAAGTCTCATTCTTTGGAGATTGTGGTATTTTCTGACACAACCATACAGCATCATTGGAAGAGTATTATTATTTTTAAAATGGGCCTTTATCTTATGGAGATATTTAAGGTTGTTAAAAACAGTAAGCCGACTTGATATTACCTTAGATATTGGCTGTTAGACAATGGATTCAATTTAACAAGGCTGGAAGGATCTCAATGAATTACTCAGAGCCTGAGGATTCAAATAAATATTCCTTTTATTAAAAACATATTCCAGCACTCTCAGGTAAAAGCAGTTCACAATGAAATTCAAAAGTAGATCACAGGTAAATAAAAACTGATAAAACACTCCAACAAATAGGTTAGAAGTAATGAGCAAGGAAGTTCTCCGAGGTCTCTAGAGATCCTCAAAAGAGACTTAGAGCTTGTAAGAAAACTTTGAGCTTTCTTTAAATTCTCCTTGCCATCCTTCTGGGGGCAAAATTAACTCAAACAGCTTCAAAAACTTCTTTGCTTGCTAGTTGGTGTTGTAGGAGTTGGGAAGGTTAAACTCTAACCTCTCCAGTTCAACCAGTATGCTATCTTACAACAATCTGCTTCTGTATCCTTTAGGTCTCAAGGCATAATCTCCTTCCCTTTCCAAGACCATATTTCTTTCTATGGTGGCAATAGATTAACCTCATTCCCCAGTTATGGGAACAGGAAGGACATTTTATTTACCTTTGTCTCTCTAGATGAGAAAATGTTTCCTATTCTGGCCTCCCCAACAAATTAGCAATTCAATCAGTCACCACACAATTAGTAACAACATACTCTCTTTTAGTCTCTATTTTAAGCACTTATAATGCAAAGACTAAAGTGAAACATTCCCTGCTCTCAAGAATTCTAATGAGAGAGATTCACACAAGCACACATATACTTACAGAGATACATATATATAATGTGTGTGTGTGTATGCATGTATAGATATGAATATATATTTTATATATGAATATATAAGACACAAGAATAGATATGAGGTAAACTTAGGGGGCACTAAAAGCTGGGCAGCCTAGAAAGGCCTTCTGTAGAAGGTGAGGCTTAAGCTTTCTATGTACTGAAAGAAATTCAGGACTCCAAGAAATGGAAGATTCCTTTACAACTGTTGCCACAGAAATAATTATGTTCAAAGATATTCTGAATATTAACATCAAATGAAACATAAAACAAGGAGGCATATACTCATCAAAGACATTTGCCAACATCATATATACCCTCCTATCTTTTTCAAAGTTGCTGTTTCAATCATTCCCCTCTCGAACCTTCAGCCTCTCCATACCTACTGATTCTTATGCTGCTACCTTCAAATGTACCCTTTATGCCCATCCTTTAAAAAGGAGAAACTTTCATAAGACTCTGCAATACCTTCAAGATATAACATTATATCTCTCCTTTATGTAGCCAAATTTAAAAAATAATCTACATTCACTGCTTTGACTTTTTCTCCTTTCACTGACTCCTCAGTCTTTTACAGTCTGATGACTGAATAATCCAGATGAAATTGTTCTATGCTACTGTGAATGATTTTAAGGGTCTAATCACATGGTATAATGAACTCTCTATTCAGCAATAAACTAAACATTGTTAAATAAACTAAAGTGTAACATTCATAATAACATGCTTAAACAAAACACATCATTTAATACATATATGTTTCTCATAACACTCAGTATGTCATATGGTTCATAAAATATATTGTTGCATCCCCAAAGTCCCAGACTAGGGTCTTCCGTAGCATGATGCATCCTTAAAGGTTAGCAGAAAATACTACACCATCCACCCCTAGGTCACAGTAAGAACAATCTCTTTCATCAATACACAGTGTCCAAGTAAAGTCCTCTCTCATATTGACACGAGACTGACTTCCAAATCCAACTGTTCCTCCTCCATGGGCCAACTGCTCCCAGTTCTTGCCTCACATGCAGGCAGCTCTCTACTCCTGCTCTTTGTCTCAATTCATGAGGCCTGTTCCATTCCAAACTCTTTCTGCTTTTGTCTGACAGCAGGCTCCAGGGGCTCTTGCCCACAGCTTCTGTTTCTAGAAAAACAAAGCTTAACAGGGCTATAATAATATTTATACACATTACATTTATACACAGCACCATCATCTCAATTCACTCATAAAGACCAACAGAGAAAGCTTCTGTCTGAGAAACTAACACAGACCAACAGACAGGGCTCTGTCTGAGGAATTAACACAGATCAACAGACAGAGCACAGACATGACAAACATTCTCCCTACAAACAAGTTCCCCTAGACCACTCATGCTCTCTTCTCCCTCTTAGCTCTGCTTCTTTCTCTACTTTCTTTTCCCTCCAAGCAGTACAATATATATACTGTTCCTGATAAAAGATTCTTGATTCAGTCAAAGGCACGACTTAATCAAAGGTACTTGGCAGGCTAAAACTCAACCCAGAAAAAAAACAGCAAAAAATTCTACTTTACTTGCTGTTACACCTCTTAACTGTTTTCTCTGCCTCAAGTCTCTCCCCACTCCAATTCATATTCCACACAGTAGCCTGAGGAATTTTCTTTAAGAACAGATCTATGACAGTACCACTCAGTCACCTTCAGTAGATTCTTATTGTTCTAAGACAAAATTTAAAAAAAATCTCTTTTGGCTTTTAAATCCCTTCACAAAAAGACTCCAATCTGCCTTTCAATGTAGCCATGATTAGAAGGAAAACAGAAAATTTTGGGAAAATTTTTATAGACAGTTTCTTGGCTTGTAAAGGTCTCATATCCTAAATATTTAGAGAATTGAGTCAAATTTATAAAAAATAGGAGTCATTTCCCAATTGATAAATGGCCAAAGGATCTGAATAGGACATTTTTGGAAGAAGAAATCAAAGCTATATATAGCCATATGAAAAAATGCTCTGAGTCATTATTGATTAGAGAAATGTAAATGTAAGAAATCTGAGGTACCATCTCACACATATCAGATTGACTAAAATGATAGAAGGTGGAAAAGACAAATGGAGGGAATGTGGGAAAATTGGGGCACTAATATACTGCAGGTGGAATTGTGAATTGATCCAACCATGTTGAAGAACAATCTAGAATTATGCACAAAGAGTTATTGACCCAGCAATACCACTATCAGATCTGTTTCCCAAGGTGATTGGGAAAAAAGGAAAAGAATCTATATGTTCTAAAATATTTATAGCAGCTTTCTTTGTAATGGCAAAGAACTGGGAATTGGGGGTATATACAGCCATCAATTGAGGAATGGCTGAATAAGTTGTGGCATATAATTGTGATGGTATGGAATGCTTCTATGCTGTAAGAAATGACAAGAAGGTTAATTTTAGGAAAACATGGAAAGACTTGCATGAAATAATGAAGCCTGAAATGAGTAGAATGAAGAGGACATCGTACACAGTAATAATCATATTGTTTGAAGTATAACTGTGAATGACTGAGTTATCTTGAGTAATATTAATATTCAAATCAACTATGAAGGAAAATGATCTCTACCTTCAGAGAAAAAACCAATATATGGAAGTATATATTGTATGTTTCCACATATATATCTATATCAAATGTCAACCTTCCCTAATGCAGGATTGGGGGGAGGGGTAATAGAGGAAGACAACTTAGAACCCAAAATGTAACAAAAAAAATTAAAAATAAATTTAAAAAGACTACAATCTGTATTTCCACCATCAATGCTCCATTAGGTGGTACAATGGATAGAGTGGCAGGCCTAGAAACAGGAAGACTCATCTTCCTGAGTTCGAATCTGGCCTCAGACACTACCTAGCTGTGTGACTCTGAGCAAGTTACTTAACCCTGTTTGCTTCCGTTTTCTCATCTGTAAAATGAGCTGGAGAAGGAAATGGTGAACCATTCCAGTACCTTTGCCAAGAAAACCTCAAATGGGGTCACAAAAAGTCAAACAAGAACTCCTCACACATGGCAGGCTCATCTTCATGTTTTCTTCCTGGTCTTCCTCCTTGACAGAAATACTCTTCATCCTCACCTGTACCTCATTGAATCCCTCATATCTTTCAAGATGAAGTTCAAACACCATATTCTACATAAAGCTTTTTCTGATCTCCTTAGCAATTAGTTTTCCTCCACCCAAACTACCTTGTATTTCTTTCATATGTACTTATATATGCATGTTGTCCCCTCTAAGAGAATAAAAAGTTATTTAGGGTAAGAATAATTTCATTTTTTGTTGTTTCTCTTTCTAGTGCCTAACACAGTGCTTACCTCATAGAAGACGTTTTATAAATGCCTGTTGGTTGGCTGAATGATTATCATGAAAGATGTACCATACAAATCCAGAAAGAATAGGAATTTTCTATAGATGAAGTTTTACAGATGCTCCTGTTTATAACTTACATTCTGCTAATAGCATCAAGGCCTGGGAGATTAGAGGGCCATCTCAATGAGATCAACAACCTCAAAAGAGATAGCTCTAATTTGCACAGAAAAAAACTAAGTGGATGAACAATACATATTGTTGATAGTACTACATGCAGATGGATGGACCACATTGAGTGAGTCCATCAGTATACACATTTTGAATAATCGCTATTTTAGATCCCCAAAGCAAATAAGAGAAAAAAAAAGGAAACTACATTGCCTTTGGGACACTGTATGATGCTTACAGAGATCCCAATCTTCTCTCCACTATAGAAGTACATCTTTTTTTTTTTTTACATGTGTCAGTTGACTTGCTTATACGTCAGCTCATGTGTCAAAGCAAAGCTTCCTTCCCTGGCCACACACCTCTATATGTATTGACTTTCCACAGTAGAATATAACCTCCCAGGGACTGAAACTTTCTCTCTTTTTCTATTTATATCCTTAGTACTGAGCATAGAGTCTTATACATTATTAGCATGCAATAATTTTTTCTTTCATTTATTCATCATTCATTCATTCATCTACACTTTCTAGGAATTGTTATTATAGTTGTAAATTTTGTAGCATCACAACCTCAAAGGATTCATTATCTAGGTGTTCTAAAGCAGTTAACATACTTCATGAAGATAAGAAGACTTCACCATTTTTCCAGTGGTGATTAGCACACAGAAAATGATATCAAAATATTGTTGTTTACATGCTATCTCTAAAAAGAAGAGGGTCTTTCACTTAATGAAACTTATATTCTAATGTTCTAATAACAGTTACGTAGTCAAGGTGTTTTGCTGTCAACCATGATGTATTAAAAGACTTAGAAGAAAGCTTCCAGTGAATTAGATGGCTCATTCCTGGAGGACTCATGGAAAAATATAGACAAGAATCATACTGGATGAGATATGAGCAGGTTATGATGGAAGATGGAACACCTACATTGATGAGAACATAGATCCAAGGAAATAAAATATTTGTTTACAGCAGTGCTGCCAAATAGTTTGATTGCTGGTATAGCTTTTATTTTGAAGCTGGATTTTCCATTCTGAGTCTGCAAACTGGGCTCCTTCCACTTAAGGGTTCTTAAGAGCCTCTGTGTGATCTAGGACATTCTCTTCACCTTCTTAGAACCAAATCACACCATGCTGTTATCATTACAATAGTTATTTTCAGACACTTTTTTCTTCCTTTTCTCTTCCTTTGGGATTCCTTTCACCAAGTTTCCACATCTGCACCTCCTCAATCTAGTTCATTAGTAGAAATCTTGTAATAAATATGCTCAAGGGGCAGACAGCAGAGGAAACTTTTCCTTGTATCTTTCTTTTAGTCTGTCCTTCTGGCTCTTAAGCTGTTATATCTAGCTTATGGGCCACCCCACTAGCCCACTGTAATGATTGACTAGAATCCAAGTTAGATTCTCATGGTTGACTTAGGCTTTAAAGGATGAGTGGGGAAAGGGTAGCAAGACATTCCACACACTGAGAAAAGTGTACAAAAAAGTTTGAGAATGGGAGAAAGTGGGCTGAGTTTTGAAGAGCAGTCAAGTTTGGCTAGGGTTTGGTGAGTGATGTGACAGGAGTAGCATTAAAGAAAACTGGAATGGTAAGGTGACACAACATTGTTTTTCTCAATAAGCAATTGGAAAGGCAATGGAGAGTTTTGCTCAATGGAATTTCATGACCAGATCTGTGCATAAGGAAGATTATTCTGGTAGTAGTATGAGTGATGGAGAACACAGAATGGAGTTGTGAAGAAACTTTTGCAATGCCTCAAGATGGACTGATACAAAACTTCCTGTACTAGGATTTGTGACAGCACTATAGTAAAGATTTTTTATCTAATTGTTTTAGGATGTTTAAAGAGAGATATTTCCAATTAACTCTTCCATTCTTTGGTGAATCAACCAATCCTGCCCTTATCCCCAGAATATATACTGAGGGTCTTTTTATGTAAGGTCTAACTGGTAGAGAAAATTTTTAAGCTTGACTTCAAGCAGTTATATATCCCTATACTTATAGGAGCCACTTAACTTCTCTAGGCCTTAGTTTTTTCATTCATTAAATGATAGGATTTGACTCTGTCTCTAAGGTCTTTCAAGGCAACCTGGTACAGTGGGGAAAGTTATAGATTTGGAGTATACGGGTATTGGTTCAAATCTGGGCTATATGGACAATTCATTTCACCTCTCTAGGACCCTGTTTCCCCCATATGTAAAAATAAGGGAGTTGGACTCAATGAACTCTAAGGCCTCTTGCAGCTGTAAATCTCTAATCCTATGATACTTTCAGCCTTAATGATGTTGAAATATGACTCCATGATCTTTTGTTTTTTAAAGTAAAATCTAGTATAAAAGTCACTTCAGAATAGCACTCATCTAGACAAATGACACTGTGGAGGTGGAGTCCTTGAATAGCACTGATTGAGTGTCAGGAGAAGAAGGGGACATAAGCCTTGTTTGAATGTGAGGAGCTCCTGGAGGACCATCAAAAATCGGTCAAAACATTTTGAAGTTCTCTCTCAATAAAGAGAATAAAATCATTCAGTGATTCATCCCAGCCATTGCACTCTTTCTCAACTAATTTGCTCTGCAAAAAGATCCTCTTCACATCTCTTCGAGAAAGAAATACCTAATTAAAGGATCATCACTCTCCATGCTACAGAACAGTAAAGAGTTATTAAAATGCATTTGGTTTCAAGGGCATATCTTATTTGAGTTAAGAGTTAAATACACCAGAATTAATTAAAGGCAGCAGCAGTAATGTCTGTAGGGAAGGGGTTGGGGTGGGGTGGGGAAGAAAGTGCATTTTCTTCATATCAGTTGCCCAGACAGAGCACCTTGGAGGCCATTCTGCTTTCTAACTCTCTGAATACCTAATGTTGTTCCCAGCCTTTGGAAAGTTTGAAGGTACATTGATCATTAGACTCTCAAAATCTAGTACAGGGGCCTTTCCTCAGGAAATGACAATGACAGCTGAAACAATAATAATAAGAGTAGCTACAATTTATACAGCAATTTATGATTTACAAATATTTTCTCACACATGACTTCATTTAATGCTCATAAGAACTTTGAGATGTAAGGGTTATTATCCACAGTTTATAGATGAGGTAACTGAGGTATAGAGAGTGGAAGTGACATATATCTAAGGCCACATGATAAATACATAGCAAAGCTTGGGACTGAACTTAGGTCATCTGATTCCAAATACTGCATTATTCTGTTCTGCTCTTAGCTTTTCTCTTTTTTTTGGCATTATTTCATAAATTTCTTTCCAGATGTCTTTACATTCTTCACACTTACTGATCTTAATTGCATTATAGTATTTTATAATATTACTATACCACAATTTACTGAACCATTTCCTTACTGGTGGACATTTCAGTTACATCTAGGTCTTTTAAAATAATCACAACTAATATTACCATAAAAATCTTTTACCAGCTAGCTCTTTTTTGTTGTTTTTATTAACTCTCTCAAGTTATATTATTAAAAATGCAATTACTGGGTCAAAGGACATGATAAATTTTATAACTTTTACTTTATATTGCCAGATTGCCTTTTAAAAAGCAACTCTACCTCTATGATTTTACTAGCTATGAATGAGTGTACCTGTTTCTCCATATCCATCCCAATATTAATTTTCATTGTTTTTAATTATTTTTGTCAGTTTTATGGTTGTGACATTATACTTCAAGGTTGCTTAAATTTCCCTCTCTTTTAATATTAGTGAGGTTAAGTATTTTTCAAGTGAATTATTAATAATTTGCATTTTCCTTTTTTGCATATTGTTCTTTCCTTTAACCTTTTGTGCATTGGTGATTGGAAGTTATCTTGGTGAATATTTAGTGGTTCAATATACTTTTTAGATATTAAACTTTTACCTATTATAGTCATCATATATATTTTATCAGATAACTTCTTTTTCTATTACTTGTATTGTCTTTTTTTTGTTTTTATTAAATTAATATAATCAAGCATAACTATTTCATCTCTAATAATTTATAATATTCACCAAATAGAAAATACACCTCCCCTTCGCAATTGAGATAGGTTTACTAGGCTTCCATTTTTAATTATTTGATTTATACGTAGAATTAACTTAATTATAGGTGAGATATAGTTCTAAATATATATCCTACCATATTGCCAAGCAGTTTTGCTAAATACATATGAATCTTTTCCCCAGTTTTAAATGATGAGATTATCAAGCACTACTTATATAAATATACATATATGTGCACATACATATATGTACATGAACACATATATGTGTGTATACACAGAAATGTATATATATATATATATACACACACACATGCATATTTGATTGGCTCTCTTCTATTGTTTTTCTCTTCCCATTGACCAAGTCTTCTTTTCTTGATTAAGACCAGAGAATTTTGATAATTATTTTGTAATATTGGAGTGCAAATTTACCTTTATCACTTTCTTTTTATCCACTGTGGTCTTCTATATCCTTCATTTTTTCCAGACAATTTTCATTATGGTTCTATACAATCTATGAATAATCTTTTGAATGGTACTGCATTAAATATGTAAATTAGTTTGGAAATGTTACCACTTTAGCATATTTATCTGAACCATTTATAAGTATTAAATGTTCCTCCATTTATTTCAATAAGCTTAAGTCAGCAAATATTCATTAAGCACCTACTTTGTACAATCATTATTTCCAGTTACTGAAGATACAAAACCAAATATAAAATAGAGGAGCTGGCTTTTTACTGGGAGGATACAACATGTACATTAAGTACATTAACAAGAAATACTGTCAAACAAAGTGATTAGGGGAAATCAAGGGAATATATATGAATGAGGTGGCAACTGGTAGAAAGGTAGAGATTTTATGAGACTGAAGTGAAGAAGGTGGTCATTGCAAACATGAAGAAGGACAATCTGTACAAGGAACCAGAGACTGGAATCAAAAAGAGGCAGCAACAAAAAGGCATGACAAAGGACTGGAAATGGGGGCTGAGAGAGAATGAAGAGTTAAATGATTTAAAAATCCTGGATAGCTATAAGAATTGTGGGTCCATCATCAGAAACAGGGAAATCTGGAAGAGAAATAAGTTTTAGTGAAAATATAATGATTTATGTGCTAGACATGTTGCTTTTGAAATGTAAATATTTATGAAGAGACAAGAAATTGGCAGCTTTTAATATGGAACCATAATTGAAGAAAGATTAAGGCTGGACATACTTGGAATTCATCTGTATAGATATCATCTCTTATTTCAATCTTTATAAGTTTATGGTTATTATTGCTGAGGTCATATGTTTTTCTAGGTGATTAATTCAGAAATATTTTATGGCTTTTTTGTTATTGTAAGTAGAATTTCTTTTTATGATGCTTTGCTGCTTTTAGTTGCTGGTTCATAAAGAAGGAAATTAGTTTTATCAGTTCATCTTGTATACTGTAACCTTGCTAAATTCATTTACTGTTTCAATTAATTTTTTGGTTGAGAAAGCTAGGTTGTCTAGTTATCTAATGATGCCGTGTCCAAATAATGATAATAATAAAATACAGTATACCGTTCTTTCTTGTTATCTTCTGCAGTGCCTGGTATTATCCTGGACATCTGGAAGGTATTCATCCAACACTTGAACATTGACTGATTCCACCATGGACAAAAGTTTTCCTTTTCCCTGAATCATCAGTTCCTGCCCCTCCTCCCCCCACCCACAATCACACTGTCCTAGAATCTATCCTACTGGTTGTTCTTATAAACAAGTGTCTAAAGGTTATAGGAGCATAGTATTTAGAGCTGAAAGATGCTTTCATAACTAAAGAGTTAACCTCCCTCATTTTACAAATGAAAATATATTCTGAGAGAGATTGTATCTAAGTTCATAGGTAACAAGAGACAGACCAAAGATTTGAATCCAGATTCTTTGACTCTAAATCTAGTGCTCTTTTCCAGGATATAACAAGGATTCATAAGCCAGAGCATGCTTACATTCCATTTTAGCATGTTATATTTAATGGAATGCTGGGGATGAGGAAGAGAGAGAAGCTTGTGGGTTAGTCTAGAACTTGACAGCAAAATGAGAGTATTAGAATCTCACTAATCTTACCATGCTATTTCATTTGTGATGGTGCTCAAATCAGAAGGCTTTGACTAGAATGCATTGTGCTGTAGATGGAATTCTTGTTCTCCCTCTCTTCTCCCCCTTCATCTCAGCCTTGGATTTAAAAGGCTAAGTCCAGTTCAGAAACCTTAATTTCAGTAAAGAAGTAGTAACTATGTGAGGCTGGGAGATGCTTCAACTCACTGTGCTTGTTTTCATTCTAAGGAAAATATTTGTATTACCAACCACAAAGAGTTAGTAAGAAAGCATTTTGTAAACCTGTAAGTTATATAGGGATATTAATATTGTTATCTGAAGCCTGACCAGTTCTTCAAATAGAGACTGTTTCCAAGTGTAGAGTCAGAGCCTGGACAGGTTCCACAGAACATTGTTCCTTTCCCAGGAAAAAAGTGAACACTTGAAATCTCATTATCATGCTGATTTGCTCAGTTTTCAATACTCAACTCCTTCTTAAACTTCTCACTTTGCCTCTCCTTTGTGACTGGAGGACTAAAGGACAGAGCAGTCAACTCCTCCCAAAGCCTTCTGTTAGAGAGGGCTCGGAACTTTCTAGGTAACTCTTCATCAGTGGGTCTACTTGCTTTTGACTCCACAGAACATCATGCCCCTATACCAGGTACCCTCTGTTGGCTCTCTTTACTTTTCTGCTTTTCATCTTTCTTTTGTGTATTGTGAAGGTAGGGACTGTTTTTCTTTTTCTTCTTTGTATTCCCATAGCTTAGCACAGTGCCTGGCACATTGTAGGTGTTTAATAAATATTTATTAAATTGAAAAATTATAACTATGAATGTGAATGGAGTGAATTTATTCATAAAATGAAGAGGACTGTAGAATTAATATGTTGTTTACGAGAAGCAAACTTGAAACATAAAAATTCATACAGTTAAAATAAGAGACTAGAGCAAAATCTGTTATACTTTTTTTTTTTATGGTTTGTGGCTCACAATTTTTTTTTTATTTAACTTTTAACATTTATTTTCACACAATTTTGGGTTACAAATTTTCTCCCCTTTTATCCCCTCCCCCCCCCCCAAACCCGAGCTTTCTGATTGCCCCTGTGACCTATCTGCTCTCTCCTCTATCCTCCCTCCCTGCCCTTGTCTCCGTCTTCTCTTTTGTCCTGTAGGGCCAGATAGCTTTCTTGACCCCTTAACCTGTATTTCTTGTTACCCAGTGGTAAGAACATTACATTTGGTCCTAACACTTTGAGTTCCAACTTCTTTAGCTCCCTCCCTCTCCACCCCTTCCCCTTGGAAGACAGGCGATTCAATATAGGCCATATCTGTTTAGTTTTGCAAATGATTTCCATACTAGTTGTGTTGTATAGGACTAACTATATTTCCCTCCATCCTATCCTGTCCCTCTTTACTTCTATTTTCTTATGGTCCTTTCCCTCCCCATGAGTGTCGACCTCGTATTGCATTTTCCTCCCCATGCCCTCCCCTCCATCCCCCCTCCACCCTGCTTGTGCCCCTGTCCCCCACTCTCCTGTATTATGAGACAGGTTTTCCTATCAAAATGAGTGTGCATTATATTCTTTCCTTTAGTGGAATGTGATGAGAGTAGACCTCATGTTTTTCTCTTGCCTCCCCTCTTTATCTCACCACTAATAAGTCTTTTGCTTGACTCTTTTATGAGAGATAATTTACCCCATATAACTTCTCCCTTTCTCCTCCCAATATTTCTCTCTCACTGCTTGATTTCATTTTTTTTTAAAGATATGATCCCATCCTCTTCAATTCACTCTGTGCACTCTGTCTCTATGTATGTGTGCGTGTGTGCATGTGTGTGTGTGTACTCCCACCCAGTACCCAGATACTGAAATGTTTCAAGAGTTACAAATATTGTCTTTCCATGTAGGAATGTAAACAGTTCAACTTTAGTAAGTCCCTTATGACTTCTCTTTGCTGTTCACCTTTTCATGGTTCTTCTTCATTCTTGTGTTAGAAAGTCAAATTTTCTTTCCAGCTCTGGTCTTTTCATGAGGAAAATTTGAAAGTCCTCTATTTCATTGAAAGACCATTTTTTCTCCTGAAGTATTATACTCAGTTTTGCTGGGTAGGTGATTCTTGGCTTCAGTCCTAGTTCCTTTGACTTCTGGAATATCCTATTCCATTCCCTTCTATCCCTCAATGTAGAGGGTGCCAGATCTTGTGCTATCCTGATTGTATTTCCACAATACTTGAATTGTTTCTTTCTAGCTGCTTGCAATATTTTCTCTTTCACCTGGGAATTCTGGATTTTGGCCACAATGCTCCTAGGAGTTTCTCTTTTTGGATCTCTTTCGTGCGGTGATCTGCGGATTCCTTGAATATTTATTTTGCCTTCTGGTTCTAGAATCTCAGGGCAGTTTTCCTTGATAATTTCATGGAAGATGATGTCTAGGCTCTTCTTTTGATCATGGTTTTCAGGTAGTCCCAGAATTTTTACATTGTCTTTCCTGATTCTATTTTCCAGGTCAGTTGTTTTTCCAATAAGATATTTCACATTATCTTCCATTTTTTGAATCTGCGCAGTATGTTCTGAGATATCTGTCTTTCTCATAAAGTCCTTAGCGTCCATCCGTACCATTCCAGATTTGAAAGATCTATTTTCTTCAGTGAACTTTTGAATCTCCTTTTCCATTTGGTTAATTGTGCTTTTGAAAGCATTCTTCTCCTCATTGGCCCCTTGCGCCTCCTTTGCCAGCTGAGTTAGGCTAGTTCTCAAGCTGCCAATTTCTTCAAGATTTTTTTGATTCTCCTTTAGCAGGGAGCTGATCTGCTTTTCATGCTTCTCCCTCATCCCTCTCATTTCCCTTCCCAGTCTTTCCTCCACCTCTCTAACTTGATTTTCAAAATTCCTCTTGAGCTCTTCCATGGCCCGAGCCCATTGGGTAGGCTGGGACACAGAATCTTCGATTTCTGTGTCTTTGCCTGATGGCAAGCATTGTTCCTCCCCATCAGAAAGGAAGGGAGGAAGTGTCTTTTCTCCGATAAAGTACCCTTCAATAGTTTTATTTCTTTTCCCTTTTCTTGGCATTTTCTTGGCCTGACCTCTGAATGTTCTCCTCACACCCACCTCGCCTCCTGGTCCTCCCAGCCAGCGTTTGGGGACTGAGATTCAAATGCTGCTTCCCGCCTTAGAGTTTTTGGTGGGGGCAGGGCTGCTATTCAGTGTTAAATTAAGTTCAGGTGCTGAGGTCAGGGGCAGGGCCGCCTCTCTGGCTCCATTCCCTCAGGGGGTTTATGCATAGACCTTTCACAATGGATCCAGGCTCCCGCCCGTTTGGGGAGCCCCTGTCTGCAGCCGCCTCTCAGCTTCCATCTCCTGGGGGGGCCCGAGCCATGGGAGCACCCCACTCCCCTCTCAACCCGCCAAAGAGACTCTCTCACCTACCCTCGTCAGTCACCTGTTGGTGGGGGGGCTTGTGCCGCCGCTGAAGATCCCGCCTCTGGAGCCCTCTCAGATCTGTGCCTCTTGGAGCAGTGGCTGCCGCCGCAGGTCCGGGCTGGGCTCCGCGTCTGCAGCGCGATGGACCTTTTGCGAGAGGTTTGCAGGTCCCTCTGTGGGTGGGGGGACCCACGTGGCCGCTGGAGATCCCGTCCCCGTAGCCCTCTCGGATCTCTTCCCCTCCGTGTCATGGCCGCGGCGGGGCTGCACTCTGCTCCCGTCCCGGTGCCCAGTCCACGGCGCGAAGGACCCCCCGCGAGAGGTTTGCAGGTCTCTCCGGAGCAGAAATCTCCCTCGCTCCAATACTCCATGGTCTCTGGGTGCAGAATTCGCCCTGGCTTGGTCCCCTCTAGCCGCTCTGTGGTTTGTGGGCTCGGAGCTATGTGTATGTGCGTCTTTCTACTTCGCCATCTTGGCTCCGCCTCTAAATCTGTTATACTTTAGATGAACTTGGAAAAGCAGGGATAGTATTCATGATCTCAAATATGGTGATAGCAAAAATTGATTTAGTTAAGAGATAAATAGGAAAACTACATGTTATCAGAGATCTCGAATTCATATCAATGCTTAACATAATTGTACTCGATGGAATAGCATACAGATACTTAAAGTAAAAGTAAATGACATACAGGAAGAAATAGATAGTAAAATTATAATAGAACTATTGCGTATAGACTATAGTACACCTCTCTCATATTTAGAAGAATCTAATCCCCCCAAACACAAATAAGTTAAGAACTTAAATAAATTTTTGAAAAGCTAGATATGATAGATCTTTGGTGATTGTTGAATGAGAAGGAAATGAAAAGAGAGAGAAGAGAGGCAAAGGAAATGGAGGCTAAATTTAGGGTTATATAAATATATTTAGCATAGAACATTAGTGCTAAGCACAGTTCTATTCCATGCCCCTCTTCTATTGTGTATAGAGGAAGTGGAAAGTTAAGAGAGGGGAAAGCATAAGAAAATTGGGTGGAGAGAAATACATAATTAACAGTCATGAATGTGAATGGAGGAAATTTGCTCATAAAATTGAAGAGGACATCATATATTTGTTAGAAATAAACTTGAATCATAAAGATTCACATAGTTAAAGGGCTAGAGCAAAATCCATTATGCTTCAGCTAAATTTGGAAAAGCAAAGATAATAATCATGATCTCAGATGAGATGTATACAAAGAGTATGCATATTTCTCAGCTGTGTACAGCATGTATGCAAAAAGTTACCATGTATCATGCCACAAAAACCCACAAACAAGTGCAGAAAAGTAGAAATTTAGACAGGTCCTTTATTAACATCAATGCAACAAATAATATGTTAAATAAAGAGCTGTTGAAGAAAACATTAAAAATCAACTGGGCATTAAGTAACTTAATCCTAAAGCACTGGTGTGTCAAAGAACAATAGATAATTTCATTGAAGTTAATAATAACAAGGAGGCAACTTTGTATGAAGCCAGATAAAATATGAATAAATTGGTCAGACAACTGAAAAAATCTAGAAAACAAATTGCAACACCCCAATTAACACCAAAATAAAATAGAAATAAAATATGAAATGAGATTAAAATTCAAAGTTAACATTAAATGGTAAAAAATTGAAAGTTAAAAACTCATTGTATTAGTAAATAAAACTAGAATTTGTTTCTTTAAAAGTACCCTTAGCATTAGTAAATTTGTTGAAAAAGAAAGGGAAAATGCATTACTTGTATCAAAGATACAAAAAGAATTCACAACAAATTAAGAAGAAATTCATGATATTCTTAGAAAAAAAATTTTTGCCTAACTTCTTGTTTGTCCTTCATTCTTAAAGAGGACCATGGCATCAAGAAGGTGATATCATATGAATTGGATTTAAACAGGGGAAGGCTGTGCAAAGTCACCAGCCTCACTTTCTCCTCTGGAGTCATCTTTTTACCTAGTCAAATAAAAAAATCAATCTGGGAGGGGAAGACCCTCAGGGTATCTGGTAAAAACAGAAGCAATTGCTATCTACATTCACTTTGAATCAACCTGGGCCCAAACAATGACCCCAAATGAGGCTTGGACTGGGACCCATTGTTGGCCAACAGATGAGAGCCAGAGTGAATTAGGTTTAAGGCATAGTCCTTAAGAAAGAAATCTATCCCATAAACCCCAAAATATATTTTGAGGTTTCAAGGATCAAAATTTACATTCCTTTGTGCAGAATACCCACAGATAAGAGTATGATACCCTATGTGGAAAGAGGGAGAGGAAAGGGAAGGGAAGGATTAGGTTAAGTTAATAAAAAGTAAATGATAATACTATCTAAGTTAATTAACTTATTCAATGTTCTAACAACCAAATTGTCAAAAGATTACTCTTTAAAAACGAGATTCATCTGGAGTCACAAAAGTCAAGAAGCTAAAGGGAAATAATAGGGGCGGGGAAGGAGGGGAGTTGGCAGGAAAGAAGCCTGGCTGTGTCCAAATTCAAACTATACTACAAAGTAAAGTCATCAAAACACTTTGATACTAATTAAAAGAAAATGAGAGGACAATCAGAAAAATTTGATAAAGAATGTATTAAAATAAAGGAAGCTAAAAGCCTAGTGTTTGATAAGCAAAAAAGTCCCAATTACTGGGCTGAGAGTTCATTATTTGACAAAAAGTGTGGGGAAAACTGGATAGCAGTTTTGCAGAAATTAGATTTAGACCCTTCAAATAGACCATTTTCATACCATATATCAAGATAAACTCCAAATGAATACATATCTTAGACATAAAAGTCACATCTCAAACATATCAGAGGAATGAGGAAGAAATTGCTTTAATAAGTGATATAGAGGACCACAGAAAATAAAATGCTTAATTTTGATTATATAAAAATTTTAAAAATTTGCGCAAATTCAATGAAGCAAAGATTAGAAAGAAAACAGTTAAATCAGGGAAATGCAGCAAGTTTCTCTAAAAACAATCTCATTTCCAAGATCTATAAGGAACTATTTCAAATTTATAAGAATAAGAGCCATTGCCCAACTGAAAAATGGTTAAATGATAGGAATAAGCAGTTCTTAAGGAAATAAATCCAACCAATTCAAAACCTTCAGGAAAAAGAAATGTTACAAATTACTAATAAAGATAAAATGCAAATTAAAGCAAGTTTGTCATTCTACCTCACACACTTCAGATTGGTGAATCTGACAAAAACGGAAAGTGACAAATGTTAGAAAGGCCATAGGAAAACAGGTATATTGAAGTCCCATTGGTAGATCTATGAATTGGTCCCAACCATTCTGGAAAGCAATTTGGAACTATGGTCTTAAAGTTACTAAATGTGTGTACTCATTTGACCCAGCAATACCACTCACTACTAGGACTGTACAACAAGCACATCAAAGAAAGAATTACAAGATCCATATGTACAAAAATATTTATACCTATCTTTCTATGGTGGCAAAGATCTGGAAACTAAATGGGTGCCCATTGTTGAAAAATGGCTGAACAAATTATTGCATATGAATGTAATGGAATTACTATTGTGCTATAAGAAATGATGAGACATTTTCAGAAAAAAACTTGGAAAGAGTTTTGGACTGATGTACAGTGAAATCAGCAGAACAAGGTGAATAATTTATAACATCAACATTATAAAAATGAAAAATTTTATAAGAGCAAAGGATTCTGAGAAATCATGATTCCAGAGGACCAGTGATGAATATTAGTCACCTCATGACTGAAAGGTAAATGACAAATACGCAGAGACACAAATTTTTGGATGTGGCCAATATGAGACGCCATTTTGGTTTATTATGCTTTTGTGTTACAAAATTTTTTTTTTTTTTTGGTGATGGGGAAAGAGGAAAAGAAAAGGGAGAAAGAATAAATACTTGATAATTCCAAATTTTCTAATTAAAAAATTGAAAAGAAGAGACGTCTTTCAAAGCTATGCTTAAAGGATTGTTTCTTAATCTTTGAGGGATAATTTCTTAATTTTGATGACAAAAATTGAAAAGCTTTTGCCTGAACAAAAGTTCTTACAACTAGGATAAGAAGAGAAGCATTTGACTGGAGAAAACCTTTTGTATGAAGAGTCTTTTATAAGAGTCAGATAGTCAAGTTATTAAGCCATAACTTTATAGGTAAATGGTCACTCAAATGGGTTTTTGAAAGACAGGCACACAAACGGTGAATTGTTCCAACCATTCTGGAAAACAATTTGGAATTACGCAAAAAAATGACTGAAATGTCCATAACCTTTGACCCAATGATACCATTGTTAGTCATATATTCCCAGGAGGTGAGTGAAAAAAAGAAAGTCCCCATACACAGAAATATATATAGCAATATTTTTGTGTAGCAAAGAACTCACACACACATGCAAAAAAGAAAACCCATCAATTGATGAATGGCTAAACAAATTGTGGTAAGTAAATGTAACATACCATAACCCTACTGTAAGAAACAGGGAGCAGACGTGTGATTTCAGTGGTATAGATAACTTCAGGCTGTGGAAACTCTCTCTACCACCAAGTTGTCTTCAACTCTTAGTCTTATGGAGTTGCCTAGTGCAAGGTAAAGTAATTTGCCCAGAGTCGCATAGCCTAAATATATAAGAGATAGCATTTGAACTTAGATCTTCCTCAGTTTTCTATCTAATATTTCTATGCTATGATCCCTCTGAAGAAATGACAAACATCATCAATAAAGAGAATCATGAAAAGTCATATAAATTGATACAAAGTAAATTAAGTAGAACCAGTAAAAAATAATATGCCTAATAACTACAACAATAAAAAAACAAGCAAAACTAAATGCTGTAAAATTATAATGACCATGCTAGGTCTCAGAGAAGAGATATGAGAAGGATCCCTTCCTCTGTACCTTCTTTGCAGATGTTGTTGTTGTGTTTGTCCTTTCTTGCTGAAGAAGACCATGCCATCAGAGAAATGATGACATGATTTGCACTTGACTTTGTTTTGAGTGAGGGAGGGCTGTGCAGGTCACCAGCCTCAGTTCTCCTCCTGGGCCATCTGGATCCAGTGACCAGATATTCATCAGGATGACTGGAGATGGCCCAGGATACAATGGGAGACATTGGTCCCTTTGCTCATTTAGGGTGCCCATTAAGTGAATAGACCTATTTAAGAAGTAAACAGGGAAAAGGAAAGGAAAAGGAAAAGAAAAAGGAGAGGAGAGGAGAGGAAAAGAAAAGAGAGGAGAGGAGAGGACAAGAAAGAAAAGTCAGAATTTTTTAAATGTATTGGTTCATTTTTCTGAGCTGCTTTTTTTCCTCTTTTTTTATTCTTGGTTTTAAAGGATGGCTCTCTAAAAGGTGATGGACAGAGGGATACATTAGGAAATGTGACTGACATAGAAAGAAAAGCTAGCAATAAAATTTATTTTTTTAAAAGAACAGCAAGATACCATCCTGACCCAGGACATTTTCCAACCAAATTCCACTCAAAAATATGAGAGGAAGAGATGAAAAATAATAACAGCTCATTTACACAACCTTTTTTCTACAACAATTCTGCAAGGTAAATAATACAAATATTACTTTTCTAATTTTACAGGTGAAGAAACAGGGAAGTTAGTGACTTGCCCAGGATCACATTGCAAATTAGTGATGGAGTCAGATTTTGAGCTCAGGCCTCCTGACTTTAAGGCTTGCCCCACAGCACCATACTGTGTTTGAACATTGGGAGGGAGATCAGTGGGAAAAATAATTAGCTTTGGAGTCCAAAGGCCTGGATTTCAATTCTAGCTTTTCCATTTAACAGTAACAAGTCCTTTAACCTCTTTGGGATTCAATTTCCTCATCTAAAAAGAGGGGAATGATACTACCTACTCTGTCTTTTTCACAGGATTGTTGTAAGGATCAAATTAGATAATGAATTTAAAGTATTTTGTAAACCTCAAAGCATTATATAAATGTTAGTTATGAACAGATTTGTCATTATTATCATTAGTTAAGTAGGTTGTTGTTGGCTGGTTTGGGAAGCTGAATATTGGTTTTCCAGGGAAATGTGTTCTGAGTTTCAGATAACCAATTACAAATACCTGACAAAAAGAAAACACACCTATTCATGACCTGGTATTGGAAATATCTTGAGAGATTAAGGATTTCCTATGGAAGCGTGTTTCTGTCGTGTTCTAATACTAGGCAGTGAGAAGCCAAGTGTCAATGGCCAGTAATTGTACCCAGTTAGGGTTCCGAACAGGACAGATGATTATCTGTGCTAATAGTTATATAGGAACAGGGTCTGGGGGGAAAGAAGAGTTACAGAGGGAATAAAGGATTTGGACCTCAGAAACTGAGGTCATAAGAGTAAAGTGATTAAAAAAATCTAAGTTATTTGGTAGTGATTGTAGACACTGAAAATAAAGAAAATTAATTAAAAAAAGAATAAAGTGATTCCCAAGGAATTATAATGTTATTGGAGAAGCTGGGACAAATTTCCAAGGAATGGTGAAGCCATAGGGTTGGTCCTGATTGGATACTGGGTTAGGATTAAAGGGACAAATAGAACAGCTGAGGATGAGCATGAGAAGTGACAAAGAGCAAAGGAAAGCCAAAAATCTGATGCTGGGAAAACAAATCAGGATTTCATGAAGTTTGAGTAGACATGGGGGGGGATAAGAAAGATTACAGTTGCTGAGCAACAGCATGTGCTTCTGTGGGGCTTCTTGTGTACTGTGAAGTGGTGAACTGGCCTCTGCTATTAATTCTCCCTCTTGACTCTTGGCCATCTTCCTGGAGTTTAGTAACCAGAGAGCATATTAGATAAAAGCATAAATCGATGGTTAGACCAGTCCCCTCACTTCTTTTGGCCAAAGGCTTTTGCAAGACATTTAGATGGAAAAGTAGATAAATGAGAACTTTACCAAATTTTATAGAACAAAATAAAAGAAAGGTGGCATAAGAATTAGAGTTGAAGAATAGAAAAAATATTTTAAAGTTTATTTCATCATCTCAAAATATCACTTTCATTTTTACTTTAGTGGAGGAGTTCTTAAACTGGGGTCCATGAACTTATTGCAATCCTCTGTATTTTATTTTATGCATATAAAATATTATTCTGAAAATGGGGCCATCAGTTTCACCAGACTGCCAAAAGTGTCCACAACATACACAAAAAGGCTAAAAACCAATGTTCTCATTCTTTGCGTTAAATTTGCCAGTCAAGTAACTAGTCATGTAGACAGAGTGAGGGGAAACCAATGGACAACTATCAGCATAAAGGAAATGTCAATTGATTGCTAGGAAAGCTGCTCAGCATACTGAATAGATTCTCTCTGAGGAATATATGAGAGGACGTGGAGAAGAGTCACATGGAACGTTATGAATGCGTTATCATTGACATCATTGGAGGGAATAATCACATAGATGAGATCTCAGATCCATTGGAATGTTGGAATGTTAAAAATAGAGGCTCTTTCAGAAGAGAATGACTGAAAATCATTGAAAGTACTATTAAATTTCCCAAATGAGTATCCAGCCTAATATTTTATATATTCGAATCCTTTGTCCTAGATAACTATAGTTTTGTAATAACTTATAAGCTGCTTGTCTTTGTGCACTAACCTCACTCCCCATCTATACTTTCTTCCCCTGATTGCCCTTCTTGAGGGCAAAGATGTTCTTGCCTTTGTATATGTATTCCAATTTCTGAAACATAGAAAGTGCTTCATATTTGGTTGTTGCCCTTTCATTCCTGCAAAGAATATGGTAGTGGTATCAGACCTTATATAAGGATCCCCAGGGGCCACATATCAACATTACCTATATTCTATTTTATTTTTAATCACATTTAAAATTCCACTTTAATCTAGTTTGATCACACTCCAGAAGGCTGACACCTCTGATCTAAGATATCTTTAGCTCTGATTTTTGAAAAAATAGCTAATATGAAGAGATAACTCACACTTCTATAATATTTTAAGGTTTGTAAAGCACTTTCCTCCCAACAGTATTGTGAGGTAGAGAATGAAAACATTCTCTCCATTTTACAGATGAGAAAACTAAGGTTGTGACTTGCCCATGAAATCTCAGGGTGTCAATGTCCAAGGCAGAATCTGAACCCAAACCTCCCTCTGGAGTTCTGTGAAATACCTCATATACATTTTGAGCCTTATAATGACCCTCTGAGGTAGTCTTTGTGGAATCTGAATTTAAGAACTGTAGGGAATTAGTAGTTAGCTCCTTGGGAATAACATTGCCTCTAGCCTGATTTTTTTTTACAAAGAGAGTGTCCTGCCTCAGTTTCAGATGTCAGGGATGTCAAGGGGAATTGCTGTAAAGAAGCAGGAAGAACTTAAGAGGCAGGAAGGGATCAAGAAGCAGGTTTATTCAGCCCATACTTATGAGCAGAAACATCTTGGGAAAGGGAAGGCATGGCAAGGAATAAATCCTGTTTAGTGAGAGTGAGAACAGAGATTTGGCCACATAAGGGACTCATGTAGGGGCTAGAATAGGGCCCAAATGGTCTCTTCTCTCTCTTACCCCTGCTTGAGAGGACTAGACCTAGCCAGGGTCATATCAGATCTTCTGAGGCAGGGATAGAAGGGATGCCATTTGTTAATGATAAAGGGACACAAGGCTCAGGTTCTGATATGCTAATTAGGCAATCCTAACTTATTAGAGAAAGATCCCCATAATGAAGGGGATGAGGTTGTGCGTAGCACCTCAGAGTATCAATACAGAGCTGGACCTGGCCTTTGGAAGCTTAGGTCTGAATTTTGCTTCAGATACTTTTTAGTTGTATGATCAATGTGAGCCTCAGTTTTCTCATCTGGAAAATAGGGATAATACTACCATAACATGCTATTCACAACCAACTTTACAGGACTGTTGTAAGAAAAACAATTTAAGTACTACAGAACACTGACATGATTATTAATGTACAACAGAATATGAGATATTAAGCTCTGGAAAATTTGAGAACTGAACCTATACCACTCAGGACCTTGACCGAGTTTAGGCTAGTTAAAAAAACAAACCCCTCACTGAGAAGCATGTAGGTTTTTACCTCCTTTTAGGTGTTTACCATTTTCTTCATCCATCTCTCAATTTTGACTTGGGGAATATGGAACCTTTTAATCAGTCAGGAAAGTAGACTGTACTGTCAGTATACTTTGAACAAGGATTCACACATATGCAAAATGAAAGTTACTTCTCTGCAATCAGAGGGGAAAACAATCTTTCCCTCAAATATCACCTAGGTAGAAGGGAGAAAAGTTTCAAGTGACACAGAAATGATTGGTATTTCAGAGAGAAAATTTGATTAGGCATGAAACAATCCTGGGGTGATTTTGAGAAACACTGGAGCAACTGGGAAGAACCTGTTAAAGTAATTGGGTTTCAAGACACAGTAATAACAAAGTCAATTAGAGATGAGTTTTGGCTCTTTTAGCTGACAAGACAGACCTAGACTGCAGACTGAATCAGAGACTCTCTTCAGATCAAAGCTACTGGTTTTATAGTTTGAAAATGTAGAGACTTGTAGACTTGAAAAGGGTCTTAGCACAGAGTAAACACAATAGAAGGTTAAAGATGGAAGAGATATTTGAAGACAGAATATGGATTCTCTGAGCTAGATAAGTCTTTAGAGCTTTGTGAGGCAGAGCAGTATAGTGAAAGCTAGAGATAAGACATGATGTCAAGAAGACCTCTCTCTCTTAGTGAGTATGATCATGTCATTTACCCTTTTTAATACCTTAGAATCTAGTAAGAAGTTTCATCAGACTCATGAGATCATGTATTTTAAAGACATGTACAAGTACAATATAGAAGGCAGTTGTCATTAAAATAGTGTTTAAAATGTGGATGTGCCCCTATATTAACACTCCAATGCAACTGAGATTGCATAATAAGGGCATCCTCTTTACGGGAGCAACTATATCTGCCCATCCTGTGCAACTCTTGTCCCTATCCTATGAATTCTTCTGAACATGCTGGAATCTATCCTCATGTTCTCTCAACCTTGTCAGGATGTCAGTGGAATACAAAGATAGTCCATTGGCTATAAGACCAGTCCATCTTTTTTTATCATTTCTTCAATGATGCATTTTTGCCATTTCACCCATGAAATTCCTCATTTGCTATGTGTTGCAGCCTGTTCACACCCATCAAATGTTTTTCTATTCCTCTTCCCATGGTCCTCACCTTCAACTTTTTGGAGATTTTAATGTTCCGTGACTCACAGTCACAAAGTGTCAGAAAGAGTAATGGTGTTAAAAAGATTGTCCTCATTTATTGAATGCCTAAACAAATTATGGTATATTGAATTAATAAAACATTACTGGACCATAAGAGAGATAAACATGAAGAATAATGTAACAAGAAAAAACCTCAAATATCAATAAGCAAAGAGAACCCAAGTGAAACTATGCTAGCAGAGAAATTTGCTTTATAAACTGTTGAGACATCCTAACATGCAATTAAATCTTATTCCCTCAACTTACCTTTTTACATATGATTTGCCTCCCTTTTCCTCTCTTCACATATAAACAGAAATATATCCATTGAAAAAGAACTATAAAGTAAGCAAAACCAGGAAAACAATATACACCATGACTACAACAATCTAAAAGGAAAGAACACCAACAACACACCCCAAACTAAAAGCTATATACTTAAAATGACCCATATAGACCCCCTTTCCTTTTTTTAGGACTGCTCTTTCTTACTAATCTCATCTAATTCTAGTGTTACAACTCCCCTCAACTTAAGGCTACCTCTAGCTACTCTCCAAGCATTGGGCTACTTCCAACCTTTATCCCCTGGATAGATGTTATATTTTCTACTGTGGAGATTCTTAGGGGTTCGACATGGCACATCTGACAAGCCTCCATCATCACTGTCCTCATAATAGTAGAATATCACTTTAAGAAAAACACTAATACCCAGAATAAATTAAATGGAAATGACTGTGTAGACTAAGGAGTTCCTATCTTCCATTTTCTCGTGTTTCTCAAGTCTAGGTTCATACCAGATGCAGACTAAATCCTTTGGGGACCCATATCTAGATATGTAGATCTAGATAGACTTGATTTCTGTGCAAGCCAGAATGCTAGATCAGTGATTTCATTGCTGAAATGTTTGCAACTTAAAGGACAGAGCACAGGACAAAGACGGAAACCTACATCTGCTGAGTTCATCATTTTGTTCTTGGCCCCCAGGTATATTTGTATACCAAAGATGGAGAATTATGGTAGCTGAACGGTGCTTCATCACTTTAGCACAACACAGGTTCCATCATAGTGTCATTGAATGGAGTTCCTGATATGACTTGAGGGAATGAAGATTGGTGATCAGAAATTTTACGGAAGTTCAGAGGAATTTGCTAATCCCAAGTTGGTTGGCTAAGGGGCAGAGATTTGGAGTTAATGCCAAAAAGAGAGTTGAAAAATAGAAAATCTTAATCTGTGTATGTCTTATGACTTCTTTCTGGTTGTCACTGGTACAACCAAAATGTCCATCTGAACCAAGTGTATCAAAAGAGCTTTAGCACTCCCTTGCAATGGAAAGGTTTACTAGTCAGTCAATTCCACCAGAGGGTAGACAAGAGCAACAGATGGGTCAAAGAAGTCCAGCAGAGGGCAGCAGTGAAAAGTTCAGTGAATTTTACAGTTAGGTGTCAAGAGAGATAATGCAGTGCCTGGTAAAGATAAAGTACCCAGGAGAAATGATGCTATCCTCACCTGAAAGTAGAGATGGGATGCTGCTCAGGGCTCAGCAGAGCACCGTGATAATATATCAGCCAAGGATATTGGTCATTCTGCATCAGAATATGAAATACCCTGGTCATGCCCTATGTATGTGCCCTCCGTGAATGTTCCCTTCATACATGTTTCTTTGCCATAAATGTCCTCTGCAAGGGTCTGTGGCAAAGTATAATCCATATGTAAATGGGAAGAAGCTTTCTTGCCATATGATTTGCTGTGCTGTTGTATTAAATGTCATGGGATCATAGATTTGGGGCTGGAAGAGATCTTGAAATTCATCTATTCCAAAGCCATCTTTTACAAATGAGGAAAATAAGGACAAGAAAGATTTAGTGGCTTGCTCATCCAGACAGGGATATAGCAGAATCAGGATGTGAACAGAGGTTTTTAAGTTTTAATTAATTTATTCTCTGACCTTATAATAGGAAACACATTTGTGGGGGTTTGTGGGTGATGTGAGTACTTTGTGAGTACCTTGAACCCAGAATAGCTTTCTGGTTGGATAGTGTATGGTGAGGGGAGGAAATCTGGGTGCTATACTTATACATTGTACCTATTGGCTCACATTCTCTCAGCTGCCCTGCAGTCAGGTCTCACTGTAATGGGCCATACTCTTCACTCTCTCCATTAGTTTACTTCATCCATTTTTCACATTCACTGAACAGCTGCCCAAACCTCCAGCTGATCTATGGGGCATAGGTACTCGTAGCAGGTGGATTGGGTGCACACAGTCATGTCAGTACGCTTGGTCTGTGAAAGCCTATGTCTAGGGGCCAATTACCTAACTCCCACACCTTTTCCACTGATTAACATTTTCAGGAGAATATTCAGATTGTTGTTTTGTTGTCCAGGGGGAAATAAAAGACTATGGATAGCCTGAACCTTCTCCCTCAGGCACTACAGCTGTTTCCCTTTTATCACCTATGGCTTCATTTATTATCTCCTTAAAGATGATAAACCAGATCTGTATTATACCCTAAATGTCTTCCTGGAATTCCAGATAAGTCAGCTGTTTCCATATTTCCTCTACTTCTCTCCTGGTTCCCCTTAGAAGTGTAGGCATTTCTCTCATGCCCTGGAAATACTGCTTCCACCTCTCTGCCTGCTAAAAATACTTCTTCAAGACCCAGAGTAGATAAAACATATCCTTTAAGAATCCTTTTCTGATTTTCCCCTGCTGAAAGTGATCCCTTCCTTCTTAAATTTCTTGTAGTGCTTTATCTGGATCTTACCTAGATTTTATGCTTATCTCTGTACATGTCTAGGAGAAAAAAAATTTAGGTCTTCAAGTTTTTGAAACGTTATTATTCTTGGGGAAGAAGGAAGAGACTTGCTCTGTTTGACCCTAAAGGTCATAACTAGGAGCAGTAAAAATTGCAGTATAAGGGCAACTAGGTGACACAGTGGACAGAGTGCCAGAGTTGAAGTCAGAAAGACTCATCTTTTTGAGTTCAAATCTGACTTCGGATACTTATTAGTAGAGTCACCCTGAGGAAGCCACCTAATCCGGTTTGCTTTAGTTCATCATCTGTAAAATGAACTGGAGAAGGAAATGGCAAACCATTCCAGTATCTTTGCTGTGAAAACCTCAGATGGGGTCACAAAGAGTTGGACATGAATGAAACACTAAACAAGAAAAAAATTCCAGTGAGAAAAGGTTTGATTCAGGTGGGGCAAAGGAAAGTTTCCTAACAATTAAAGCTATTAGAAATGCAGTCAGTGGAAGCCCATTGTTTAGCCCATGCCTAAACTAAGACAAAAAAAAATCCACCTATTTTAATTTCAAAAATCCTCATTCAATTTTCTCTAAATATCCAACTTTAAGCAAAAGGCAATGTGGAATAATCCTATAATTATGTGATAATAACATAATATATAAACAATATTATTCATATGTATAATTAATTACAATATGAATGTATTGATGTCATAATAATATTAGCTTTTTTAAGCCCTAAAACTATGAGCATATAGTGATCAACGTCTCAAAATCAGAGTCAGCCCTTTGCCTAAGTATCTACTGTCACTTACAGAGTTGGCTTGCGGCATTCTAGGGAGGTGCCCAAATATGCCCCCACAGAGATCTAAAATCTCCCTGGGAGGAATAACACATTGAGTCCTTCCAAAGGATCCACACTGGTCTGTGGGTCTTGCTGAACCATGTCAGCTTCCTGGAGCATCAGCTGCTTCAAGGAACCAGTCCAGGGGATTCTTCGCTTTAGCCCTAGGGCTTGTTCTTTTCATTATTCTGTTCTAAACCTTTTTGATCTTTAAGGCAAAGCTGAAGTCACTGAGAGCACAACCTTCTCAGTTCTTTGCCTTTACTTATGTTGCCTTTAATTGAATTGCTTTACCTTATTGTTATTGCTAAAATTTCTAGAATTCAGAGAATCTTGGGGAAAGGAAACATCCTTGCTCTGCCCTTGTATTTATCAAGGAAACTGCTAGTATTTCACTATTGCAAATAATACTAGATTTTAACTTTAAGTAATATCCCTAATCATATTAAAACATGACCCCCTATGACTATATTTTACGGTTTTTTTAGGGGGAAAATTAAGTGTCGTGCTTTGTCAAAAGCTTATTTTCTGTTAACTGTTAACAAGATCATGTGATTTTTATTACTTTTTAAATGTGATTCATTGTTAATTTTTAAATGCTGAAGCCTTCTTATATCCTTGGCATAAATCCAGGTTGGTTGCAATGAATACTTTTGACCTATTGCTATAACTTTTGCTAAGATTTTATTTAAAGTTTTTATGGTAATATGCATTCGTTATATTAGTTGATAAATCTTTTTTTTTTCTTTCCCTTCCCTGCTTTAGGTATTAGATTTATATTTAGCTCATACAAGTTTGGAAGAATTTTTTTTCCCTCACTTTTTGGAGAATAATTTGTTCAGCATAAGCATTAATTGCTCTTCAAATACTTGATGAGGTTCATTTATAAATCTGTCTGGAACAATGATTCTTGTTGGTTTCCTTAGTAATTCCTCTATAACTGATTCACTTTCGTTTTCTGCAATTATGTTAATATCTCAATTTAATTTTCAGGTTTTGTAAATATTTTTATGTAATCTTTAATATTTAGACCATCTTGTATACCCATTTTGTATTTATTATTGTATTTGTTATAATATGGTGGTTTAAATTTGATATCTGCCAGGCTACTTTCTAAGTTTATAGTATTATTTTCTAATTTGTTCTGTTAATTCCTTTTATTTTCATTGATTTTTTCTATTCACATTTCAAGTTTGGATAATTAAGTGCATGTTTCTCTATTTATTCCTTTTGTAATGATGTTTCAATATTAATTCTTCTTTTAAGTCAGCACTTTGCATCTTGATTTGTTTCCTATAGGTTCTCTCTCATTTCTTTGTCCTGTCTCAACTTCTTGTAATTGACTTAAATTGTTAATTTCTCTTTCTTTCCTTTTGTTTATCTATTTCCTGTCTTCTTTTATCCATCTCTCCTTGCCCAGTAGATGTAGTAGTTTAAAATCTTTTCCCTTCTCCTCCAAACTCTTATTTTAAGTAACATTGTTTCACTACTCCCTTTCCCAAGTTTTCCTGGTTTTCTCTTCCTTATTTTTTTCTCCTCTTTTTCAGTTTCTTTGGAATTGTTTTTTCTTATTCATGGATTATACTCCTACTTGTTTTTTTCTGTCACACACATACGCACACCCTACCACCACCACCACCAGTTTAGTGACTTCAAGAGTTATTTTCTCTTCCTTATTCTCCTATGGACTCTGATACTGCTACCACTCAGGTGTTCATTACCTCACCCCTATGTGAGAATCCTGTTCACTCTAGAAAGAACAATACTTGTTGTGAAATCAGGAAAGTTCTCATTATATTTATTTTATATTCATTCTTCTGTATGAATGGGCAGTTCCCTAGTGGAGTACACTTGTTCCGAGCAGTTTCCAATTTGAATTTCCCACCTGCCTCCTATTGACTAGACACTTCAGGGTTCATAGCCAATCAGAAAACACCTAAACCCCACATCCATGTGGGTCTATCCTCCTGCTTACATTTCCTATTTTCTTTATACTTTGCTTAATAAAAGAACAACAGGTCATAAATTCTTTTAAAAGAATTCCCTGTGCTGATAAAAGGCCAAACCCAGGATGTTTAAGTTTCTTTCAGCATTAGCAGAAGAAGAGTCCTAACATTCAAAACAGTGTTGTGGACTGAAATTCTCCCCCCTGCCTTTAGATTTGTGGATTTTATCCAAAGTACAAGGAAGGAGTTGCTCACCTTTAGAAATGCTGACAAGCAGGCACTCACATCTTGGTGAGTGAAGTGTTAATATTTCCAAGACTTTATTTCTAATCCATTTGTTTTCCTGCCTTCCCCAGAGAATACAAGACTTCTGGTATATTATATATATTTTCTTGGGGAAACAGAAGTTTGGTTCCTCTCTTACACCTGGATTATTGCAATCGCCTACTGGTGGGTCCGCTTGTTTCAATCTTTCCCCATTTCATTCAGTTCTCCATTCAGACAGAACAGTGATTTTCCTAAAGCCTGGATCTAATCATGTCACCTCATTCCACCCCCACTCAATAAACTCCAATGGCTCCCTATTGTTCCCAAGATCAAACACAAAATCATCTGTTTGTCATTCAAAGCCCTTGAAGGACAAACAATTTAGCCCTCTTCTACCTTTCCAGTCTTTTTACTCCCCAACATGTACCCTTCTATCTAGGCACACTGGCCTCAGTTGCTCTGTGAACAAGACACTCCATCTCTTGGTTCCGGGCATTTTCACTGCCCCTCTGCCATATCTTGAATACTTTTCCTCTTCCTCTCCAACTACCAACCTTCTTGGCTTTCTTTAAGTCCTAACAAAAAGCTCATATTTTACTGTAAGTCTTCTACAGTTCATCTTAATTTAGTTCCTTTCCTCTATCATTATTTCCTATTTTTTCCTGTTTGTAGCTTGCTTTGCATGTATTTATTTGCGTGTGGTCTCCATCATCAGCTCGTAAACTCCTCGATGTCAGGGATTATCTTTTGTCTCTTTCTGCATCCCCAGCACTTAGCACAGTGTTTTGTATGTGGCAAGTGCTTAATAAACGTTTATTGATTGATGAATTGACTTTGCAGAGGTGCATTACTTACTCCTGTCTCTCTTTTCTTTACCTCCCTTCTCCCTAGTTATGCAGTTTTCTACTCTGGTATTCCCTCCCATGGAGACACCGATTCACTTTCTAGCTTTAAGAAACTTATTCTGTGAAGTATTGTTAACTTTCGCATATTCCCTTCACCTGATTCTTTAAATTCCCATTTAATCTTTAACCCTTTAATCCCCAAAGATAGAAAAAAACATGCAAATTCTATGTTCTAAGAGTTTAAAATCTAATAATAACAGTGAAACTTACATCCAAATTAATATAATGAAATATAGAATGGTATGGGGGTGGAGGAGAGTTCCAGAAATGCTCAGTATAAGGAGGAAAAATGGCTGAAGCTAGGGATATATGGGACAAACAGGAATAACTTCCTGGAGAGGTGCAGAGGGTGTAAATATATGGGAAGATATGGAGATGCCAGTGTTGGCACTAGGACACTCCCCTACACATTAGGGTTCTCTTATACGTGCTGTGATGGAGATAATTTTTCTTGTTAAAATCCCAGTCTGGGGATGATACAACTCATACTATCTAGTTCACAGTGCTGCTGTGGGAATCAGATGAGATGTGTGCAAAGTGCTTCCTAGATTTGAAAGCACTATACAAATATGAATTATTATTATAACACCATGCTGGCTTTGATCAGCAAATACGTTGGGGGCGGGGGGAGAGAAGGCACAGTCTTAGGATTTCAATTATTTATTATGTGGCAATAGCTTCCATAACGACTACATTTAGTAAAGTCCACTGTCTCGACAGCTCTCACCCAAATGCCTAGGCAAAAAGATTGCTGCTTCCAATTTTGTTCAAGGGTTGAAAATTAGAGTTCTATGCTGTATTTATGGAGCTCATTTCAAACTCATTCAATAGGCCACAGAGGATTTTGGAGGCCAGCTGGACGATTGCAACGTCTGATATAGAAATATAGAGTTAAAAAATTTGAAAGCTTTGAAATCATTTTGTGTAACTTGCTTATTTTACAGAAGGAGAAACTAAGAGCCTTAGAAGGAAAATAACTTGTCTGAGTTATGTTTTTATAAATATAAATAATATATATACACACATATATACATATATACGTACATACATATATGTATTTACACATATGCATGCATATATACATGTAAAATCAACAGTCAGTCATGGATAATTTAGTTTGGAATAACATATCCACATTTTCCACATGCATACATGCTGCTCAGCCATTCAACAAGCATTTATCAGGTAGCTACTGAAGTGTTGAAATGGTATTAAGGAGTATGAGATAGACGAAAGAGAAAATGTAATAATTGTAGAGGAGCTTATGCTAGGACCTCATTACCAGTTCCCTTCCTGGTTCACCATCACATTAAAGGTACCTGGAGGCTGTTGAGGGGTACAGTACATAGAGTGATGGACTTGGAGTCAGGAAGACCTGAGTTTAAATCTGACTTCAGACACTTTCTAACCTCACAAGGTTGTTGTGAAGATCCAGTGAGATGGTATTTGTAAAGCATGTAAAGTGTGTAAAGCATATAGTAGGCACTTAATAAATGATTAATTCTTTCCTTCCTTCTCACCTTCCTTCCTCCCACCTTCCCTCTTTCCTATTATCCTTTCCTTCCTTCTTTCTCACCTTCCTTCATTACTTCTTTGAAACACTCCTCACCTAATTCCATAGGTTAGAGGGATGTGAGAGGGCGTTTAGTCCATCCTGTGAATTTTACAGAGGAAGAAACAGAGCTGCAGGGATTTGCCCATGGTCACAGAGTTAGAGAAAAGTATCACAGATGAGATCTGAACCTGCGTCTCCTGAATTAGTCAGTTCTCTTTTCCACTATATCACAATGTGAAAACCAAGCCACAGTTTTGTGATTAAAATTCTTTATCCATACAAGCTATTAGACCTGTCTGGTAACAAGTGGGAACAGGATGGATCTTTTTGTTCTATATGGTTTCCTCTGTTGGGCACCTGGACAAAAGGGGCTTAGGAAAATATGCGCAAAGGATTCGCTCTAGTTTCTTTAAGAATTTTTTAAATTCTCCATCCAAACTATCCTCAATAACAGCAAATAGGAGAATTTTAGTAGCTATCTCACCAGCCAGGATAGGAAGGAAATCCCCCCCCAAGGGATTACTGTTTGCTTTTCTGCTCCCTTGAAGTAGAATGAGCCCTGGCCTGGGATGCAGAAGATGTGGATACCAGTTCCAATTAAGTGGCCTTGGGCGTCTCTCTGAGCTACAGTTTCCTGATTAAAATCCTTGATCAGTAAGAGTATTCAACTCTGGTAATTCAAGAGGTAAGAAGTAGACTGGAGTTTGGTCAAGATCAAGGGGCTTGCCAAAGGAGGTGCTGTTGTGGGTGCAACACTGTTGATCTTCAACAGAACAAAGGCAACTTTTCTAAATATTAGAATGCTTAGAGTATAGATAAAAACTCTATGTGCCATAGAATACTCGTACAGATAGGTGGCACAGTGTTTAGAGCACTAGACTTGGTGTCAGGAAGACATTAATTCAAATCTAGCCTCACACATTCATTAACTGTGTAACCTTGGCCATATCATTTAGTCTCTGTCTTCCTCAGTTTCCTCACTTGTAAAATGGGGATCATAATAGCATCCACCTCATAAGGTTGTTGTGAGGATCAAGTGAGATGTTTGTAAAACCCTTAGCATAGTGCCTGACACATGGTAGGCACTTAATAAATGATTATTTTCTTCCTTCCTTCATTCCATCCTTCCTTCCTTCCTTCCTTCCTCCTTTCCTTCCTTCCTTCCTTCCTTCCTTCCTTCCTTCCTTCCTTCCTTCCTTCCTCCTTTCCTTCCTTCCTTCCTTCCTTCCTTCCTTCCTTCCTTCCTTCCTTCCTCCTTTCCTTCCTTCCTTCCTTCCTTCCTTCCTTCCTTCCTTCCTTCCTTCCTTCCTTCCTTCCGTCCTTCCTTCCTTCCTTGAAATACTCCTTACCTAACGCCATGTGTTAGAAGAGGTCATTTAGTTCATCACATCCAATTTTTCAAAGCAAGAAACAGTGTCTTCCTCATGGTCACAGAACTAGAAAAAAATTTCACAGACGAGATTTGAACCTGTGTTTACTCATTCATTCAGTTCTCTTTTCCTCTATATCATGATGTGATAACTGTTGGAAGAGAGATATGAACAAAGCATGATGGTGGTTCCCATAGAATAGGGTCTTCATGGATGATGGGAATTAGAGGAGACACTGGGGAGGTGCTAACCTTGAATCAAGTCTTGAAGGGCAAACTCAAACTCAACTGACAGAGTAGAGGGAGGGGCATTCAAGGAGCAAGGTTTTTGAGTGCCATGATCAGAGTTAATGCATTAGAAATAGTCCAATCATATTACTATCTCTCTCATCTTTATCATATTGTTATGTCCAAGCCAGCTTATGCAAGAGGACCTCCCCAACATCGCCATCAGGAAAAAGAATTTGTAAGAAAAGAGATAGAATTTTAAAGCCAAAAGGGAGAGTGAGGCTGAGCAAAATGAAATGACTTGTTCAAAGCCATATAGCTAGCCAGTGGTCACCCTGCCTCACTTACATCTATTTCACCAGAAAGTCAAGACATCATCCATGACGTCATTGTCCTCTTTAAAAACAAAGTGTAAGCAACGACAGTGAAGTCAGTAGCCTAGTCAGGATCCCAACTCAGGTGTCCTGATTACAGATTCAGGCTCTACTGTGCCACATCTATACCCTTCAAACCATACTCAGGAGGCCCTAGTTACCCAGTGGAACATTTCTTTCTCCCCAGTGAAGGACCTTTAAAACCCTTCTGCTGTGAAGAAGAAGCATGAAAAAATGTAGGCATGCATTTCAGGGCTGTGCCTGGTCCCAATCAATCGGGACAGATGAGTTTATGCTGTACTTGGGGGTTGTGATTTTACTACTGTTATGCATGCATCAGATTTTCTCAGTGACGGAAACATTCTGACTCTGACCCCAGAGCCAAGGAGCCAGTGCGGGCCTGAGCAGGGCTAACCCGGGCACCCTCCCTTCTGGGCCCTTCAGTGCTCTAGCTTTCTTCACCTCCCCCATCCCCTGCTACATTCCTGCTCCTCTAGGAAATGGAGGGGACAGTTTTCTGATGCCAACCTGTAAGCCCTAGAACACAGAGAGGAAAACAGGTTAGGAGTACTTCCTAACCTTTTCTCTCTCATCTAATTGGAAAGATCTTTGTTCTACATGGTTTCCTCTGTTGGGCACCTGGACTAAAGAGGCTAAGGAAAATATACACAAAGGGTTTGCTCTAGTTTCTTCAAGAATTTTTAAAATTCTCCATCCAAACAGTCTTTAGGAACAGCAAATAGAGGAATTTTAGTAGATATCTCACCAGCCAGGACAGGAAGGAAAGCCCTCACCAAGGGATTACTATTTGCTTTTCTACTCCCCTGAAGTACAATGAGCCTGGGATGCAGAAGATTGTGTGGCCTTGGGCATCTCTCTGAGCTATCGTTTCCTGATTAAAATCCTTGATCAATAAGCTAATATTCATGTCTAGTAATTCAAGAGGTAAGAAATAGACGGGAGTTTAATCAAGATGAAGGGGCTTCCCAAAGGAGTTATTGTTGTGGGTGTGATTTTGTTGACTTTCATTCAACAGAACAGAGATAATATTCCTAAATATTAGCATATACAGAGTATAGATAAAAACTCTACATGCCATAGAATGCTATGTACTTGGGGCAGCTAGGTAGGCCGGTGGATAGAGCAACAGACCTGCCGTCAGAAAGACCTGAGTTCAAATCTAACCTCACATGCTCGTTAACTGTGTGAACTTGGGCAAATCACTTAACCCCGGTTCGCCTCAGTTTCTTCATCTGTAAAATGGGGATCATAATAGCATTTACTTCACAAGGTTGTTATGAGGATCAAATAAGATATTTGTAAAAACACTTTGCACAGTGGATATTATATAAATATAAGCTATTAATCCACTGGTTATCATCTACTGATCTCTTCCATGTGGGTGTTCATCATAATCATTATGGGAGAGGTAGCAGGTTTTGTGAAAGGAGGTTAGAAGAAGGTAGGCCCAGGTTCCAATGCCACCTCAAACATTTACTTGCTGTGTTCTTTCACCTATAAAATGAGATAATGTATATGAAGGGTTATATAAATGTCAGTTATTATTATTCCTATCATAATCTAGACTGAAAGCTCTCTCCGTTTTCCCAACTTTTATGTAGGCCTTGTGTCAGAGGGTCCCTTCTGCCATGAAGGACCTGGAGATAGTAGATGAGCCTCTAAGCCTCTGTAACTCACTTACTACCAGGACCAGGACCAGCATTAGCACCAGGTGCAACCTAGGACTTGTCTATGATATCTCTCCCAATGACAGCCAGCTGCTATAAAGACACATTAGGCTTACCAAGTTTTATTTATGTACTAAAGGACACAGAAAGGACTCATGCTTAAGCTCATAGAAAGTAGAGATTCATGTTCCCCTTTCGGTAGGTCATTGCCATTTCCCAGGCACTTATATATTTCTTATAAATTGTAGTACTACACTGAGTGGGTTCCATAGAAAGGAGAGAATACTAAATATAGTATTTAGTGGGGACTTTACTGAGCTACCACCTACCTCCATGTAACGTCTATATAATCCTTGTGATATGGTATTTTCCCAGAGGCAACCTCAAGTAAGGGAAAAGAACCTGGGGTTTATAAGAGATTATTCTTTTGTTAAGCCATCTCCTAACCCCAGTCACTGAGATTTATAGTTCTACCCCAAATGGGGATACCCAGCAGAGAGAAAAAACTCATACTAGTGCCCAAAGTGTTACTTGATCTTCCTGTTGGAAGCTCTGTTTCTGGCTCATGAATTTCCTGGATGCTGACTCATCCTGGAAGTTCTCCAAACACTTGTGGCCTCCTCCCTCTGAAATGTCCAACCACTGTTTCAGCCTTGTCAACATGGAAGCATGCCCCCTCCTCCTCTTGGTGAGAATCTCAGAACTTTCATTCTGTGGAGTGACCCATCCTGGTTTCCACTCCCTTCCTGGCTCTGTGCCTGGCTGCTGGACTTCAAAACCATGTCCTTCAACTCCATTTTATGGGTTGTAGTTCCCTCCCCTCATTAGCATGTAAGCTCCTTGAGAGCAGGAACTATCTTTCTTTTTACTTGTATATATATTCCCAGCACTTAATACAATATGTGGCACATAGCAGACACTTAATGAGTCAATTTCTTCCTTCCTTCCTTCCTTCCTTCCTTCCTTCCTTCCTTCCTTCCTTCCTTCCTTCCTTCCTTCCTTCCTTCCTTCCTTCCTGCCTCCCTTCCTTCCTTCTTTCCCTCCCTTCCTCCCCTAGGGACCTGTGTAGTTGCCATAACTTGAAGTATTATTCTGCATAGGGATCCCAGCAAGAGACATCCATGGGGTATGCCCTATGTTTAGCCAACACTTCCTACTGAGGCTTTTGGGGATTCACATAGGTGCTCATACTCTCACTATGTACCTTTCTGCTTCCCATTCTCACTACAACATTTGGACTAGGCCTTGAAAATTACACAGACCACTTCCTGTGGTTCTCCGAAAGGGAGAGAGAGTCAGAGAAGGCAATTACTGCCAATGTCTTCATTTGCTACTCAGAAGACACCACTTCCTCCTTCCCCCAGACCCCCGCCCAGCCTGGGGCAGAGCACTCTTCTTCAGTTACAAAGATGTCTGTCTCTTCTACATGAACAATTCCAGTCCATACCTTTCCATAAATCTATAGGATACACACTCAGAATACCCAAAGGATCATAGATTTAGAGATGGAAGGAATTTTCAAGTCTAGTTCTTTTTTTTGTACATGAAAAAACTAATACTAAAAGAGTTTTAGGTGACTTGTCCAGGGTCATTTAGCTAGTAAATATCTGGGACAGGATTAGAACTCAGGCTTCTTGATGCAAATTCTCATGTTCTATCTAACCTAACTTAACTTTTGGTCTTATGTAACACTAAGGTTCTCCATTTAACACCTCTCATTTTTGACACATGAACGGGACACTTTCTTTTCTGGTCATATAAGTCCTTGATGATGTCTCTTATTTGCTGTTTGTCACCCAAGTCAGCCTTGTTAGTGTCATGTACTCCACTGATGCCTGTGCTGTATCTTTTCACTGCCCTTTGAGTTCTTTTAATTTCCCTAATCCTGTCCCCAGACAACAAATAATACAAAGTTCACCTGCTGGGTCTATACTTGAGGGCTTTCCTGCCAGGTAGGTGGTACCAGAGCTCCTGCAGGAAATTCTCAAGAATCCAGGGGCACCTCCATACCATAATAAGACCCAGAAAGAGAACATGCATAGAGGAGGTATAATAATAAATATTTATTTATTAGGATCTTAATAAATGTTTGTTCAACTGGATTGACTAGTTAGTTAGATGAATGCAGAGCAGTTAAGGTAAGCAGTTCTGAATCTTGTGTCTCAGACAGGTTGGAAAAAAATGTTGAGAGAAGTCTATGAATCTGTAGCCTTCCATCTTGGAGAAAAAGAATGGAGTTATTCTCTGTGCATGAGAGTGAGGCTCCACTCTCACTGTTTAAAATGGGACCAACTGTTTCTTCCATAGTATAACCATGAACAGACCGACCTTTGGTTTGAGTTTTACTGCTATGCTGGTATGTTTAGCTGTTTCTAATCATGTCTGACTCATTATGACCACTTTGGGGATTTTCTTTGTGAAGATACTGGAATTGTTGCTGTTTCTTTCTCCAGTTCATTTTACCTATGAGGAAACTGAGGCAAACAAGGTAAAGTGACTTGCCCAGGGTCACACAGCTAGTATCTGAAGCCACATTTGAACTCAGGTCTTCCTGACTTCAGGCCCAGCTGTTCATCCACTAGCTGACCTATTTATGTGGCTTACTTTAATTAGCTCTGAGATTAGTGCACTCAAGAAGTCATACCTCCAAGTGGTACTGTGGTAGGAGATAGGAAAACTTGGATTCGAATCCTGCTGCAGACACTTACTAGTTGTGGGACCCTGGCTGGGTAAGTTACTTACACCTCTCCTAGACTGGATTTATTCATCTATATCGTAGAGAGGATCTATCTAAAAGTGTTGCTATTAGGACCAAATGAGATAATCATATTTAAAGTGTTTTTGCAAACCAGAAATGCCCTATAAATATATGCCAATATTTTTGTTAGTACATTGAGGCCTACTTGGAAATGGAAAAAGTAATGGATTTTTATTCTTGTTTCCCCTCTTCCCTCCCACCTTTTTCTATGTTCTCCCTCTCCCTTCTTTTGGAGGTGCCCTTTCTTCCTCACTTCCTTTACTCTTATTGCCCAATCTTTGGGCTGAATCTGGTCATGGCCTCAGTCTGATTATCCATTTCACTCAAAGGTTACCTGAAGCAGCTAGGTGGTGCAGTGGATAAAGTGCTGGGCCTGGAGTCAGGAAGATTCATCTTCCTGAGTTCATATCTGTCCTCAGATGCTTACTAGCTGTGTGACCCTGAGAAAATCATTTACTCCAGTTTGCCTCAGTTTCCTTAACTGTAAAATGAGCTGGAGAAGGAAATGACAACTACTGCAGTATCTTTACAAAGAAAACCCCAAATAAGATCACAAAAAAGTGAGACACCACTGAAATGACTGAACAATGAGACAAGGTCATCCAATCATAAGCTGTTAGGATCGGAAGAAATCTCAGAGTTAATAGACACAGAATCTTAGATTTTGAAGGGATATCATAGACTAGGTACTCTGTGGTTGGGTACTCTGAGGGGATCACTATTACAGGTTCCAGTATTTTATGGGTTCACATTCCTAAAACTATAGCTTAAAAGCCCCCACCTGTGAGTTTATCTTACTTTGCTCTATTCAGCAAAAGAAACAATTAGCTCAATTCAACTCCAGGTCCAGTTATAGATCCATAATCTACTTCTAGCTTCTATGTAAAAAAGTTTGAAAGAGGAGTAGGGTCAAAGAGGGCAAAGGTAGTTATAAACGGATAAAAGAGGATTAAGGAAGGAAGATTTAAAAGAGAAAAGAGAATGTAGCTGGCAAAACAAAAAGAGAACGTAGTTGGCAAAAGAGAATGTAATGGGAATTTGGGAGTTTTTGAACAATTAGATGGTTAAGCAAATTAATAGAACAGATTCATGAGTGAGGTAAGTTAGTAAAGCATAGAGGAGAAAATCAAGCAAAACTTTGTACTCCAAAGTGTTATCATCAGCAACATATCCTTGTGATAAGTAGAAAGGACTTAGGTGCCACAAAGAAGATAAGAAGTAGAATAATGGGGACTTAATCCTTGTCAAGAAGTTGGAAAGGTAAGTGACACTTGTACATTTAAGACTCAAAAACACATTTAAACCTTTACTTTAGAAAGAGGGAATTGGATGCTTCGGATAAAAAAGCAGCTGCTTGTCCTCTTAAAGAGTAAGATAGGGAATGACCGAACAAGTTCTAGTATATAATTGTAGTGGAATACTATTGTGTTATCTGAAATGATGAGCAGGAGGCTCTCAGAAAAACCTGGAAGATTTATGTAAACTGATACAAAGTGAAGTAAGCAGAGCCAGGAGAGCATTATACACAGTAAAAGTAATATTGTAACAATGATCAACTCTGAAGGACTTAGCTACTTTGATCAAGACAGTGATCTAAGGTAATTCCAAAGGACCCACGATGAAAAATGCTATCCAGCTCCAGAGAGAGAACTGATGAATGCTAAATGTAGATTGAAGCATACTTTTTAAACTTTGTTCATTTTCAGTTTTATTTTGCTTTATTTTGTTTTGCAATATGACTAATATGGAATTATGCCTTGCATGACTTCACTTGTATAATCAATATCAAATTGTTTGCCTTCTTAAGGATGGGGAAAGGAGAATAGAGGAAGACAATTTGGAGTTCACAATTTCAAAAAATGATTGTTAAAAATTTTTACATCTAATTGGGGAATATTCAATGAAATAAATAAAAAGAATTAATTTTTAAAAAATAATATAATGGAGACAGAAGCCATCAACTGAAAGATCAATCAGTAAGAAACAGAGGATGCTTACATAAAGACAATTTAAGACAGGTCTCTCAAAGAACATAAGTAAAAAACAAAATCTTAATACTATAGTGCACAAAATAATATAATAAAGCTGTCCAGTACCTCTGCACACAGAAAATAAAGCAACAATAAAAATAATCCATATATGACACTCAGAAAGAAATAAAAGCCCAGTGATACAAATTCTAAGGTATAGTGTCAAGGAGATTCAAACTCCAAAGGGCAGAAATTTTTCTGGACTATGATAATATCATGTGGTGGTGCTCTGAACCATCACAAAGAAATTTCAAAGAAATGAGGAACAGAGGGAATGAATCAGGATGCTATCTGTAGGGATAGTGGTAGTAGTGTTGGTACTCCACTAAGTTTGAGGGAAAGAACCAAGTATACAACTGGGGACAACTTTGTTCTCTCAAAAGCCACTTGAGAAAGACACCTAGGCTGATGATTCATTAATCACTAAGTGTTAGTGGAAGCTGAGTTGTTTTGAAATCCAGCTTCTCAGAGAAAGCACCTTCAGAGGGGAAGGAGTCACAGAGTGAGCAATAAGAGAAAATAAGGGAAGGAGAGGATTAAAATTAGCAAAGAACTCAGAAGAAGAAAACTTAAAGACCTTGATCATAAAAAAGATGAACCAACAATGAAAACATTAATAGCATAGGGACATATAGCCTCCAGATGTAGTAAATGAGTTCTAGATTCATGAATAAATACTAAAAATGAAGGAAAATTATTCAATACCTAATGAAACAGAGCACACTAGGGATCTGGGGGAGAGTATGAAACCATTTCATATTGTTCCTGAGTGGCTTAAAGGAGAAATAAGAGTTGTGAGAGTAAAATATATAGTTTATATAGAAGAAATAATTGGCAAAATAGAAAAACTTGAATCTAAGATGACAAGTTGCACTGAAGAAACAAAAGAAAAGACAACTGATTTGGAATGTAAATGTATAGCATAAAGGACAACCTAGAAGAAGAGGAATTCAAAGCAGCAATATTCAAAGAAAGTGAAACTCATACAAGTGAAACATATTTATCCTGAAGATAGGATAAAGACAACTTAGTGATTATAGTTCTCCCAGAAGAACACAAGTTAAAAAAAAATAACCTGACAAAAACAATGTGATAAATAACACAAGAATACTTCTCAGAACTTTTGAACGTGGAAAACAAAGTGCTAGTTGAGAGAATCTGTAGATCAAACCCAGAAAAAAACACATGGTTGAAAAAGTGACATTTGAAACATTCTTAGAAATAAAACCAGACATGAAGACAGTATTTGCTTCTCAAATATTTCATACACTAGAAATACAAGAAAGATAAATAAATACAATGATCAAGGATCACAACAACAAAATAACAACACAGAAACAATTAAGAGATCTCATCTAAATGTACACAAGGAAGCAAGAGTATAAGCAGAGGTAATATAGAAGTGATTGTGGAGAAAAAGACATGAAACATCATGGACTGAACTTCACACTCTGCCTACAGGGTGTTTTCCAAAGAGTTAAATTCTAAAATGAGAAGACATATAAAAAAGAGATAGGGAGGAAGATGAATATGTGATACGCAACTCAAGGCAAAGGCTAACAATAAAGGGAAAATAGCTCTTGTAGTCTCTCATCAAGAAGAGAACCTACAGGAAAATGGATAAGGAAGCAAAAGGAGAAATGGAAAAAAGAGAGAAGGAAGAAACTTTTTTTTCCAATAGTGGGAAGAGGTAGAATTGATGAATGCTCCTGTGGATAAAGGGAGATATTCTATAAAGGAAGATGGAGAACTTATGATGGATATTATATGCAGGGTTTAGATGCTTAGAGAGATCACTCATCCTGCCTCAGAGGAAGAGAAATCAGAGCTCCTGTGAACAGCTAACACTTGGAAGATTGGGAGGGCATGCACCCAAGGAAGAGGTTTTGGAATAAAAGGGGTAAAGTGACCAAAAAAGGAACAAAAATTTTTTTTAATGAAGTGAATAATCAGGGACATAGGAAGAATTCTACCATGGGAAAATGTCCCCTCTATCATTGACAGAAATTGGTATTTTTCCAAGAATGAGTCACAATAGAAAGGAGGGGGCTGGGAACAAATTTTGGAAGACAATAATAGAAACTTTTTGAAGGGGAGCCAAAAAAGGACCTCAACAGTTTTAATCCCATGAGGAATACAGAGAATAAAGAAGGATTAAATAAGTACAAGTAATAAGGGTCTAGAATATACAAAAGGGGAAGATAATGAAAAGAGGGGAGGAATCTATCCTTTCTAGATAAAGAGTGCAGAAAATGAAAATTTAGAAACAAATTAATAAAATAAATTGAAGAGGAAGAGAGGAAGAGGAAAATCTACTTGAATAATTGAGAGGAAAAAGGGGGAGAATTAAATAAACAGATAAAAGCAAGAAAGAAAAAGGAATTAATAAGCAAAACTCCAAAAGGAAAAGAGTAACAAATGGAGAAGGGCAGCTTGAAAGTGAAGGAAGAGGAATGATGAGAACAAAGATACCTTAAAAATTATTTAGCTCAAATAACTGAAGAGTAGTACTGTATTTACAGTAGTAGAGGAAAAATCATATCTTAAAAATCAAATATTATAGACAAATGGAGAAAAATATAAAGCTAATTCTCATAAATTCAGAAGTTATGAGTTAAACAATAAAATCAACCACAAAACAACCCAGTGGTGGAATAAATTAAAAAGCAAAATTCCGCTGATGAGAAACATATCTAAAAAACCAAAAGCATGTACAGAATTTTAAAAGGAGCTAGAAAAAAAAGTACTCTGCATCAAATTAATCCAAAAAAGCAGAGGTTGAAATCATGCTATCAGACAAAACAAAAACAAATATTTTTAAAAAGAGAGGATAAACAAGGAAATTATATTATGCTGAAAGGAAATGTAACAAACCAATATCAGAACTAAACTTATGTGCTCCAAATACCTTCACAAATTAGTAAAACAAAATTAGTTGAATTACAGGAATACATAGATGATAATACAGTGGTTTCAGGAGCTTTCAATATCTATCTCTCACTTCTGCATTTAACTAACAGAAAAATAAATAAAAAGGAAAATATAGAACTGAACAAGTAGCTGGAGAAACTAGAGCTAAAAGATTTATGATATCTTCTAAATGGAAATACAAAAAATATACTTCTTTCTCAGAACTACATAGACTTTTACAAAAAATAACCCTTATGCATTAAGGCACAGAGAATTGTAAACAAAAGTGAAAGGCAGAAATAGTAACTATATCCTTTAAAGATCATAACACAAAAACACTTATCAATTCAGGGACCACAAACAAAAGATGTATAGACATTATAAACACATGAGGGAAATATAAAGCTAATTCTCATAATTTCAAATGCAAATGAATTAAACAATCTGAGACTTAAGAATGAAATCCCAAATAAAGAACGAATCATAGGAAATAATAATTGCATGAAGGAAAATAATAATGAAATAATATGTCACAATTCTGTGATGCTGCTAAAGCAGTCCTCAAGGGAGAAATCATTTTCCTGAAAGTATGCATTAACAAAATAGAATGAGAGGTTTAATGATCTGAACATGCATTTCAAAGATTAGAAAGCCAACAAATAAATAAACCTAAAATAAGCACAAGAAGGAGATATTATAAAATAGAGGAGAAATAAATGGGAAACCAAAAATAGAAATGATAAAATTAAAAGTTGTTTCTTTGAAGAGACCAACAAAACTGATAAACCTTTACCTAATCTGATGAAAAGGAAGAGGGCAGAAAATAAAATCAATAAAATAACAAATTATCAAGATGAAATCACAATAAAATCAGAAGAAACAAGAAGACTCTATTGTACATAAGCATATGCTAATAAAAAAGAGAAAGGAAAAGAAATAGAAGAGTACCTTCAGAAATATAAAATACCTAGATTTGCAGAAGACCAGAGAGAGATCCTAAATAACTCAGTCTCAGAAAAGGAAATAAGAAAAGCTATAAAAGATCTAACAAAGGAAAAAATTCCCTGGTCTTGATGAATTCATGGGAGATTTTTTTAAACTTTTAAAGAACAATTTGTACCTATATCACACAACTTATTCTCAGAAATGGAGAAAGTAAATATTCTACCAGAATTATTTTTTAAGCAAATATAGTCCTAATACCTAAAGCAAGGAAAGAAGAAATACAGAAGAAAAACTATACATCACTGTCATTATTAAATGTTGATTTTAAATTTTTAAACAAAATCCTGTCAACAGAGATTTATCCAAGAAATCATTTATTATGTTCTTCTTCGATATATACCAAGGATCCAAGGATGGTTCAACATTAGGAAAATAACAAACATAATGATTATATTAAAAAATTACAGATCCAAAACTACATGACTACCTCAATAGAAAAAGCCATTTCAGAAAATACAGCACTCATCTATTCTAACAAACACTACAAGACATGGAAATAGAAAGACCTTTTTAATATCAAAAAATAAATCTGTCTAAAACCAAAAGCAAGTATCATATGCAATGGGAAAACACTAGAAACTTTTATAATAAATATAGGATTAAAGCAAGGATGTCCTCTGTCCCCATTGTTATTTGATAGAATTGTGGGATGCAAGCAACAACAATAAGAGAAGAGGAAGAAATTAAAGGCATAAAAATAGAGATAGAGGAGATAAAACTTCCTACTTGCTAATGATATGATGATATGCTTTAAAAATGCCAAGAACTCTACAAAGATTCTAATGCAGATATTAATTACAGCTAAGTGGCAGGCTACCAAATGAACCCTCAAAAAATTATCTGCATTTCCATATAGCATTAATAAAATCCAAGAAATGAAAAAAAGGAAAATTCTATTCCAAATAACTACAAAATGCATGAAGTATCTGGGGACCAATCTATAAAAGCATACGAAAGACTTTTATATATTCAGCTAAAAAGTGTTTCTTTTAAAAAATGCCTTAAATAGCTAAAAGAATATTCAGTGCTCATGGCTGGGCTGTGCCAAAATAATAAAAAATGATGAAACTATCAAAATTAATTTAGATTTTTAATGCTATATCTATAAAATTGCCAAAGGGACACTTGAAAGAACTTGATAAAATAATAACAGTATTCATCTGGAAAAACAAAAGTTCTAGAATATCAGATGAAATGATGAAAAAGAGGTAGGAAATAAGGAGTTAGCACTCAGACCTCAACCTATATTATACAGCAGTATTCATCACTACTATATTATATTGGTTTTGAAAATAGAGAGGTAGTCAATGGAATAAACTAGACAAGGAAAAATTAGAAACAATGAAACCCAATAGCCTAATGTTTGACAAAACAGAGAACATAAATTACCTGGGAAAGAACTCTCTATTTGATTTTTTAAAAATCTGTGAAAATGGGATGTCAGTCTGGCTGAAATTAAGCTTAGACCAACACCTTACATTATATTCCATAATACATTCTAAATGGATACGTGACCTCAATATTAAGAACATAATACAAAAATATTAGGAGAGAAACAGGTCATATATATCTCACAGCTATAAATAAAATATATATATTCTTGCCAAACAAGGGATAGAGGTAATTACAAAAATAAAATAAAATTGATTACATGAAACTGAAAAGCTTCTGCATGAACAAAATGAATATACCTAAAATATGAAAGGAAGTGGTTGAATAGGAAAAATATTTATATCAGATTTCTCTGATAAGAGTTTGGGATCCAAGATACATACAAAATACATACACACATACATACACAGATATAAAACATATACGTACAAGATATATAACTATACATGAATGAACATTATACATATATGCATATATACATAAATCAACATATATTTGTATATTTGTAAATATAAACACATGCATATGTGTAGGGATACATGCATATATGTGTGACTAATAGCAAATTTCCAATAGATAAGAGATCAAATTATATAAGCACCATATGAAAGGATTTTCTAAATCTTTAATAATAAGAAAAATGAAAATTGAAACAACCCTGGGGTTTTACTTTGAAGGAAAAGAGATGTGGACATTCCTAACCCATCACTCTGCAAAGGTGGGAGATCCATAGATTTTTAATACTCAGTCTAAGATTTCCATTGTATTGAATAGTTTTAGTGGGTTTTTTTTCATTTTTTTCTCTTTTTTTGTTTTTAAAAATTAACATTCATTATTTAAGATGGCCTTCTAGAAGAAGGGAGGGAAAGATACTGGGGAAAGTTATGATAACATTTTTAATGTTATTTAATTTTAATAAAATGCTTGCTTTTTTAATATCAGGAGTGACCAAGCCCAGAATGGACTGAGGCAAGTGAAGGAAGAAGTCACAATTACTTTTAGGGTAGATGGGATGAGAATAACTGACAAAGAAAATTTTTGCTTCTTAGTTTGATTCTATTTTCTCTTTCAAGGAGAATGTCCTGTTCAATGGAAATGGCTGGGCAAAATGCCAGAACACATTTGACATCAAAGATAGGTAAGGAAATAATAAAGTTGCCCTTGAAGAATTCAGTCATCTAGATTAAGTATCTCCTTGGGTACTGAGACAACACATAGCTGTAATTTCTGATCCTTTGTCAGTAATATTTGAGAGATCATAGAAAATGGGAGATTAAGCAAAAACAGAGAAGGGCATGTATTATTTCAATTTTTTTAAGTGAAGGAAATAGAATCCACCTAAGAGCTTGAATTCAATCTTTGGGTAAATTCTAGATTGAATTGCTAAAATGATTGTTGGTGACCATTATTAACAGAGGTTATGAAGAGGCAGCATGGCTTCATCAAGAACAGCTCATGCCAGAGTAAACCTGTGTCTTTTCTTGATAGATTACTAAATTGATTGAGGAGTTAGTAAAGCTTTTGATAAAGTATCTCATACTGGTTTTGTGAAAAAAATAGAGAAATGTGTACCAGATTATAATGCAATCAGATGAATTCAGAAAAGGTTGGATATCTGGATTAAAAATAATTATTACTGGTTCAACATCAATGTGATGGTAGGTCTCTAGTGGAGTACCTGAAGGCTCTGTGGTTTTCCATTTGCTGTTTAATATTTTTATCAATGACTTGTATAAAGGGAGAGAAAGCATACTCATCAAATACACAGATAAAACTTAGCTGGGAGGGATAGCTACAAATTGGATTTAAGAGTTAGAATCCAAAAAGATCTTGATAAATTAGAAGACTGAGCTGAATCTAACAAGATGAAATTCAATAGAGATAAAGGGAAAATCTTATACTTGGGTAAAAAATAAAACAACTTTACAAATACAAATTTGAAAGGGAGGAGTACTGTATAGACATCATTCTATCTTAAAAAGATCTAGTAGTTTCCGAGGACTGAAAACTCAATATGAAACAGCAGTATGTGACAGCCAAAAGAGTTAATATCTTGGGCTGAGTGGAGAGAGGCATAGCTTCCTGGCATAGGGAGTTAATAATCTTGTACTCTGACTTCATCAGACCCCAGTTGGAGTAATAATTTTCAGGTCTGGCCACTACAGTTAAAGAAGAACATGGGTAAAATGGAGAGCATATAGCAGATGGTGAAAGAACTTTTGCTTGTGTCACATGAGGGCAGAGTGAAGGAACTCAAGGTGTTCAGCCTGGAGAGAAGACTCAGGAGGGACAAATGAACTGCATTAAAGTCATTGGATCACTTTCAAGTGGAAGAGGCATTATCTCTGTTCTGTTTATCCTCAGAAGGGAGTACAAAAGCAATGGATAGAAGCTTACAAGGAATCAAATTTGAGCTTTATGTCAAGAAAAACAAACAAATAAACAAATAAACAACTTCCTGGTAATTGGAGCTGTTCCTGTGAAAAGGGTTGCCTTGAGAGCTGGTTCCCTCTCCTTGAAGGTCTTCAAACAGAGATTGACCACTTGGTAGATATATTGCATAGGGATTCCTTAGGTGAAGGGATAGAAGTAGATGACTCTTGAGGTCTTTCCCGACTCTGATATTTGGTGAGACTATGATTCTGTATTTCCCCAGCCCATGCTATAGCTTTAGGTATGATTGTATACCAAGCAAAGGAGGAGCTTTTTTTTAGTATAATCAGAAACTCATAGTTCCAGCAGAGGCACAAAAGGCAGAGACACAAGCAGTCTCTGACTGAGATAGGAGAGGTCTTACCAGGAAGCCCTAGGCAGGGACAGAGCAGGGTAAAGATCTAGAAAGGAGGGGAGAGTGAAGAAGAAAAGGGGAAGGTAGAAAAGATAATAGGACGTGAATGGGGAGAGGAAGAGGGAAAAGAGAAGAGAAGAGAGGAGGGAGATGAGGGGAAAGAAGAGTAAGGACAAGGGAGGAGAGTGAAAAGAGGAAGAGAAATGAGGGGAAGGGAAGGAGAGGAATGGAAAGGAGAGAAGGAGGAAGAACAAAGAAGAAAAAGGAAGAAAAGAAGAAGGGGAAAGGAAAGGAGGATGTCAGGAAGAGGAAGAACATGGGGGAAGAGAGACGAGGGGAGAAGAAAGAAGGCAAAGTGATGAGGATTGAGGACAGGGAGGGAAGGGAAGTAATAGAGTAAGAAAATAGAAAACAGTAGGGGAAAACTGATGGCCTGGAATTCTCCAAAAACATATCTTGGCATATCATAGAGGAGTCTGTCTGCTGCTAGTTCAAACCATCATTAATAGAGTTCTGTTTTTTCCTACTCTTTCACTCCTTCTTTCACTGTATAAGGTCAAGCTAGGTACTTCCAAGGCAAATACTTAAAGCTAGTTATATATAACTGGCTCTAGTGCCCAAGGCACTGGAATTATCTGAAGTAAAACTGTGGCCAGAAAAGAGCATGTTTGTCCGAGCAGTTTACTGTAGAAATATTAAGAAAGTCACAAACAACTGAGGATGTGAAAATTCAGAGGTTTGGAAAATAAGGGAACTGTTCCAAAAGCCTTGAGCAGCTGTGCTAAGATAAGGTACACAGAAAATATAAAATGCTCTCCCTGCTAGAGGAAAAGGTGAAAGACTTAGAGAATCCTATTTGTACTTATCAGGAAAAGAAAACTGCCCTGACAAGATGGAAGAACTGATTCAAGAAGTAAAAGAAACTCTTAGACATTTTAGAAGGGAATGAGAAGGAAATCTAAGGGCACAGATTTAGATCTGGAAAAGAGTCTTACTTAGAGGTCATTGAGACCAATTCCCTCATTTCCCAGTTGAGGAAACTGAATCTGAGTGAGCTTAAACAACTTGCCCATTGTCAGAGAGTGTAATGGCATCCCAGAAAGGATTCAAGGCCAGATTTTCTTGACTCCAAGGAAAGTACTTGATCTTCTACATCACACTTAATCATATGAAAAGAAAAGATACTGGAAGAACATGTTACAGAAAGAAAAATGGTTCAAGTGCTCTGAATCACTGGGCCTACACCATAAGAAAATGAAAGTGGTACTAGACATTCTAAAGAAGAGGCACCATGTAGAATGCCACTGGTCTCTGGATTCCTTTCCAACTCTGCAATTCAGTGAATAATAAGCAGAATGAACTCATTCAGCTCTATACTATGCTCTACTTTTGAATCTCTAGCCTCTCTACCTTATCACTTCATGACTTGCTAAACCCAATTCTGGATTTCTTCAACCATCTGCTTTCTTTGCTTCACTTTGAGTGTTATTGAATGCAGTTATAGAAAATCATGAAACTGGGATGACTGTATCCACTACAGAGTCATATTATATTATCTCAAGTGGGCCCTTACTGAAGCAAGGCAATCATTCTATTCCTCCCTAATTGATTTACCATATCATTCTCCATAGCAACTGTTTTAAATCTTTTAATTTCTCCTCAAGCTCTCACAGCAGCATTCCCCCACTCACTCATCTAAGGACCTTGCCTAATACATAATTGAAAAAAAAATTGAGGCCATTCACTTACAACTTCCTCTTTTCCCCACCAATGCCTCCTTATCTATTGGTACTTTCTCTGCTACCTGCCAACACTCATGCCTTTCCTATCCTTACAAAACAACAACATTCACTTGATATTATCATGTCTGATAAATATTATACAAAATATATTCTACCTTTCTTAGTCAAACTCCTTGAGAAAGCCATTTACACTTAAGAGCTCCATTTCATCTCCTCTCACTGATTTCTAAACTGTTGGCAATCTGACTTCAGAAATTCAACTGAAATTTCCCTCTCCAAAGTTTCCATTGATCTCTTAATTGTCAAATCTAATAGAATTTTCTCAGTCCTTATCCTACTTAACCTGGGGCAGCTAGGTGGTGCAGTGGATAGAGTATCAGTGCAGGAATCAGAAGAACTGAGTTCAAATCTTACCTCAGACACTTGACACTCTCTAGCTGTGTGACCTTGGGTAGGTCACTTAACCCCAGCTGCCTCATACTGGATCATCTCCAGTCGTCCTGATGAATATCTGGTCACTGGATTCAGATGACTCTGGAGGAGAAGTGAGGCTGGTGACCTGCACAGCCCTCCTTCACTCAAAACAAAGGCAAGTGCAAGTCATGTCATCATTTCTCTGATGGCATGGTCTTCTTCGGCAGCAAACGATGAACACGCACATCTTTCTTAACCTATTTGGAGCCTTTGGCACAGTTCATCATCACTTCATGGATGTTCTCTCTTCTCTAGGTTATTGAAACACTTGTCTTCTGGTTTCTCTTCTCATCCATTGGACAGTTCTTTAGGCTCATTTGGGCAGCTTGGGGATAGAGTGCCAGACCTGGAGTTAGGAAGACTTGTTTTTCCAAATTCATATCTGGCCTCAGACACTTACTAGCCATTAACAGTTTTTGTCTCAGTTTCTTCAGCTGTAAAATGAGCTGGGGGTGGGAATTAGATGGAGAAGAAAATGGCAAACCACTCCACTATCTTTTCCAAGAAAACTCAAAACAGAGTCATGAAGAGACAAACATGACTGAAAACAACTGAACAACAGGCTCATTAGATGATTCTTCATCTAGATCATGTCAACTAATCATGAGTTTCTGTCTTCTAGGCTCTCTCCTGGACCTTTTATTCTCCCCTTATCCTATTTCACTTGTAAATATAATTAGCTCCCTTAAGTTCAATGATCATCTCTAGGCATATGATTCCCAAATCTATGTATCTAGCCCTACCTTCTCTCCTGAGTGGACATCCTGAAGTAAATGCTATGTAGGTATCTCACATTCAGCATGTTCAAAATGGAACTTATTTTCCCCTCAAAACCCTCCAATCTTCCGAACTTTATTGCTAAGTGGTGACCCTAGGCTTGAAATCTCCATGTCATGACCAGTAGTCCGAATACCAATTGACTTATTCTGTTGTCAAATCTTGTCTTTTCTAACATGACAGTATCTTTCATATCTATATCTATATCTATATCTATCTATCTATCTATCTATCTATCTATCTATCTATCTATCTATATCTATAGATATATACCCTGTTCTCTCTACTCACACAGATACCACACTAGTAGAAACTCTCACCCCCTTTCACTCAAACTATTGTAATAGCTTTCTAATTGGTCTCCTCACCTCAAGACTCCTCATTCCAATCCATCTTCAACTCATCTGAAAAGATGATTTTCCTTTCTCTTGGTTCTGAACCATTCCACCCCCTCCCCCATATATATACATACACACTCCAGTGACTCCCTGTTACTTCCAGGATCAAAGATAAACTGCTAAGCATTTAAAGTTCTATTTAGAAATATTGCTCTTTTCATCATTAAAGCTCTTCACTTCCTACTTTCTTTCTACCTTTCCAATCTTCTGATACCTCATTTTCTTCCATGTACTCTATAATCCATGTACACTAGTCTATTCGCTGTTCTTTACATGTAATACTCTGTCTCCTGAGGATGCCTCCCTGACTTCCTTAAGGACTCATTCTAATTCTTATCTTCTTCAGGAGTTCTCTTCTAGTCCCTGAGTCTTCAAGGAAGTCATGGAGGCAAAGAGTTGGAGGAAGGACATTGCGTGCATAGGGGAAATCCAGTGAAAAGGTCATGGAGTCTGGAAATAGAGAAGAAAACTAGTATTTTTCCATAAGCTAATGCCCATTTTCCTTTGAATGTCTTGAAATCCATTTCCCTAAAATCTATAATTTGTTTGTGGTTATACCTGGAATTCCTTTGTTTTTCTGTTATGAATTCTAAGATGGAAACTCTTTTTTTCCCAAGGTTCCCATCATATCCATTTCACTGAACAGCTCCTATCTTCAGAATACATTTCAGGGTGATAGTTCTTTTTGCTGCTTCCTCTTGAGAAATGGACTCATCAGGAAAGCATGTCAAGATTTTATCCACTGCACTGCTTTTAGTGGAATGAGATTTCTAGATGCTGGTGTAGTTGAAATATTTTACCACTACAAGACTATATTTGTGTTAGAATTATATCACTGCAAGACTAAACTATTTTAAACTGACAGTTCCTTGTAGAGCCGCCATTTCTGCTACATTGTTGTTTTGCTTTTTAAGATTTTTATAACCCTGGGTTGTTTAGCTTCTCCCTTACCTCTCATATTCAATTGGTTACAAAGTCCTTTCAGTTCTAGCTGCACAGTACCTCTCTTCTCCATCTCTGCTTATACATTCACACATTATTACAGGCTCATATTACTACCAGATGACATTATTAATAGCATACTAAAAGATTTTTCTCATTGTACCCTCTTCTCCCTCCAATTCACCTTTCATACCATGGACAGAAAAACCTTCCTTATACATAGATCAATCAAGTGACCAATCAATAAGGATTTATTAAGCATTAATTATATGCCAGGCATTGTGCTAAGCACTGAAGATGCAAACAGAGGCAAAATCTGTCCTTTTCCTCAAGGTCTTTACATTCTAAAGTGAAGCCCAACATATAAATAAATTGACACATACAAGGTGTATAGAGCAGACATGAAAGCTACCTTGGAGGGAAAGACTCTAGAATCTGGGGAAGACCAGGAAATGTTTCTTGCAAATAGTGATATTTGAAGGGAAGAGCTAAGATGGTGAACAAAAGGTAGTGACTAGCCTGAGATCTCCCCAAAACCTATTTAAATACCTCTAAATAAACATATTTTACAATTCCCGGAGTGGTAGAACCCATGAAAGGATGGGGTGAAATAATTTTCCAGCCAAGACAACTTAGAAGATCAACAGGAAAGGTCTATTGCACTTGGGTGAGAGTGGAACATACTCTAGTGCAGGCCATACCGGCTCACACCAGGGCCATGGAAAACCATGGGAAATTTGGAAAACTATGGCTTTGGGAGCCACTGAATCGTCAGCAGCAACTTCTCAGCCCACAGATGGTAAGGGGTCAGTTCCGGGGTGAGGAAAAGCACTAACACAGCAAAGCTTGTGGTCACAGTGGAGTGGACACCCTCATCACAGGTCCAGGGCAGAAAAGAGTCCTTGTGGTCGCTCACAGAAAAGAGCATAGGCCAGGAGAGCAGTAAACACAACTCTCCTTAGGTCATACTACTTTGGAAGAACTGAAAGCTTACAGGTCCCTAGAAGTATCTCTGAAAACAGCTGCACAAAGCCCCTGAAGCTTGGGACAGTGCGCTCTCCACCCAGAAAGCAGAGCCCCACTTTGGCAAAGATTTAAAAGTCAAGAAATAAGTTGAAAAAAATGGGCAATTGACAGAAAAAAAAATCTGATTGTTGAAAGTTGCTATTGTGATAAGGAAGATTGAAACACACATTCAGGAGATAACCAAGTTAAAGCTCTTACATCCAAATCCTCCAAAAAATATGAATTGATCTCAGACCATGGAAGAACTCAAAAAGGATTTGAAAATCAAGTAAGATAGGAAGATGAAAAATTGAGAAGAGAAATGAGAGTGATACAAGAAAATAATGGAAAAAGGGAATCAACAGCTTGGTAGACACAAAAAAATACTGAAGAAAATAACACCTTAAAAAACAGGCTAGGCTAAATGGTAAAAGAGGTACAAAAATTCAATGAGGAGAACACCTTGAAAAGCAGAATTAATCAAAAGGAAAATGAGACACAAAAAAATCATTGAAGAAAAAAACTCCCCCAAAGTAGAATTAGTCAAATGCAAAAGATGGTACAAAAGATTACTGAAGAAAATAATTACTTAAAAATTAGAACTGAGCAAAAAAAAGCTAATGACTTTATGAGAAATAAAGAAACAATACAATAAAAGCAAAAGAATGAAAAAGTAAAAGATAATATGAGATATATCATTGGAGAAACTGATCTGGGAAATAGATCCAGGAGAAATAATTTAAAAATTATTGGACTATCTGAAAGCCAAAGTAAAAAAAAAAAAGAGCCTATACATCACCTTTGAAGAAATTATCAAAGAAAACTGCCCTGATATTCTAGAACCAGAGGATAAAATAGAAATGAAAAGAATCCACCTATCACCTTCTGAAAAAGATTCCAAAATGAAAACTCCCAGGGATATTATAGCAAATTCCAGAGCTCCCAGGTTAAAGAGAAAATATTGCAAGCAGCCAGAAAGAAGCAATTCAGATATCATGGATCTATAGTCAGGAAATATAAGATTAGCAGCTTCTATGTTAGAGGATTGGAGGGCTTGGAATATGATATTCTGGAGAACAAAGGAGCTAGGATTACAATCAAGAATCACCTACCCAGCCAAACTGAGCATAACCTTTTAGGAGAAAAACGGATATTCAATGGAATAGAAGATTTTCAAGCATTCTTGATGAAAAGACCAGAGCTGAATAGAAAATTTGACTTTCACATACAAGACTTAAGGGAAGAATAAAAAAGTAAACAGGAAAAGTAAATAATAAGAGATTTAAAAAGGTTCAACTGTTTACATTCCTACATGGGAAGATGATCCTTGTAACTCATAAGAACTTTCTCTTTATTACTTCAGTTAGAAGGAGTATATGTAGACAGAGGACACAGGGGTGAGTTAAATGTGAAGGGATGGTATCTAAAAAATAAAATTAAGGGGTGAGAGAGAGGAATGCACTCGGAGAAAGTAAGCAAGAAGTAGAATGGGATAAATTATCTAACATAAAAGAGGCAAGAAAAAGTTTTTACAGTAAAGGGGAAGATGGTGGAGTTGGGGGTTAGTGAGTGAACCTTACTTTCATCAGAATCAGCTCAAAGAAGTAATAACACACATACTCAGTTGGGTGTAGAAATTCATCTTACCATACAGGAAAGTCAAAGGAGAATAAGATAAGAGAAGGGGGTAGGGTGATAGAAAGGAGGGCTGATTGGTGGAGGGGGTAGAAACAAAACACCATTAAAGAGAGATAGGGTGAAAGGAGAGAGAGAATTGAATAAATTAGGTATAGGATGGAGGGAAATAGAGTTAGCAATAGTAAATGTAAAAAAATTGAATCAAATTCTTCTGATAAAGGCTTCATTTTTCAAACATATGTAGAACTGAGTCAAATTATAAAAATAAGAGCCATTTCCCAATTAATAAATAATCAAAAGATATGAACAGTTTTCAGATGAAGTAATCAAAGTTGTCTATAGCCATATAAAAAAGTCTTTAAATCACTATTAGAGAAATGCAAATTAAAACAATTCTGAGGTACTACCCCATACCTATTAGACTGGCTAATAGGAGAGACAAGGAAAATGAAAAATATTGGAGGGAATGTGGGAAAAATGAGACTCTAATGCAGTATTGGTGGAGTTGTGAACTTATTCAACCATTCCATAGAGCAATCTGTAACTATGCCCAAAGGGCTATAAAACTATGCACACCCTTTGACCCAACAATACTAGTCCTAGGTCTGTATCTGAAAAAAGATTAAAAAAAGAAAAGGGAAAGGGATCTATATGTACCAAAACATTTATACCCGCTCTTTTCTGGTGGCAAAGAATTGGAAATTGAGGGAATGGTCATCAACTAGGGAATGACTGAACAAATTGTGGTATGAGATAATGATGGAATACTATTGCACTATAAGAAATGATGAGCTGAATGCTCTCACAAAAACCTAGAAAGACTTACATGGGCTGATTCAAAGTGAAATGTACTATCTACAAAGTAAAAGCAATATTGTAAGATGACTTAGATATTCTCAACAATGACCCAGGACAACTCTGAAAAACTTATGATAAAAATGCTCTCTATCCCTAGAGAAAGAACTAATGGTGTCTGAATACAGATTGAAGTATACATTTTACTTTATTTTTCTTGAGTTATTTTGGGGGTGTTTGGAGGTCTATATTTTCTTTCTCAACATAACTAGTATGGAAATATGTTTTGCATGACTACAAATGTATAATATATATCAAATTGCTTGCCTTCTCAATGAGGGGGGTAAGGATGGAGAAAGGGAAAGAATTTGGAACTCAAAATTTTAAAAACAAATGTTAAAAATTGTTTTATATGTAATTGGGAGAAAATTAAATATTGATTTTTTTAAAAGACGGCGATATTTAAGCAAAGTCATGAAGGAGGCCAGGAATTCTAAGTGGTGGGTGTAAGGAAGGGCCATAGATCCTTTTGTTTGAATATCATCAGGGATTCTTTTTTAAAAAAAAAAAAGGAAATAATGTGGTTTTATTGTCAAAATTCACATACTTTTGCATATGATTTAAGTTAAATATAAATGTGCACATATACATTTCTTCTAATGGCCTACATAAGGGATATGTTTAATTCTCAAAACATGTAGTTCAAATATTCACTATAAAATTTCACAAATGCTTCCCCAAAGTTGTAGAATCTAGTTTCTTTCTACTTGAAGAGTTTTCTCTTAGATTTTTTTAAAAAAAATTTGATCCTTTATATTCCAATGATCCTAATGATATTTCATTACAATGGTGCATAGAGTACTGTATATGTTTTATTCTATTTATTTTACTTACAAAAATTTCAACAAAATGTGGCTTACTGTCAGTCAACAAATCTGTCTAAGAACTATGAAAAACAGAAACTTTCTCATTGAGAATGATTGCAACTGAAAATACACATTAATTTTCAAAACTATATGCAACCTCTAAAATATGAAGTTACAGTCTCTCCTAATAAGCAAGTACTTAAATCCTACTATTGTGCCCACGTTTAGCAGGAAAATGAATTTTCCTTACTATTATAATTTTTGTTAAAACAAAAATGTGCAGATTTTAATATGCTGTAATTTACTCGATTGTTTGTTCTTAACATCTATAAAGTTCCTTTACAAAAGTGAAAAACTGATGCAAGTCTTCAGCATTGCAGAATCTTTACCAAATATTACATAATATCCTAAACAATATTGTCTTGGTTAGTTGTAATAATTTTCCTCTCTTTGTAAAGGGTAATTCCTTGAGTAGACACTGTTATTCTAGAAGAGCAATTAACTTTTTCATTACAGAAGTCGCAAAAACTAAAAGGCGTTTTTGAAAAATAAAATCATGCCTTTTGATGTCATTGTCACCTTAAAAAAGCTATTTGTTTCATTTTCCAACTCTGGGGAAGATTCTTGTATAATTTCTCTCAGTTCTTTTGTCAAGTCAGTCAGCAACTTACAGAGCTATTTTCTAGTCTGAAAAATGAGCTTGATGTTGTAAGTTGTAATGGAATATGTATACTAACACCACAAGAATAATTTCCCTAAATTTTAACACTATTAATTAAGAGCTCCATTTTCCTTAAATTGCATTTATTCTTTGGCATGGGTTTAGCATATAGGCCATCTTCAAGAGGTATTCCTTGCTGAGACGAATCTGAGCACCATGCAAAGAACACAAAGCTTAAAGAGTTTGAAGCAATCTATAGTTGCCAGAGAGAGAAGCACCAACATCTGGGTTTTCAAAACTGGAGGGGTCCTTCTTGGCTTCCCAGAGTCTCATCTGGCCAAACAAACACTTTCAAAAACTAGTCTGTCACATCTTCAGGGATTCATTATTGCCTACCTAGAAAAGTTCACACTCTTCCATTTGGCACCCAAAGCCATAGATACTTCTCAATCTGTCATCACCTTCTTTTTTCAGCCTCATTTTATAATTTTCTCCTTGTATTCTACATTCAAAACAATTTGAATTTCTCTCTGTCTCCTGAGTGTGGCCTGTGTTTTCCTACCTTGATGCCTCGTTTGTTTCCTTTACATTCTATATGCTTCATTTCCCCTCTTTTCCTTTTGAATTCTTACCTATCTTTTAAAGCTTAACTCAAATATCTTTTTCTCCACAATGTTTTTTAACACCTCCAGATGATCTTTCTTTTCAGATATCTCCCCAAACCTCTCATGTTTTGCAACTCTAATATATTTGTCAAAATAACTCTGTTATATGTTCTTCACATAATGTTGTATTTCTGTATTTTTATTAGGCTATAAGCTTGAAGAAGGTTACAACCAGTGTTTCACCTAACTTTGTATTTCCCTCAAGGTCTACATATGTAACATATGCTTTGTAATTGGTTGTTGAATAAAGAAATAAATTGGTATTTTACCCTTATCCCAGGTTCATGATCTCTATCAGAAAGTCATCATCCAAATCCTACTGCAGGTTGAGCAATCTTTAGTTTACCCCTTCAATGATATAATTTCTTTCTCTCTCTTCTTTTATTTTCTCTAACATGTGCTTCCTTGAACTTCCATCCTAGAATTATGAATTTCCCTTCAAGGCAAGGCTACCTCTTCTTAACACAAATTCTATTTTGACATCTCTTCTAGAAAATTTCTCTCTCTTGAAAAAAGTATACCTTTCTATTACCATATTCCAGGTTTGAGCTACATCCCACTTATTTCCACTGAACCATATACACTTCTTTCTGTTAAAATTTTAAGCATGTATTGTCTGTCACCTATATTCTAGATGTTGGTACATAGAGGTTTGAGGTAAATATTCTTCCTACTTCTTCCCTACTCTGAATTTCCAAGTATTACTACTATTTCATCTGATAATTTTTTCATTTACTATTTATTTCCATTTACTACTCCATTTATTATTTATAACTATTTTGATCAGACCAGCAAATCTCCAACCAAGTATATTTTTCTTTGTGATCAAGGGATTTATTTTATCATTCTTTATCTTAATTCATAGTTCAGAGGGGAGGGGGGAATCTTGTTAACACCTTCTATATAGACAGCTGGTTGCTTTCAATATTTTCTATTCTCTGACATAATCCCAACTTTCTACTTAAAGAAGGGATGAAAACCAGACTTTTGCTGGATCCCTACACTGCCCTTACTACTGTATCTTTTTTAATACTGTATCATTCTGTTGTAAGCCAAGTTCCCTACACTGTCCAGCTTTTCTTTCTGTTCTCCTAATTTAATCTAGACTTCCAAGTTTAGTATTCACTTTATTTTTTAAATTTTAACTGATCCTTTTATTGAAGTGAACAGAACCAGAAAGACATTGTACAGAGTTAGCAGCAATATTGTAATGATAGTCAACTGAAAAAGACTTAACTACTCTGATCAATACAAAGATCTATGACAATCCAAAGGACTCAGATGAAAAATGCTATCCACCTCCACAGAAAGAAATGATGAACTCAGAGTGAAGAGAAACATATTTTTTTACTTTATTTTTCTTGCTTTTTTTGCAACATGGCTATTATGGAAATGTGTTACATGATTTCACATGCCTAATAGGTATCATTGCTACTCTTAATGGATGAAGGAGGGCCTGAAAAGAGGAAGAGAAATTGGAACTGAAAAATTTTTAAATGAATGTTAAAAAAAATAAAAACAATTATTTCCCTTCTCTCTCCCCAAACCAGTGTTATCACTTAATAGCAAAGATTTTAAAAGAAAGAGAAAAAAGTAGCTCAGCAAAACCAGTCAACACACAGACCCTGTTCCAGATAATATATGCAATATTCTGCACCCACAGCTTCCTACCTCTATAATGAAGGAACTGTGGTGTATTTTTGTTCATTCTTCTCTGAGGAAAAGCTAGATCAATATAATTATACATCATTCAGTTTCATTTGATTGGGTTTTTTTTTCAGTTTGCTTTATAGTTGTGAATATTGTTTTCCTGGTTTTTCTTATTTCATGCTGTATCATTTCATATAAATCTTCCTAAGTTTCTCTGAAATTCTTCATGCCCTTCTTTTCTCTTGGTGCTCTAATGTTCCATTGGGTTCTTGTACTACAATTTGGTCGGCCATTCCCCAATGGATAAACTTCTATTTGTTTTTCCAATTCTTTACTACTCCAAAGTACTATTATTAATATTTAGATTGCAAGCCCAGGGCTCTTTCCATTAGTCTGAACTTCACTTTGAACCTGGAAAGTGAGGAAATCCCCCTCCCTGCAGATGCTCTAGGATTCTTTTTCCTCCTGTATGTTTATGTGAATTTATATGTCTTCTTAGCTAGCATGTTGTTTGGGTTAACCTAAGGGAGAGTGCATAATTCAGAAAAAGGAACAGTTATCTATATACTTTGAAATGTTGGAATCTTGTTCACTTAAAAAATAATCTGAATACCCTGGAGTTCCCCCCCCCCCCCCCCGCTACAACCATACGTAGGTCCCTAGAAAAGGTATTCCAGGTTTGAGGCATGTGGTAGGTCAGAATCCACTTAAAATCATAGCTAATGGGGGGGCAGAGCCAAGATGGCGGAGTAGAAAGAGGCACATACACATAGCTCCAAACCCACAACCCACAGATCGGCTACAGGGGAGCAACTCACGGTGAATTCTGCACCCAGAGGCCACGGAATATTGGAGCGAGGGAGATTTCTGTTCTGGAGAGACCTGCAAACCTCTTGCAGGGGATCCTTCGCGCTGCGGACTGGGCACTGGGACTGGGAGCAGAGGGCAGCCCTGCAGCGGCCACAGCACCGAGAGGAAAAGATCCGAGCGGGCTTCGGGGATGGGATCTCCAGCGGCCTCGCGGGTCCCTCCACCCACAGAGGGACCTGCAAACCTCTCGCAAGGGGTTCGTCGCACTGCAGACGCGGAGCCCAGCCCAGCCCAGACCTTCTGCAGCCACAGCACCAAGAGAAACAGACCCGAGCAGGCTTCAGGGACGGGATCTCCAGCGGCCGCACAAATCCCTCCGCCCACAGGTGACGGGGGTCAGTGAGAGAGTCTCTTTGGCGGGTCGAGAGGGGAGTGGGGTGCCCCCATGATTTGGGCCCCCTTGGGAGGTAGAAGCTTAGAGGCGGCTGCAGACAGGGGCTCCCCAAGCAGGCGGGAGCATGGATCCATTGTGGAAGGTCTGTGCATAAATCCCCTGAGGGAACTGAGCCTGAGAGGCGGCCCTGCCCCACCTGACCACCTGAACTTAATTCTCACACTGAGTAGCAGCCCTGCCCCCGCCAAAAGCCCTAAGGCTGGAAGCAGCATTTGAATCTCAGTCCCCAAACACTGGCTGGGAGGACCAGGAGGCGAGGTGGGTGTGAGGAGAATATTCAGAGGTCAAGTCACTGGCTGGGGAAAATGCCCAGAAAAGGGAAAAGAAATAAGACTATTGAAGGCTACTTTCTTGGAGAACAGACATTTCCTCCCTTCCTTTCTGATGAGGAAGAACAATGCTTACCATCAGGCAAAGACACAGAAATCAAGGCTTCTGTGTCCCAGCCCACCCAATGGGCTCAGGCCATGGAAGAGCTCAAAAAGAATTTTGAAAATCAAGTTAGAGAGGTGGAGGAAAAAGTGGGAAGAGAAATGAGAGAGATGAAAGAAAAGCATGAAAAGCAGATCAGCTCCCTGCTAAAGGAGAACCAAAAAAATGTTGAAGAAATTAACACCTTGAAAACTAGCCTAACTCAACTGGCAAAAGAGGTTCAAAAAGCCAATGAGGAGAAGAATGCTTTCAAAAGCAGAATTAACCAAATGGAAAAGGAGATTCAAAAGCTCACTGAAGAAAATAGTTCTTTCAAAACTAGAATGGCACAGATGGACGCTAAGGACTTTGTGAGAAAGCAAGATATCACAGAACATAGCGAGAAGATTGGAAAAATGGAAGATAATGTGAAATATCTCATTGGAAAAACAACTGACCTGGAAAATAGATTCAGGAGAGACAATGTAAAAATTTTGGGACTACCTGAAAACCATGATCAAAAGAAGAGCCTAGACATCATCTTCCATGAAATTATCAAGGAAAACTGCCCTGAGATGCTAGAACCAGAGGGCAAAATAAATATTCAAGGAATCCACAGAACACTGCATGAAAGAGATCCAAAAAGAGAAACTCCTAGGAACATTGTGGCCAAATTCCAGAATTCCCAGGTGAAGGAGAAAATATTGCAAGCAGCTAGAAAGAAACAATTCAAGTATTGTGGAAATACAATCAGGATAACACAAGATCTAGCAGCCTCTACATTAAGGGATCGGAGGGCATGGAATAGGATATTCCAGAAGTCAAAGGATCTAGGACTAAAACCAAGAATCACCTACCCAGCAAAACTGAGTATAATACCTCAGGAGAAAAAATGGTCTTTCAATGAAATAGAGGATTTTCAAATTTTCTTGATGAAAAGACCAGAGCTGAAAAGAAAATTTGACTTTCTAACACAAGAATGAAGAGAACCATGAAAAGGTGAACAGCAAAGAGAAGTCATAAGGGACTTACTAAAGTTGAACTGTTTACATTCCTACATGGAAAGACAATATTTGTAACTCTTGAAACATTTCAATATCTGGGTACTGGGTGGGAGTAAACACACACATGCACACACGCACACATACATAGAGACAGAGTGCACAGAGTGAATTGAAGAAGATGGGATCATATCTTAAAAAAAAAATGAAATCAAGCAGTGAGAGAGAAATATTGGGAGGAGAAAGGGAGAAATTGAATGGGGCAAATTATCTCTCGTAAAAGAGGCAAGCAAAAGACTCATTAGTGGAAGGATAAAGAGGGGAGGCGAGAGAAAAACATGAGGTCTACTCTCATCACATTCCACTAAAGGAAAGAATAAAATGCACACTCATTTTGATAGGAAAACCTATCTCACAATACAGGAGAGTGGGGGACAAGGGCACAAGCAGGGTGGGGGGGATGATAGAGGGGAGGGCATGGGGAGGAGAATGCAATCCGAGGTCGACACTCATGGGGAGGGAAAGGATCCTAAGAGAATAGAAGTAATGGGGGACAGGATAGGATGGAGGGAAATATAGTTAGTCCTATACAACACAACTAGTATGGAAATCATTTGCAAAACTACACAGATTTGGCCTATATTGAATTGCTTGCTTTCCAAAGGGAAGGGGTGGAGAGGGAGGGAGGTAAAGAAGTTGGAACTCAAAGTGTTAAGATCAACTGTAATGTTCTTACCACTAGGAAATAAGAAATACAGGTTAAGGGGTAAAGAAAGCTATCTGGCCCTACAGGACAAAAGAGAAGACGGAGACAAGGGCAGAGAGGGATGATAGAAGAGAGAGCAGATTGGTCACAGGGGCAATTAGAAGCTTGGGTCTGGGGGGGCGAGGGGATAAAAGGGGAGAAAATTTGTAACCCAAAATGTTGTGAAAATAAATGTTATAAGTTAAATAAAAATAAAAAAAAATAAAAATAAAAAATAAATCATAGCTAATGATCCCCATTGGTGCATTTACTTTTGCCTTTCAGACAGAGGAAACATTAATGCAGAAGAAAAGGTATCTGATCAAAGAGCATAGAAAATAAGGTGACCAGAAAGATGCTCCTATGCATACATGAGGTAAATTCTCTTTGGGGTACCATGCCACTATTAAGGAAAGGTGAACATATATATCAAATAAACAGGTGATCAAAAACTGCACAGAGGACCCTCAGGTAGGGACTGCATGTGACTGGGGAATATACTTCAAGGAACATACACTAGAAATTCATGTACACATATGGAAGGCATAGATGCCTGGAGCAGTTATGGTGAGGCATGTGCCTAGATGCTGGTTTTAGATCCTTTCTTCCAGACTTTGGTTAGAAAATTCCTAACAATTCCTGTTAATCCCCTAACTTCGATTCTGTGCTTGAAAAAAACATTTTGGGTCCTCTGGCCAAATTTTCCATAAATGTTCTGGGAGAGACTGGGGTGACTAGGTTCACTTGAACTTCAAGATCCTTCTTGGTGGCAAATAAAACCAGGGCTGCAAACCAGTGCTGAGTAAACGAGTCAAGGCCCATATAAGTGATTCTATTCTGCAGATTTAATATCATCAGCATTCCTAATCCTATTTGTGCTGCTTTCTGACCAGCACCAAACATCTGGTCTCTGATTTTTCTTTCTCCTTCCCTTGGGTGGATGATAGAAGTGGTGGTTATTTTATAAAATGACACATGCATAAAAATATGAAACAGATATGAAGACTCAGACAGTGAAGTATGACTACTCCTCATTGTTTAAGGACTTGGTTCAGACTGCCACTAGAATTAGCTAGGCATGTAGCAGGGTGATAAGTAGAAGTAAATGATCACAGACTGAATCCTGGGATCAACATTCTACAGATCAGAGATGAATAGAGAAATAGAGGCTATGGTTAGAATTCTAGATTAGAAAATGGTCAAGGATTTGGCAACCCAAGTAGCTTGAAGATCTTTTGGAGTTCAGAGAGGTATCCTTGAATGGGTTTAATTTTCTTCAAATCAATATAATGATTAGGGTCCAAAAAATCTTTAATCTCTCACTGAGGCTTCTTGGAAGCCACTTTTCTTAAATTATTCATTAAGAACCATCCATAAAGACAAGCTGGGAGAATTTCAAGTGGCTTAGGCCAGATTCAACACATTTCATCATTTGAGTGATGGATATGTGCGTGTGTATGTGTGTTTTCATCTTCCTTTTGGTACTAAGATCATTCATTCAGTTTCATGAAAATACATAATCCCCAAGCCCAAGGTTTAGATTCTTCTTTCATTCTCAATTCCAAGCATCTGTCTGCCCAGAAACAAAAACAATGTGGATGGCAAATGATGAAGGATAAGATGAGCTATCTTTTAAAATAAATCTTTGAAGCAAAAATACTGTTTAAGAAATTATTAGGGAAGTGACCCAATTGTGACTGGCATCTCTAAAGGTCATCAAGGATATTTTGCATAGATAAATGGAAAAGATTTCTTCTGAAGTGCTACTCCCATGACTCATCTTGACATGGAGACTCATTCTATGTCTGCAAAAGCTGACAGTGGAGTAAAAGCTCTGGCAAATACAACTGAGCTGGGAAAACTTGAGTATAAGCCTAGCAAGGGATTCTAGGTTGCTGGAGGATCAACCTTGCTAAATTTAGAGAGACTCATCCCTTGGCTGACCACAAGGTGATTAAGTTTTTGGCCACAACTCTCACAGATGATCTACTAAGGTATTAAATTAAAAATTGCAATATACATCAATGATGTATTGCCAACACTAATGAAATTATGATTATAAAATATAAAGGAAAGAATACTGCACTGAAAGGTGAAAAGACCTAAGTTTTATTTTTGGTTCTCCTGATAAGTCTTTGTGTGACCTTAAGTAAATAACCTGAGTCTCAGTTCTTTTATCTGTAAATCTAGATTTCAAAGATTAACTCGAACTCTAAAATGTTAAAATTCTATAATTCTAGAGAGAAGGTTGAATGGTAGAGTAGGCAATAATTTGGAATGAAAATTCCTCCTGTATAAGTATTGTAATGGGGGGTCTGGCACATGTGAAGGCATAGCAAATTCACCACATAGAAGTGATTGGTTGGGGAGCTTGTTTCTGAGTCACGATGATGTATAATCAATACCTAATACGTAGTTATCATTATTCCTACTACAGCTACTATAATACCAACAATTGCTACTATCACTAATCATCATATGGTAAGTATGATTCAGCTCATTATCCCAGAACCTGAGCTATATCTCCCTTTTGGGGTAGAAGAGGTACACTGAGAGTGTTTCCTTTTTAATGCTATCAGCTCAAGCCCCTACTAATTGCATTTCCCCCACTAAGCAACAATGATGTGTTCCAGTTTCATTTAACCACTTAACACCAATTAGCTTTTATAAAAGCTTATTTAGTTTGTTGATACAACAAAAAAAAAATGTACAAATATTTCATCCCACACTTTGGGGGCACCATCTTTTCTATATCTTCTCTGTCTCTGAAGAGAATGGGCCTACTCTTAAAAGTTCCTACATAATATTTGTCCCAACAAGTTCACATTGAAATTTGACATGACTGCTGGATGAGTCCTTGTTTCAACTACCCAGCTACCAGTGGGGAGGGCAAGGGTCTTGAAGGCCACACTTGAAGTTCCCCTCTTGCTCTTCTAAATATCAACACTATTCTGGCTTCCATGCTCTGACTCCAGGACTCTGAGAGCTGGGTCTCTGGGAGGCTTACTTTCCTTATCTTTCAAAACTCACAACATTAGAGCCCACAATCCCTTCACCTAAAACAAACAAACAAAACAAATGCAGAGACAAAGGACCGAGGCCTCTTTTATAAGGCCATAAGTTGGCCTTGAAAGAAAGTCTCAAGACCTTTTCACTTACTATCCTTCTCTCTCCCAGGACATCGTCAATAAAAACACTCTCTACAAGAAAGAAAAGCCACAGAGAATGACCAAGCTTCTGTCTATTCTTCCTCACCAGCACCTGTATAGCTCTGCAAATGTGGCCAAGCAACATGACCTACCAAATGATCAAAAAGACTGGAAGGAATTTCCAAAGATGATGTATGCTCCATCTTTCACAGATCATGTGGGGAATTTTCATCAGCTGAACATACTCATACACTAATGGTTTCCTCATCTATAAGAAGAGGGGATTTGAATAGATATGTAACATGTAAGGTATCCTCTAGTTTTAAAACTATATTCCCATTTTATAGATGAGGAAAATGAAGATCAGAGAGGTAAAGAGGCCTGCTAATAGTTACCCATCAGTGACAAAAGAGTCAGTCCTGGAAATCAGCCTCCTACCTCCATGTCCAGGAGCCTTTCTACTGTGCCATTTCTAGGTAAATATTTCAGGTTTACTTTTAGACCCTCATCTCCTTGTGGAGCATCCCCGAGCTTGCCCTAATGAGCACATTTCCCATCACATTCCTTACAGTACTTCTAGCCTTCTGTCTCTAAAAAGTCACAATCATTCTTTCTTGCCTTAGGAAACAAAATGACAGCTACATTTTCTGACTTCACCTGGCATATAACCAGAAAACCAAATGTTACATAGATAAAAACTTCCAATGTCTGAATCACATTTAATTGTCAAAGTTGTAAGTCCAATTTCTCTATGCTTTTGTTTTAAATGCTGCTCAAGGTAGTTCATTGAATTTAGAAAGCAAAGTTCAGTGTCATGTGTCAATATTGTGGTGATCTGGGGCTATTTGAAATCTCATGTCTAAAGGTGACCAACCAAATCTGGCAGCTAAACATTTAATACAAGTACAGACCATAAGTTTGATTGAGTCCTCCTATAGAAATAGACCCAATACCAAGTAAAATGTCTGCGTCAGAATGGTAATCCAATCACAGGGTTGTGTAATCAGCCAGCTTCCCCAAGTTTGTAGAACAACTCAGTCATTCAGTCAATATTTATGGCAAGTTCTTGCAGTTGCAGTGATGTCGTTCCCATTCTTTGCTCCCTCATCATTCACATGGATCTATCCCTGTTTCAGTCTCTCAATACCTTTTGCCTAGACTTTTGTAATAGTATCCTAATGCTTCTAGAGCAAAGGTTCTTAACCTGTGGTTCACAGACCGCTGAAGGTGACAAAGATTTCAGGGGGTCTATATACTTGGATGGAAAAAAATTAGATCTTTATTTTCACTAATCTTTATTTTCCTTCAGAATTCTATGTATTTTATTTTACACATTTAAAAATGTTGTTCTAAGGAGTTCATAGGCTTCACTAGACTGACACAGAAAAAGGCCAAGAAAGATCCACACCTTTCCCATTTTTCCTACACAATGGCCCAAGTAATCTTCCCACATATGGAAAATATGACTGCTAAAATTCAACCATACTCCTTTTTTAAAAAACCAGATATGGCTATCATGAAATGGTTATCCACAAAGTAATTTTTTTAACTATAGCAAATAATGATGATTTTTATTAATGTTTGAGGAATACTACAATCAGTATTGGGGGGGAAATAGTCAAAAGAAATCATAATCTTTGAGGTGTTAAAGAAATATTAATTACTTAGTTTTTGCACATTCTTTTAGAAAATGTCAAGAAGGAACATTTGAGACAGGGTTGAAGGAAATTTTTCAGAATCCATTGACTTTTCAATAAAAAAAGCTTGGAAAAAATTCCAAAAATAAAAAAGAAATTACAAGTGTTATATTTGTGACATGAAGAAATTTCAAATTAAAAAACCCTTCTTAATACACAAATATGACCATACTTCTACCCTGCTTGAAAAGCTTTCAAAGAAACATTGTTTTATTTTTTAAATAATCAAACACTTACAATTTTCTCTTTCCTATCTGCTCTCCTTTTCTTAAAAAGAATGACAAATATGAAATCCCCATATCACATAAGCAAAACTTCATTAGTCATGTCCCCCCAAAATGCCTTTCTTATTCTGTATCTCAATCAAGTGGGCAATGTTCTTTTTAAAAACCAGCCCTCTGAAATTATAGTTGACTATTTAGCTGATTAGAGTTCTTATGTCTTTCAAAATTGTTTGTTTTTAAAAAGTTAATGGTATAGCACAAGTTATTCTTCTGTTTTGGCTCATTTCACTTTGCCTCAGTTCATACAACTCTTTCCATGCATCTTCAAGCTGTCTTTTTCCTTACTTCGTCCAACACAATAACATCCCATTACATTCGTATACCATAATATGTTCAATTATTTCCTAACTGGGGGGTTTCTAGTTATATTTTTACACATAAGGGGCCTTCTTATCTTTCTCTGATCTCTTTGGGGTACAGGTCTGCCAGTGGTGGAGCTGACAGTAACTTTTGTGCATAATTCCAAATTGCTTTCCAAAATGCTTGGATCAATTCATAGTTTTATCAACAGTGCATCAATATGCCTGTTTTCTTGCAGCCCCTCCAAAATTTGTCATTTTTTTCATTTTTGTCAGTTTTGTCATTCTCATAAGCCTGAGGATAAAACTTTAAAATGATTTTAATTTGCATTTCTATAATTACTGATAATTTGGAGCATTTCTTCAGTTGGCTATGGATAGCCTAGGTTTCTTTCCTTCAGAATTGCATATTCATATCCTTAGACCATTTATCAATTGGGGGATGATCCTTATTCTTATAAACATAAATTAATTTCTTATATATCTTAGAAATTAGATATTTATCAGAGAAAATTGCTGCAAAGATGTTTTCCCCCAGCAAATTATTTCCTTTCTGACCTTAGCCATATTGGATTTATTTGCACAAACACTTTTGAATTTTGTCCATTTTATCTCCTATGATTTTCTAGATTCCTTTTTTGGTCTTGAACCCTTCCCCTATACATGAATCTGAAAGTTAATTTCTTGTTCACAAGTTGAGGTTTATAAATGATGAGACTGATGACCTTAGAAAAACATGGAAAGACTTACATGAGATAATGAGTGAAATGAGCAGGACCAAGAGAACATTGTATATAGTAACAGCAGTGTGGGTTTAAGAACAACTTTAAGTGACTAAGTCATTTTGATTACTATAAATACCCAAATTAACTACAAAGAACATATAAAGGAAGGCACTCTCTGTATCCAGAGAAAGAAATGATAAATAGAAGTATGTACAGAATGGTTTTACACACACACACACACACACACACACACACACACACACACACACACTTACGTTTATGTCTAATTGTACCCAACTCTAAGGTGGGAGGAGAAAGAAAAAATAAAGTTACATGATAATTTTATTATACATTTAAAAAGAATAACAAGTTATTCATAATAGATTTGCAGTTTCATGTACAATCATATCTCTCTCTCTGTTCAACTCTGTTATGGAAATGTTTGTTTTATTGAAGTTCAGAATAAAATAAATATAAAAAAGAAAGTTAATTTTTTCCTTATCTAATTATGGTAGAACCTTTCTATACCTAGGTCATATAGATATCTGAAATTTGCTATAAGGTGGGAGATATTGTTTTAAACTTAATTTCTGCCATTTTGCTGACAAGTTTTCCCAGCAGTTTTTTTTTTTTTTTATCAAATCCTTATTATCAAGTCCATAAGCCAGTAGCTAGGGTCTTCACATTCAAAACATTCTTCAATGGCCTCTCATTTCCTACAGGATAAAGTGATACTAAGTCATCTAATTAAGCCCTCTATAATCTAACACCAATTTACCTTTTCAATCAAACTTCATATTTTTTCCCTTTACACAAGCTACATTATATCCAAACTAGATTGTTTCCCCAATATCATCCCATCTTCTTTTCCCTCCATGTATTCACATAAGCCATCTGCTATTTGCAACATATTCCTTCCTGATCTCTGCTGAAATCTCTCCTTTCAAGGCCCAGCTTCTATGTTCGTTGTCTTCTCTGTGAAATCTGTCCTGTCCTGAATCTCAGAACGATCCCTCCATTCTTATAGCATTTTGCCAAAATCTCTACTTTGCCCCTAAATGTTATCTACCTTGTATCATACATGTTTTATACAGCCTTTCAGATCGTAAGCTCTCAGAGAGCAGGGAATACGTTACTTATCTTTGTAACCTCAGTGTTGACCACAATAATTTGCACATAGTAGTTGCTTAGTAAATGCTCATTGGATTTAATTGAATACCTATTAAACATTACTATATTTATGGGGCGCTGGCAGAAAATGAATAGGTAGATGACTTAAGTCTTGTCCTCAAACAGTTTATAATCCAGGATTTACCAACTTGTACACCACAGGCTCGAATGGCTTGGAATATGATATCCCATAAGTCAAAGGAACTAGAATTAAAACCAAGAATCACCTATCCAGCAAAAGTGAGTGTAATACTTCAGGGGATAAAATGGAATTTCAATGAAATAGAGGACTTCCAAGCATTCTTGTTGAAAAGAACAGAGCTGTATAGAAAATTTGACTTTCAAATACAGTAATCAAGAGAAACATGAAAAGGTAAACAGGAAAGAGAAGCCTTAAGGAACTCATTAAAGTTGAACTGTTGCTATTCCTACATGGAAAGATGTTTTTTGTAACTCATGAGACCTTTTTCAGTATTAGGGTAGTTAGAGGGAATATGTGTGTGTGTAGGTGTGTATGGGTACATATGTATGTATATATTATATATGTGTAGGTATGTATATGTAAGTGGATATATATATATTATATATATATATACACATACATACACACACACATAGACAGAGGGCACAGGGTGAGTTGAATATGAAGGGAGAATATTTAAAAAAATAAAATTTGCTGTTCAATGGAATGTACTAGGAGTAAGAGAAAGGGAGAGGTAGAATGTAGCAAATCATCTCACATAACAGAGGGAAGAAAGAGCTTTTACAATGAAGGAAAAGGGGGGGACATGAAAGGAAATAATTGAGCCTTGCTCTCATAAGATTGGCTTAAGGAGGGAATAACACACTTAACTGGATATGGAAATCTATTTTACTCTGCAGGAAGGCAAGGGAGAAGGTGATAGGAGAGGGAAGATAATAGAAGGGACAGCAAATTGGGGAAAAGAATAATCAGAAGTAAACACTGTTGTGGGAGGACAGGTCAAGGGAGAGAACAGAATAAATGAAGGGCAGGATAAGACAAAGGGAAATGTGGTTAGTCTTTTACAACATAACCATTATGGAAGTGCTTTGCATTGTTACACATGTATGACCTGTATTGAATTGCTTGTTTTCTCAATGAGGGTGGGTGGGAGGGAGGGAGAGAATATGAAACTCAAAACTTTAAGAATGAATGTTAAAAATTGTTTTAGCATGGAACTGGAAATTAAGCTATACAGACTGGAGTATAGAAATCTATTTTACCCTATAGGAAAATAGAGGGGTAGGAAGATGGAAGAAGGGTGGGTAATAGAAGAGAGGATGGATTGAAGGAAGGAGTGGATGGGGGGGGGGGTTCATGCTGTCCTGAGGTGGGGGAGGGGGAGAGATGGGGAGAAAATTTTGAATTCAAATTCTTGTGGAAGTGAATGTTAAGACCTGAAAAATAAATATTATATGAATATATAATAAATATTATATATTATATATAAATATTATATATATTTATAGGGAAGGGGTAAAATTCACTTAAATGGGGATCTGAGAATGTATTTTAGGGGAAAAACAAACTGTTCACCTGATTTTTACTGATTACATTCTGTTTAAGCACATGAAAACTGGTTTCATTGGAGTTTAAATAACAATGTAATGCTGGGAAAGAGTGAGAGTGCTCCAGACTAAATGTCATGAGGGCACAGGCCATCTGGTCTAGCATTATATAACACTTTGCCGTGTGCCAGGCACTGTGCTAAGTACTTACACAGTCATTATCTCATTTTATTCACACAGCAACATTGCAAGGTACAGAATTGTTACCTTATTTACCTATTATCTATTGCTTATTACCTCCACTCTGCTTATCTGAGGTGTTTTTCTTAAGTCGCTTGCAAATTACTAGCTAGTTATAGAATTTAAGAACTTACTATAACTCAGACATAGTACTAAGAGTGTTGTGCGTGTGTGCACATGCAAGCAAGATAGTCCCTACCAATCAAATAGCTTACATTCTTTTTTAAAATTTATTTCATTTTTAATATATGGAATAAAAAAGCATTTTCGTAACAGTACAATTAAAAAAGATGATTGGATATGAAACTGCAAATCTGCAATGCATGACTTGCTATTCCTCTCAAATATACCACAAAATTATCATGTAAATTTCTTTCTTTTTTTATTTCCTCTCTCCCCACCCTCAAAATGGCTACCATTCAACATAAATGGGTTTATAGCTGTGACATTGTTCTATATATACTTCTATTTATCAGTTTCTTCTCTGGATGCAGATAGTGCATTTTTTTATATGTTCTTTACAGTTAATTTGGATATTTATCACAGACAAAACAACTTATTCACTCAAAATTGTTCTTAAAATAATATTGCTGTTACTGTATACAATGTTTTCTTGGTTCTGCTTATTTCACTTTTCATTATTTTGTACACGTCTTTCCATGTTTTTTCTAAGATCACTGAGCTTATAGCTCTGTAGTATTCCATCACAATTGCATACCACAATTTGTTCAGCCATTAGCTTACATTCTAATGAGGAAAAACAGAAGAAGAAAGAGAAGAGGAAGAACAACAACAAGAAGAAGACAGAGGGGAAGGAGGAGGAGGAGAAGAAGAAGAGGAAGAAGAAGAAGAAGAAGAAGAAGAAGAAGAAGAAGAAGAAGAAGAAGAAGAAGAAGAAGAAGAAGAAGAAAAGGAGGAGGAGGAGGAGGAGAAAGAGAAGAAGAAGAAGAAGAAGAAGAAGAAGAAGAAGAAGAAGAAGAAGAAGAAGAAGGAGAAGGAGAAGGAGAAGAAGGAGAAAAAGCTGGCAAAATGTAGTGATGAGAGGAACTGGCTAGCAGAATGACATGGGAATGCTTGGGAAGTTCTTGGGAAGTGGAGGCCGGTTCTAATGAAATGACAAATATTTCCCTATCAGACCTTGGTGTGTCAAGGATGAAATCCAAGGTTTATTGGGCGGGGGGTGGGGGGGTGATGAACACAATGGTCAGATACAGGCAGTGTGGTGTAGAGATGGCCAGAAAACAGCTCCTCTGCTGTTATTCTCAGAGATTTATTCTCTGGTATGCCCCATTGTATCTAGGCCTACAAGTAGATCTCAGCAATTTTCTTAATATATATATATATATATATATATATATATATATAAATATAGTAGCTCTTTTTTAACCAGATCAGTAAATTTCCTGGTAATTATATTTTTCCTCGTTCTTATAGTATTATTTTATTACATGGTAATGTAAACTCTTCAAGAACAGGGAATTTTCCTCTCTTAATATATGCAGCACTTTGCAAAGGGCTTAGCACATAGCAAGCAGTTAATCTATGCCTATTGCCTATGCTTAATGATTATTAATATCAATGCTATCAGTAATTAACATTGGTGATTATTAATCATAATAATATTATTGATATATAAATAATACATAATTAATTATTAATATTTGGTGCTGATTAATTAATAATTAATGCCTCTGCTAATTAATTTATGCCTATTGCTTCATCATAACTTCATTCAACTCTAGCTAAAAAAGTATCACTCGGATAAGTTTAATCCTTATTAGGAAAAAAAATCCTTTCCCTTTTATCCCCCCTCCAGGAAAACCTAGTTGTCCTAGTGCTACAACACAAACTGCTGTGTCCTTAACTTCTCCATATTGTTCTTGTGAAACTAATTTTAGCCCAGATGTTGAATTTTACATTTGTCCCAGTGAAATTAATCTTACTAGATCCGGTCCATCATTTTGGACTACTGAAATATATTTTTCTTCCTTTCTGACTTGGTCATCCAGTTTGTTCACTTTCACTCTCAGTGGATAAACTTGTAACATATGCCATCATCCAAATCACTGATAAAAATGTTAAACAGCATAGGGTTGAAGTCAGATCCCTGATCTTCTCCACTAGAGAAATCTCTGCTACTTGATCTGTTAAGGTCTAATCTTGGGACTGACCATTTAACCAGCTCTGAAGCTTCCTAGTAATATTATCTAGAGCAGAGGTGTCAGATGCATAGACTGTGTCCACAGCACTCCTTAGTGGAACCTGGATCAGATTAAAATGTTATTGGGAAATATTTAACAAAAATAAATAAAACATTAATAATGTTAATATGTGATTTTTCTAAGTCAGTATGTGTACACAGGAATGTACTGTTTCTATCTGACTTTGATACCACTGATATAGCCCACATCTCTCCATCTTACCCACTAAGATATCATAATGTAAGTAATTCATGTTTTTTGACATTTCTCAAGTTTTCAATACGCTTTGTCAAAATATCATGAATAATAAAATACTACTTAAAATATCATGCGTGAGGTAGAATAAATGTTACTTTAATAGATGATAAAATTTGTTAAGTCACATGTTCATTATCAGACAGGTAAGAAGTGTCTGAGAAACAATTTAAGTTTGGGTCTCTTGCCTGCAAAGATCCTTCTATCACATCATGATATCTATCAAGAGAGATTTGGTCAAATGCTCTGGTTAAATGCAGGTTAACTGTCTACTGCATTTTCCTGCCAACAAAGAAAATACATTGTTTCACATGTCTTTTCTGATGAAGTCACATAGATATTTAGTGTTCACTATGTCCCTGTCTAAATATTCATGAATGATTCCTTTAACAATACTTTTAATTATTTAACATTTAATTTTTGTTTTTTATCAATAACATGTAAACAAAAATTTGCATTCACTTTTTCAAAACATTTTGAGTTCCATATTTTTCCCTTTCTTCCCTACCCCTTCCTTGAGAAGGCAAGAAATTTGATAGAGATTATACCATATACAATCATGTAAAACATTTTCATATTAGCTATGTCGCAAAAGAAAATGCAGACCAAAAAACAAACAAGAATAAAAAACAGAAAATTTAAAAAAGTGTTCTACAATCTGCATTCAGATTCCATCAGTTCTTTCTCTGGAATTGGATAGCATCTTTTCAAACATAAGTCTTTCACAATTGTCTTAGATCGTGATATTACTGAGAATAGCTAAGTCATTCACAGCTGATCATTGTACATTATTGCTGTTCCCATATACAATGTTCTCCTGGTTCTGCTCACTTCATTTTGGATCAATTCATATAAGTCTTCTTACTTTTTTCCTGAAACCATTCTGTTCATTATTTCTCATAACCCAGTAATATTCCATCATAATCATATACCAGAACTTACTTAATCATTCTCCAGTTGGGTAGCCTTGCAATTTCCAATTCTTTGTCAATGCAAAAAAACAGCTGCTATAAATATTTTTTTACATGTAGGTAATTTTACTTTTCCTCTCATCTCATTGGGGTTTAGACCTAGTAGTGGTATTGCCATATCAAAGGATATGCACAATTTTACAACTCTCTGGACATAGTTCCCAATTTGCTCTCCAAAATGATTGAATCAGTTCACAACTTAACCAAAACAGTGCATTGGTGTCCCTATTTTTCCACATCCTCTTCAACATTTGTCATTTTCATTTTCTTTTATATTAGCTAATCTGATAGGTATGAGGTGACACCTCAGAGCTGTTTTAATTTACATTTCTCTAATCAATAGTGATATAGAGTATTTTTTCATATGACTATAGATAGCTTTGATTTCTTCTTCTGAAAACTGTTTGTTTATATCCCCATTTATCAATTGGGGAATGATTCAGATTTCATAGATTTGACTCAGTTCTCTATGTATTTGAGAAATGAGGCCTTTATCAGAGAAACTTACTATAAAATGTTCCTCCTTCCACTTTGCTGCTTTCTTTCTAGTCTTGGCTGCATTTGTTTCATCTGTGCAAATTTTTTAGAAATTTGATGTAATCTTGCAATGCAAAGCCTTAAAAAACTCCCAATGAACTCTTAAGGCAAAATGCCTTCCACATCCAGAGAAAGAATTATAGAATTCGATCGCAGAGTGAAGCAGATCATTTTCTTTTGTATTATGTTTTGTTTGGTTTGGTTTTATGATGTCTCCCATTCATTTTAATTCTTCTATGCAACATGACTAAGGTAAAAATGTATTTAATTGGAATGTATGTGTAGAACCTATATAAAATTGTATGCTGTCTCAGGGAGATAGCAAGGAGGGAGAGAGGAAGGAGGGGGAGGGAGGGGAAAACAAATCTAAGATATATGGAAGTGATTGTAGAACACTGAAAATAAATAAAATAATTTAATTTAATTAATTTTATTTAAATTAATTTAACCAATTTAGTTTAAAAAATTTGGTATAATCAAAATCACTCTTTTTACATCCCATAATGCTCTCTCTTTCTTGTTTGGTCATAAATTCTTCCTTGATCCATAATTCTGACAGGTAAATTATTCTGTGTTCACCGAGTTTGCTTATAACAGCACATTTTATGTTTAAATTATGGACCCATTTTGACCTCATCTTTGTATATAGTGTGAGGTGTTAGTCTCTGCCCAGTTTTTGCTAAACTGCTTTCCTGTTTTCCCAGAAATTTTTGTCAAGTATCTTGGATCTTTGGGTTTGTCAAACACTAGATTGCTATGGTCCTTTACTACTTTGTATTATGTATCTAATCTATTGCACTCATCCACCACTCTAATTCTTAACAGTATCAGACTATTTTTATGATTACCACTTTGTAATACAGTTTGAGATCTGATACTGCTAAGGCACCTTCCTTCACAGTTTTTTCATTGATCCCCAAGAGATTTTTGACCTTTTGTTCTTCCAGATGAATTTTATTATTTTTTCTAACTCTCTAAAATGATTTTTGGCAATTTGATTGGTATGGCACTGAATAAGTATATTAGCATAAGTAGAATTGTCATTTTTATTATATTGACTTAGTTTGCTCATGAACAATTAAAATTTCTCCTGTTGTTTAGCTCTGTCATTATTTGTGTGACAGATGCTTTGTAATTGTGATTATATAATTCCTGAGTTTTTCTTAACAAGTCAACTTTCAAGTATTTTATATTGTCTGCAGTTGTTTTACATGGAATTTCACTTTCTCTTTCTGCTAGGTTATATTAGTAATATATGGAAATGTTGATGATATATATGGATTTAATTTATATCCTACAACTTTGCTGAAGCTGTTAATTATTTCAACTAGTTTTTTTAGTTGATTCTCTAAGGTTCTTTAAGTATACCATCATATCATCTGCAAAGATTAATAGTTTTATTTTCATGTTGCCTATTCTAATTCTTTCCATTTCTTTTTCTAGTCTCCCTGTTATAGGTAGCATTTCTAGTGCATTATTAAATAATAGCGATGATAATGGACATCCTTGCTTCACTGCTGATCTTATTGGAAAGGCCTCTGGCTTATCCCCATTACCGATAATGGTTACTGATGATTTTAGATCAATACTATTCATCATTTTAAGGAAAGCTCCATTTGATTCTACCTTTTCTAGTGTTTTTAATAGAAGTGAGTGCTGTATTTTTCAAATGTATTTTTCTGTATCTATTGAGATAATTATATGATTTTTGTTGGTTTTGTCATTGATCTGGTCAATAATGTTGATAGTTTTCCTAACATTACACCAGATGTGCATTCTTGACATAAATCTCACCTGGTTATAATTGTATGATCTTTGGGATATATTGGGGTAATCTTGTTGCTAGCATTTTATTTAAAATTTTTGCATCACTATTTATTAGGAAAACTGGTCTGTAGTTTTCTTCGTTTTTGCTCTTTGTGGATTTGTATCATAAAATTAATTTGGTAGGACTCTCTCTTTGTCTATTTTCCCAAATAGTTAATATAGTATTAAAATTAATTGTTCTCTAAATGTTTGGTAGAATTCATTTTTGACTTCATCTGGTCTTGAGAATTTTTTCTTAGGGAGCTTATTGATGGCTTGTTCATTTGCTTTTTCTAAGATAGAGTGAGTTAAGTATTTTATTTCCTCTTCTGTTAATCTGGGCATCCATTTCACTTAGATTTGTCAGATTTATTGGCATGTAATTGGACAAAATAGCTCCTAATAGTTGCTTTAATTTCATCTTCATTGGTGGTGATTTCACTCTTTTCATTTGTAATATAGTAATTAGGTTTTCTGCTTTCTTTTCTTTATTTTAAATCAAATTAACCTATGTTTTATTTGTTTTATTGCTTTTTTCAAAAAACCAGCTTTTAGTTTATTAGTTTAATGGTTTTATTACTTTCTTTTTTTGCCTTTTGACTTTATTTTTATATTTATTTATTTATTTTCAGTTTTCAGCATTCATTTCCACAAAATTTTGAGTTCCAAATTTTCTCTGTCTCTCCCCTCTCCCCACCCCAAAATTCCATGCATTCTGATTACCTCTTCTCCCAATCTGCCCTTCCTTCTCTCACATCCCTTCCTTCCCTTATCCCCATCTTCTCTCTTTTCTTGTAGGGCAAGATAGATTTCTATACCTCATTACCTGTATTTCTTATTTCTCAATTGTATGCAAAAACAATTCTCAACATTCACTCCTAAAACTTTGAGTTCCAACTTCTCTCCCATCCTCCCTCCCCACTCATCCCCACTGAAAAGGCAAACAATTCAATGTAGGCTATATATATGTAGTTTTGCAAAAGACTTCCATAATAGTCATGTTGTATAAGATTAACTATGTTTCCCTCCATCTTATCCTGTCCCCCATTTCTTCTATTTTCTCTTTTTATCTTGTCCCTCCCCAAAAGAGTTTACTTATAATTACTTCTTCTTCCCATTTGCCCTCCCTTCTATCCTCCCCCCATCCCACTTATCCCCTTCTCCCCTTTTCATACCAAATTGAGTGAGCATTTTATTCCCTCCTTAAACCAAATGTGAAGAGAGTAAGCTTTACTTTTTCCCTCTCACCTCCCCCTTTTTTCCTCCATTGAAAAAGCTTTTTCTTGCCTCCTTTATAAGAGGTAATTTGCCCCATTCCATTTCTCCCTTTCTTCTCCCAATATATTCCTCTTTTACCCCTTAATTTTATTTTTTGATACCATTCCTTCCTATTCAACTCATCCTGTGCTCTCTGTCTATTTGTGTGTGTGTGTATGTGTGTGTAATCCTTTCAACTACCAAAATCCTGAGAAAAGTTTTGAGTTACAAATATTACCTATCCATGTAGAAATGTAAACAGTTCAGCTTTAGCAAGTCCTTTATGATATCTCTTTCCTGTTTACCTTTTCATGCTTCTCTTGATTCTTGTGTTTGAAAGTCAAATTTTCTATTCAGCTCTGGTCTTTTCAACAAGAATGCTCAGAAGTCCTCTATTTCATTGAAATTTCACTTTTTCCCCTGAAGTATTATACTCACTTTTGCTGGGTAGGTGATTCTTGGTTTTAATTCTAGTTCCTTTGACTTATGGAATATCATATTCCAAGCCATTCGAGCTCTTAGTGTAGAAGCTGCTAAATCCTGTGTTATCCTGATTGTATTTCCACAACACTTGAATTGTTTCTTTCTGGCTGCTTGTAATATTTTCTCCTTGATCTGGGAACTCTAGAATTTGGCTACAATATTTTTAGGAGTCTTCATTTTGGGATCTCTTTAAGGAGGTTATTGGTGAATTCTTTCCATTTCTGTTTTACCCTCTGAGCCTAGAATATCAGGGTAGTTTTCCTTGAAAATTTCTTGGAAGATGATGTCTAGGTTCTTTTTTTTGATCATGGTTTTCAGGTAGACCAATAATTTTTAAATTATTTCTCCTGGATCTATTTTCCAGGTCAGTTGTTTTTCCAGTGAAGTATTTCACATTGTCTTCTATTTTTTTTTAATTCTTTTGGTTTTGTTTTATAATTTCTTGGTTTCTCATAAAGTCATTAGCTTCCATCTACTCCATTTTATTTTTTAAAGAACTATTTTCTTCAGTGAGCTTTTGAATGTCCTTTTCCATTTGGCTAATTCTACTTTTAAAGCATTCTTCTCCTCATTGACTTTTTGGACCTCTTTTGCCATTTGGGTTAGTCTGTTCTTAAAGATGTTATTTTCTTCAGCATTTTTTGGGTCTCCTTTAGCAAGCTGTTGATTCACTTTTCATGGTTTTCTTGCATCACTCTCATTTCTCTTCCCAATTTTTCCTCCACCTCTCTTACTTGGTTTTCAAAATTCTTTTGCCTCTTCCATGGTCTGAGACCGTAGCATATTTTTTTGGAGATTTTGGATGTGGAAGCCTTGACAGTGATGTCTTCCTCTAATGGTATACTTTGTTCTTCCTCATCCAAAAGGATGGAAGAAAATATCTTTTCACCAAGAAAGTTATCTTCTATAGTCTTATTTTTCCCCTTTTTTTAGGGGCATTTTCCCAGTCAGTCACTTGACTTTTGAGTCCTTTGTCAAGTGGAGGGTATACTCTAGGGACTTGTATGTTCTCAGTTCCTCCAAGGTGGTACGATGAAGGGAGAGAAATTTACTCCTCTTCAGGTCTGAGCTCTGGTCTGTGGGCAAACACAAGCACTCTTTTTTGCCCAGGATCTGCAAGTAGGGTTCTCTCTCCACAGCCACCACCAGCTCCACCATGCCAGTGTTCCTCCTCACCCCAGGACTGCCACTCAGAACTGAGACCCAGATAAACTGCTCTATTCTCCCAGGATCTTTAGGCCAAGGTCTTCAAAAGTGGATGCTGCTGCTGCCCTGGGGCTGGGTTTGGAGTCAGACCACACTCCCCTCTCACCCAGGTGAAAGAGCTTTCTTACAGACCTTTGAAGCCATCTTTGGTGTTTGTGGGTTGAGAAATCTGAAAACCGCAGCTACTACCTGTGATTCCATGCCCTGAAGCCTCCTCCAGTCTTGTCCATGTTGGGCATCCCAGGTTGGGCTGGACTCTGCTCTGAGCCCAGTGAGATGGACCTTTCCTGTCGGCCTTCCAGGCTGTCTCAGGCTGGACATCTCTTTCACTCTGTCATTTTGTGGCTTCTGCTGCTCTAGAATTTGTTTGGAGTCATTTTTTACAGGTATTTTATGGGCTATGGGGGGAAGCTAGAGCAGATCCATCATTCTGATTGGCCATCTTGGCTCTGTCTTCACTTTTCATAATTTTTAAATGCTGAGTTTGCTCCCATTTGGTATTGTATTATTTATAATCTTTTGTGTCCTGCTATTCATGCCCTTTATATTTTTTTCTTTTTCAATGAGTACTTTTTTTTTAATATCAGAGTTGGTTTTCATAGAGAGGGAGGACTTTCTAGATAACTCAAAATATTTCTCAGTAAAAAAAAAAGTAATTATCACAGACTTACATCTCTTAAGGTACTTATGATTTCTTCTGCCTTCCAAATCCTATATAAATTTCTAATATTTGAAGGAAGATGAAGTTAAGATCTGCAGAATAACAATATTTGCCAAAGACTGGCTCATTCACACAAACTTCCATGTGTTTTTTTTTCCCTTGGGCTGCCAAAATATGTAGTATAGGAAAGAAGGAGACAAGAACAAACATTTAAGTGCCTACTGAATTCCAAGCACTGTGCTAAGCACTTCATAAACATCTCATTTGACCAGGATAGGTGTTATTATTATTCCCATTTTACAGTTGAGGAAACTGAGGCAAGTGGAGATTAAGTGATTTATCTGGTGTCACATATCTAGTAAGTGTCTAAGGCTGGATTTGAACTCAGGTCCTCCTCATTCTAGATTCAGGGCTCTATTCACCATACAACCTAGGTGCCTCTAGGGAATAGTCTTGCATAATATATGATCCAGGTTGTCAGCCTTGCCTGATCCATAATAGAATAATATTTTCCCGTTCATCATTCAGTATTCAGAAACAAATATTTATTAAACTTTCACTATGTTCAGAGAACTAGATTAAGTGCTGGGGTGGAAGATGGGGATATGCAATGTTTAGATAAGACCTAGCTCCTGCCCTTCTGTAGTCTAACACTATAGTAAAATTATAAGACACAAACTCATATCTATCTTACATAATATTAAGTGGTAAGTGTTAGAGAGATGAAAATCAGAACGCCATGTAAATTCTACAAGGAAAAGGTATTTTTTTTTTTGTTTTACCAACAAAACTGATCCCTGAGCAACAATCAATGAAGTTATAGTGCCTTTCTTCTGAGATTATCTCCAGTTTATTCTGTATATGTCTTGATGGTACATAACTGTTTCCTTGTTGTATCTCCTATTTAAACTGTGAACTCTTTGAAGGCAGGGAATGTTTTTTGCCTTTCTTTGTATCCTCACTGCTTAGCACAGTGATTTACATGTAGCAGATGCTTAACAAAAACTTGTTTACTTGACTTTCATGAAGTAAACAGTATGTGAGTTAGACTTAAAAGTATGCCCAGGGTCTATATCCCAAAGAGATCATAAAAAGGGAAAAGATCCCACATGTACAAAAATATTTATGGCAGTTATTTTTGTAGTGGTCAAGAACTGAAAATTGAGGCGATGCCCATTAATTGGGGAATGACTGGACAAGTTGTACTATAATACTATAGTATTATACTACTATACTATAAGAAATGAAACTGCCTGCCCTCAGGGAGCTTACAGTTTCAATAGGGGAGGCAATATGTAAATGTTTTGTATCATTAAAATGTATACAGAATAAAATGGAAATAGTCTCAGAAAAAAGACACTATAAGTTCATTGATTGCTGCTCAGGGATCAGTACTGTTGGTTTAAAAAAAACACCACCAGATGGCATTCTGATTTTCACCTCTCTATAATTTTATCATTTAATATTATGTAATATAGATATGTGAGTTTGTGTCTTACCATTTACTAGACTATTAGACTGCAGAAGGGCAGGAATGAGTCTTATCTAAACATTGCATATACCCATCTCCTACTCCATCACTTAGTCTAGTGCTCTGCACCTAGTCAAAGTTTAATAAATGTTTGTTTCTGAATGTTGAATGATGAACAACTGTGACAGATTTAGCTTTTCTCAGCAATACAATTATCCAAGACCATTTCAAAAAACTCATGATGGTAAATGCTATCCACATCCAGAGAAAGAACTATGATATCTGAACGCATATTGAAGCATACTGTTTTCACTTTTCTGTTGTTTTTTTGTTTTTTTCTGTCTCATGGTTTTTCCCTTTTGTTCTGATTCTTCTTTCACCACATGACTAATATGGAAATATGTTTAATGTGATTGTACATGTATAGCTTACATCAGATTGCTTTCTGTCTTGGAAGGAGAGAGGAAAGGGAGCGAGGGAGAAAATTTGGAGCTAAAAATCTTATATAAATGAATGTTGAAAACTATCTTTACATGTAATTGGAAAAAAGTAAAATAGTATTAAGTGAAAAATAAATAAATACACATGATTTAAAAACAAACAAGAGGAGGTACATTAATATTTTGCTTTTTAATAAAATATTGATGAAAGTAGGAAAAAAGTATGCCTAGGAATCCATTAGGTAAAGAGGAAAATGGGAAGATATTCCAGGCATATGTATTGTTGGAGGCATAAGAGTCCACAGCATGTCCTTGGGGTCATGAGTAGCTAGTTTGGCTGGGGCATAGAGGTCATAGAAATATTAGATAAGGTTAAAAAGATAGGGCGGTATTCAATTCAACCATCACCTAGAATGAACATGGCACTGTGCCAGGTGTTTGAAGAAAAAGATTAAAACATACACATACATACACACACACACACACACACACACACACACACACACACAGAGTCCCTGGCCTAAAGATACTTATATATTGGTGGGGTGGGGAAGGGAGGGGTATGACTTGTACACAACTAAATCCTTCTAATGCTCCTTCTTCTACCACCAGACACTGGTTAGATCCCCAGAGGGGTTACTACTTCTAAGATCTTAAGACTAACTCTGTGGCTGCTTAATGGTTATTTTCTTAAATACTAGCTATTGTTTTTGTGGTTGCATAGTTGTTTCAGAGGTGTCCAACTCATTGTGATCCCATTTGGGATTTTCTTGGCAAAGTACTAGAGTAGTTTGCCATTTCCTTTTCAAGCTCATTTTTTACAGATGAGGAACTGAGGCAAACAGGGTTAAGTGACTTGTCCAGGGTATAGGAAGCAAGATCTGGTGTCTTTCTTCTTGACTGTCAGTCAGAAGATTAATTTCATTCTTTAGCAAAGGCATTTGCTCAAATGGGAATAACAAAAACTTTGTTTATAAATCATTTCTCCCGATACCAGGGACACACTTTCCCACAAATATGCTCAGAGTCCAAGGAGGGGGGGAAAATGGGCATAAATTTAAAGTATTATGGCAGTGAGACACATGTGGCTAAGGCAAATCACAACTCCCAAACTACAGGCCCTTAGTGGGTTTTCTTTCTCCTGAGGGTCCTCATGGAGTTCTCGACAAGTTGCCCTGCTATTGGAGCAGATGAAACAAATCACTTAATGGATGTGCTTATTCCTTGCCAGGCTCTGCTACTTGTTGGTTGGCCAGGGCAATGGCTGCTAATTGAGACTGAGCAGGTTATTTTGCTACTGGGCAAAGACAGACAAGGCCAAACAGAACTCTCTGCCAGTGGGCAGTGGAGGCTCAGGACGGGATCTTTTCAGAGTATAATATCTCCGCTAGTTCAATCAGCTGGTCTGCTAGGGTCACTTTTGAGGAATATTTTTGAGGAATAATTTTCTTACTTTCAGCCATTGACTGGGCTGAGGGGTACTACACTGGAATGTTGTCATGGAAGAAAAAGAGGAAGAGGAAGAAAGAAAAAAAGGTGAAGAGAGAAGAAGAGGAAAGGGAAGAAGAAGAGGAATAAGACAAAGAAGTAGAGGATAAAGAGGAGGAAGAGGAGGAGGAGTAGGAGGAGGAGGAGGAGGAGGAAGAAGAAGAAGAAGAAGAAGAAGAAGAAGGAGAAGGAGGAGAAGAAGGAGAAGGAGGAGAAGAAGGAGGAGGAGAGGAAGAATTACATAGTTCTTTAGGATTTGTAAAGCACACTACAAATATTTCATTTTATTCTCACAATAACCCTGTGGTAGGTGTTATTATTACCATCCTACAGATGGGGAAGCTGAGACTGACAAACAGAAAATGATTTGCCCAGTGTCACAGCTAATAAGTGTCTGAAGCTGAGATTGAACTCAGGACTCACCAACTCCAATTATCTCTAGTGCTTCCTAAAAAGCTCTTTCAGACAGGGTTAAGACCCTCAGGATCTGGACAAAAGGTAGGATAAAACTTTCCTCTTCTTTTGAAAAATTACTCCTTTCTCCAAAGCCTTTCCCCTATAAGCCACTACGTTTCCATTAGGGTAATTAGTTTCAGTTAGGCATACTCCTTCAGGGATCTTATGTAGATGATTTGCTAAGGAAACAGTAGAAAGTCAGTCTGTGAGCTGGAGGCATTTTATCATGTGCATTTATTTAAGGTATTTGAACCTTTGACATGCCCTAGAGTGGGGAATGTCTATTTTTCATGTAACAGTTCTCCTCTTTACTTTTTCTGATGTCTCTGCATTTAGCCTTGGCAGATCTTCTGTTTTTATAGAAGAATCACTGGGCTACCCCACTCCCCACCCAACCCCACCCCCATACCCAGAGAGTGGTACAAAGTTATTTGGTATATACTAGGTAGTGGTATCTGAAATGAAATTTGAGAGAAGTTAAACAGGCTATGAAGGAGCTAGGTGGATCAATGGATAGAGAGCTCTGGGCTCGGAGTCTGGAAGACCTGAGTTCAAATTTGACCTTGAACACTTACTAGCTGTGTGACCCTAAGCAAGACATCTAACCTCTGTCTTAATCTACTAAAGTAGGAAAGGACAAACCACTCCGGTATTGTTGCCAAGAAAATCCAATGAACAGTAATTGTCATGCTTTGGTCCAATGGGTGACAAAGAGTCAGACAGACTGAACAATAACAAGAAGAGATTCTATGAGGCAGAGGTGAAGACAGGGTCATACAGAAAAGGCACAAGGTTGGAGGTCATATGTGATATACAGGGAACAGCTGCTTATAGATCCATTTAGTTGGAATAGAGAAGGGGGGAAAGTATTCAATTAACTGGAAAGAGAAGTGAGAGCCAGATGGTAGAAAGTTTTAAAGATCAGACTGAAAAGAGGTATTAAAGGGAATACCATGTCTCTTTCCTCTGGAGAATACTTACAGATTCTTGTACTATAGCTCTACTTTTTCCTAGACTCCAAATAGGCTCCAACCCTTCTTTTTGCCTTCATTATCCTTACATTACATTTTCTGAAACTACATTCAATTCTTCTATTCTTATTTACATTTAAATTAATAGTTCCTTGATTTTACACTCAAGTAGATTTCCCTAACTCATCTGACCATGAGACATGTCAGGACTCAAAATAAATTGACTTAATATTGTATTAGTATTGGTGGGGAACTAAGGAAGGGAGATTGTGGTTTTCCATTCCGTTCATTGGCTCAATTGAATGGACTTGAATTGCTCTTTTCCATTTCCCTGTTTTTGCTTACACTTTTCTTCATACTTGTACTGGAATATTTATTAGCACTATATTTAAGACTCTACTCTGTGCTAGCAACACAAAGACTGAAGGAGATTTAACCCCTTCTCTTAAGGAAATTTAAGGTCTATTGGAGGTAGCAAGGGACATCATATGTTCACAAAAAATGATGAAACCATGTAGAGAGTGATAAAGGCAAAGGCAAGACCCAAATTCCTGGAATAGAAAATTTGAGAATGAAATTATTTTTGCCTAATACTGTTAGGAAAGGTTTCCCAAATGAGGTGACTTCTGATTTGAGACTTGGAAGGCATTTCAACATATGGAAATGTGAGGAGGAAAACTACTCAAAATATGGTGAACAGTGAGAGTGAATATATCCACAGAACAAAAGGCAATTAGATTCAATTCAATAAGAATTTATTAATCATATACTATATGTAAGACACCATGCTGGTCACTTTGACAAGAGACAAGAGGACAAATTCTCTTGCTTCTAGGAGGAAACTTAACTTCTGCTGGCAAAGATGATAATGAGGCAGGAAAAGCATTCTCATTTGAAGGTCCATATAATCAAAGCTATGGTTTTTTCAGTAGCAGTGCATGGATGTGAAAGTTGGACTATAAGAAAAGCTAAGCACCAAAAAATTGACATTTTCAAACTGTGGTACTGGAGAAGATTTTGAGAATCTGTAGGACAGCAAGGAGATAAAATCAACCAATATGTAAAGAAATTAATTTAGCTTTTTCATTGAAAGGACATATACTGAAGATGAATCTTAAATATTTTGGTCACATTTCTACATATCACTAACAAAGCCCAACTGCAAGAGATAAAAAGAGAATTCCATTTAAAGTTACTATAGACAATATAAGTTATTTGGAAGTTTATGTGCCAAGACAAACCCAGGAACTATATGAACACAATTACAAAACACTTTTCACACAAATAAAGTCAGATCTAAATAAGTGGAAAAATATCAGTTGCTCATGGGTAGGTCAAGCTAATATAATAAAAATGACAATTCTACCTAAATTGATTTGCTTTTTCAATGCCATAACAACCAAACTACCAAAACATTATTTTACAGAGCTAGAAAAATAATAACAAAATTCATCTGGAAGAACAAAAGGTCCAGAATATCAAGGGAATTAATAAAAAAAGAAATGCAAAGGAAGATAGTCTAGCTATCCCAGATCTTAAATTGTATTACAAAGCAGCAATCATCAAAACTACTTGGTACTGGCTAAGAAATAGAGTGGTGGACCAGTGGAATACACTTAGGTTAGGTACACAAGACACAGTAGTCAATGACTATAATAACCTACTGTTTGATAGTCCCAAAGGGATAAGAACTCACTATTTAGCAAAAACTGCTGGAAGACCTGGAAAATAGTATGGCAGAAACCATGCATAAACCAACATCTTACACTGTATACCAAGATAAGGTCAAAATGGGTACATGATTTAGATATAAAGTCTGATACTATAAGCAAATGAAGAGAGCAAGGAATAGTTTTACCTGTCAGATTTATGGAGAATGGAAGAATTTATGACCAAACAAGAGATAGAGAACATTATGAAATGCAAAATGGATCATTTTGATTACATTAAATTTTTTCCACAAAGAAAGTCAATGCAATCAAGATTAGAAGAGGAGCAGAAAGCTGGGAAACAGTTTTAGCAACCAGTATCTCTAAGAAAATATGTAGAGAACTGGGTCAAATTTATAAGAACACAAGTCATTCCCCAATTAATAAATGATCAAAAGATATGAACAGGCAGTTTTCAGATGAAGAAATTAAAGATGTCTATAGTCACATGAAAAAATGCTCTAAATCACTATTGATTAGAGAGATGCAAATGATAACAATTCTGAGGTACCACATCATACCTATCAGATTAATTAACATGACAAAACAGGAAAATGATAAATGTTGGAGAAGATGAGGGAAAATTGGAACATTAATCCATTGTTAAAGGGGTTGGGAACTGATTCAACCATTCCGGATAGCAATTTAGAACTATGCCCAATGAACTATTAAACTGGATACTCTTTGATCCAGCAATATTGCCTCTAACTCTGTTTGCCAAAGAAATCATAAAAATGGGAATGGGACCCACAACAGCTCTTTTAATGGTGTCCAAGAACTGGAAGTAGAGGGGATGCCCATCAATTGAAGATTATAGCATTTAGATCTAGAAGGAACCTTATAGATCATCTAGCCCAGAAGTGTCAAATGAGGCCCAATGTGGCCCACAATACTCCCAAATGTGGCCCAAATGAAAATGTAATTTGGAAATATGTAATAGCATAAATAAAAATACAATAGAACATAATGTTACTATGTCATTTTCTAAGTCAATAGGACATGAGAATTCTTATGTACAGTTTAGTTGCCCTGTTTATATTTGAGTTTGACATCACTGGTCTAGCCTGCCCTCTCATTTTACAGATGAGGAAACTGAAGTGCAGACCCCAAATTGTACAATTGTACAAAGTAGAAGAGCTAACTTTCAAACCTACATCTCACTCCATATCCTGTGCTATTTTCAAGCAACCAAACTTTATTTCATAGACTATAGTGCAATACTGAATGGGAATGTAAAAATGCACAGAGAATAAAAAGGTATTGGTAAATTTTTGAGCAAAATAGAGGAAAATTAAGCCTAGTCTAATATAAACATTACATGCAGAAACTAATATGGCACACACATAAAACTAATTTATCATTGCCACAAAGAGATTCCAAATCTATATGTCTGGACCAAATGTCTCTACATACTACTGTCCCATGTGGTCACCTGCCCCTAGACATCTCTACTTAGATGTACTATGGACATTTCAAGCTCAAAATGCTCAAAATGCAACTTATTGTCTTTCCTAAACCCATCTCTACTCTTCATTTTTTAAATTTCTACTTTTTTTTGCTTGGGAGAAAGAATAGCAATTCTGCTAAACTTTTCCTTTACTGCCTCTCCTTCCACTTCCTTCTTGCCTGCCAGATTACAACCTGGCTTCTGATCCTATTATTCAACTTCAGTGATGTCAAGAAGAATGAGGACTGAGAAAAAGCAACTGGATTTAGCAATTAAGAATCTATCCTTTGGTTCAGGAAGGCTTGGGTCTAGTACTGACAAAAATAAAAAGGTGCTTTACCCTGGATTGTTAATCCAGGTTTATCTAAATTTCATTTTTCTTTCCCCACCTTTTTTTCTCTATTCTTGTCAATTCAGCTCTGCCCTACCCCTCATGAAGGGCACTTTACCACTTGGGATATAGTGAATCTATCATTTTAGTTCTACTGATTTAGCTCTGGACCTCTTTGCTTTCCTCTGCTAGCATCAACTTCTTTAAAGAAAGCTCAGAATTTAAGAATGCTTCAAAGAATCAAGCTTCATCAATTGACACAGAGAATTTCTTTACCCCATAAGGCAAATATAATAGAGATAGTAGTATGGAAATTTTCATTTAAAAGGAAAAGTATAATATCTGTTTGTAATAGGTGCATTTGCACCTATAGGAGAAAGTATAGTAAATTACACTAAAATTATTTTTAAACTTTAGGTCAATTGTATGTCTGATTCTCTAGTGTTAATACTCTTAATGACCATGCAAATAAAACTGGAGGCAAAGGCAACAGAGGAAAACCAGTAGAAGTGTCTTTGAATCGTTAGTTCTAAACTCCTGCCTTTATTGTGCATACCTCCCAGAAGCAAACTCTCTAGCTTTCCTATTAGCATTTCAGTGGATTGATGATCTCCCTGCACTTGTATGTTCTGTCTTTCTCATTTTACAGGTGAGGCATAATAATAATATTCCACTTTTTAAAATACCATAATTTAGTAAGTCATTCTCCAATTATTAGAAATAGAGTTTTTCTCCCCTCTATATTAGAAATGTTACAAATAGAACAGCTATGCCTATTTTCTCTCTCTCTCTGTGTTTCTTCCATCAGCTTATTTTCTTACTAAAGTATATATTTTTAGAATGCCTACCTTCCCTAATCCTCATCAAGACTGAATTTACAATATAAGCTCCTTGAGGGCAGGGATTATTTCATTTTTATCTCTGCATTTCTAGAAATTAGCAAAATGTCTGATACATAATATTAACAAAATAAATGATGGTTAATTGCTTGATTCTAGTGGGTAGAAAGCACTGTCTTAAGTCTATCATGATTTGCATTATTCTGGTTATTAGTTAATTTGACTCTTTTGCTGTAGTAATTAATAGCGTGCAATTATCTATTTATTCTTTGCAAAATATCTGTTCATTTGCTTTGACCTGTGCTCTATATTGGGGTGGAATGGGCAGATGAGAACAATTTGTTCCAATGTTCAAGAAGGGGGCTGAAGCAGGTGATGCAGAGTGCTTATACCTTGGTCAGACATCAAAGATGCCAAGGTCATCCGCTGCATCCCAGGCTATCACTAGTTGTCTTGACTTTTGTCTTGCCACTGGACTCTGATGACTTAAGAAGAGAGAATGAGGCTGACAACTTTGTTCAACGCTGCCTTGCTTAAATCCATTTCAAAGGCAAGTTAAGATACCCATAATGTCAATGATCCTCTTCAAAAAATGAAGAAAGAACAAAGTGGGGTACATACTAGTACCCTTAGAGCTCTAGAACATTTTGAGAAGGCAGAAATCGTTGATCTGAGTTGATCAGAGAAGGCTCCCCAGAGGAGGTGGCCCAGAGCTAGACCTTGAAAGAAAAAAAGAATTTTAGCAGGTGCAGATGAAGAAACACCATCTGTTCTGATAAAATGAGGCAGGAGAGGAATGGATGAGACAGAGGACCAGCTAGTAATTAAGTTCGGCTGGAACATAGAGTACTCAAAGAGAAATTGTGTGAAAGGAGGAAGCTAAGTGCTGTGTGGACATGGAAAAGACAACATTTGGAAATGCTTAATATGAAATGACAAACTCAAAGTAGTTCTCTCATATATACTTGAAGGGAAGTGCAAATCAGTCTAAGGTTTTGTTCAGAACAGGTCCTACCCAAAATCCTGATTTATGCCTAGCTAGTTCTTTCCCACTTTCCCCACAGGATGCTCTATCCACTTGCTTTACTCTCAAAGTATAAAGTATGGAGATAATGAATGTAAATCCATGATTTTTATTGGATTAAATTAAGCAAACAAACAAACAAAAAGAAAACACAGGCAATACAGGGGGTGATGGATAGTATACCTAATTCTTCTGTGCTTTGGTAGAGTTAAGAGAAGAGAGGATTCTTGTACACTGCAACTCCACCCTGACATAAAAGAGAAAGGAGAGGGATGCCTCAGACTCAGTTTCCCCATCAGTAAAAGAGGAGTAATAATATTTATGCTGCCTACTTCACAGGATTGTTGTAGGAAAAGGCTTTATAAACATTAACACACTATGTAAATGTAAGCTATTGTCTTGCTGGTGATTGTTATTATCAAGAGTCATGGATGTTGTTATGGAGGAAAGGATTCTGACTGTGGAGCAAGAAGTAAATCCTGACTTTAACACCATGTGCAAATTAATTACCTGTCTTAGCTTTTTCATTTATAACATGGGAATGATGATATTCAGACCACTTACCTTATAGTGTTGTTTGGCAGAAAGCTCTTAGTGAAACATCAAGTAACAGAAATACCAATTATCATTACTACTAATAAATACTGCGAAAGGGAAAAGGACCCCTGCGTGCTTCCAGGAATTGGAAAAGGGGTGGAGGAGGGAGAGAAGGGGAGCTGGGAATGAATTTTGGGAGTTGCCAAGTTATTGCTGTGGAATTCTGTGATCCTCACATAAGCATATATGCAAAGTAAACACAACTGCGTAGGCAACACACTCCCCTGGGGGAAAGGGATGCGCAAGCCAAGGTTTGCTATCCCTTCGTGAGACTTGCTCTTTGGCACAGCTAGAGATTGCAGGAGTGGAGAGGGGATGGGGTGAGATCACAAGCCCAGAGCTAACGACGAGTTATTTCCCCGTGGCATAGGTTAACCACACTTTATGCGGTAGGATCCTGGTAAAGGCTGATTGAAACCGATAGTCACACTATCAGCCCCAAGCCTGTCTCCAACTGGCCCCCGCTGTCTGTAGAGCTAGGAGCAAGCCTTGAATTTCAAGTCAGCAGGGTAGTTCGAGGTGACAGCCCCGGGAAGAACTCTGAGATGGTGGGGAAACGAAAGCAAAGAACCCCTCCCCTACCCCTGTCCACACCATATCCAGGCCCCTTCCTCGGGCTGCGTCTCGCTGAGGACTGGGCATTGCTCCTTGGGGTGGGGGATGGGCTGAGCGTGTTGGACAGGGCTAGGACAAGATGGTTCTAGTCACAGCCTTTCTCCACTGAGGCTCCCGTACCACAGTCCCCCAGGTCAGCCGTGACAAGTCCAAAGAACCCACTGCGCACTGCAGGAAGCCACAATCCAGTCACTCCAACACCTGGGAATGTGGCTGCGTGGGAGAGATGTCTTTAAGGATCAGCAATTCTCCTAACATGTCTATACATCTTAGTCCTACTGGAGAAAATGTAAAGTAGACAAGCTGGGAAGAGGACTCGGGCTGTTATTACCACTAATTCCCCAGGGGAAAGTTGTTTTCCCCCTACTCCCTGGACTAAACGCCCAAGTTCCAAACCGAACCAGTATCCTGCTTTCTTTTCCTTGATGACTGCTTCCCCTCAGAGGTTGGAGTGAGTCGTACAACTAGATTTGCTTCAGAGGGTGAAGGTGTCACATCTCCGTCCCACACCCTTCACACTCGAGTCTGTGAGTCTACTCTTACCCCAAAGAGGTCCCACTTCACCAGAAGTCCCTAACAACGTCTCGGTAGTAGTATACACCCGGCCTTCGCCAGCGATGAGAAACCCTCCCGCCCCCCCCAGTGTAATGCACACCCCTCCACCCTCGCACCTACTAACCCAGCTGGAGGCTCTACAGTGGGTACCTCTGAAGTCACCCTCCAGCTCCAGCGCAATTGCCCCAAGGGGGGCTCTGGGCCCTCTTAAGGACCCCCAGCATACACACATATCTTATCTCCACTCTTAAATCAAGGAAAGGATTGAGTAGCAGAGGGACACACATCTGTCGACATCTGGTGTATCTAGTACGCTGTTTGTTGCCACTGAGTGGGTCCGCAGACCAGGCACTTCCCCCTTTACCAGTGACGTCTCTGCAGCGCGCTATAAAAGGCCCTGAGACGCCCAGCAGAGACTCTGGCACCTCCAGAGCTGAGAAGGAGGGAGCGAGGGGGCAATCCACGCCTTAGCCTGAGGGACCGCAGGCGTCAGTGGCAGCAACTGCCGCGGTGCGACAGGACAAAATTAGGTGGCTCTTCTCCAGCTGGGGCACTGTGCTTCTGCCCCAACTGACTCCAGATCGCTAGCCCTTGGCTCAGAACTTTTGGAGGTGGCACCATGTCTGGTGTCTCTTGGGCTCCTGCAGCATCCCTTTTCCCCGCCAAAGAAAGCGGTTTGCAGAATTGCGGGACTCCGAGGTGCCTCCAAGAGCTGTGATTCGATTGAGTGACTGCTGGTGCCAATTTCTCTCCTAAAACCTAGAGAAGAAAGACAAACTCCCTGCGCTTGCAGAAACTTGAAGAGAAGAATATCGAAGCTTCCTGGGTCAGACCAAGTTTTCACATTCGGCAGTCTCTTAGTCCCTGCTAGGTCCGCCTTGCTCTAGTGAAAAGGATTGTGACGGGAGACACGAATCTCCTGTTGCTTAGAGCGGCACCTCAATTGTATAGGACTCCGCTCCTTAGGGACGTGCGTGCAGGGTTTAACCCCAGAAGAGCGATGGATAATATCCTGCCCAGTAATTCAGACCTTACCCTCTCCCTAAATGTCTCCTCCAACAGCTCGGAACCCAACCAGTTTGTCCAACCGGCCTGGCAGATAGTTCTCTGGGCAGCTGCCTACTCTGTTATTGTGGTGACCTCCGTGGTGGGCAATGTGGTGGTGATGTGGATCATCTTAGCTCACAAGAGGATGAGGACGGTGACCAACTACTTCCTGGTGAACTTGGCCTTCGCAGAAGCCTCTATGGCCGCTTTCAACACCGTAGTGAACTTCACCTATGCCATCCACAACGAGTGGTATTACGGACTGTTTTATTGCAAGTTTCACAACTTCTTCCCAATTGCTGCAGTCTTCGCCAGCATCTACTCCATGACCGCTGTCGCCTTCGATAGGTGAGCCTGACCTTTGAACGTTGGGGGTTTGAGGAGAAAAGGGGTGATAATGTATCATGGTGGGGGGTGGGATTTGCAGTGGGTGTGTATGGCGAACCTTCAGCAAAGTGTAGCGAAGGGTGGAAGGGCTGGGGAGGAATGTCATTCTTTAGCACATGAATGGCTTTCCTCTCAATTCTGTTATTTTCCTTTTCCCCCCTTTTCCCTCCTCACTGTCTCCTCTTACCTTTCTTCTTTCTCCTTCCTTTCTTCTCTCCCTCTCCAAATCTCTGCTTTTCCAGTTCATCTATATCCTCTTCTTTTTCGTTTCCTTTCTCTGGACCCTTTCTTTTCTCTTTTCCTTTTTTTTCCTCTGTGCCCTGTTCTGGGACATAGTATCTGGTGGCAAAAGCAATAGGTCTGAATTCAAAGGACTTGACTTAATTTCTTCGGTGTTACCAAATTTTAGGCTATAGCCAAGTCACCCCCTCTTCTCTCCTTCCCCACCCCCCCAGATTCTTCATGTGTAAGATGCAGTACATTGGACTGGATAGTGTCCAAGGCCCCTTCTAGCTCAAAATCATATGATTAATGAAATGCTTATATTCAAGGCCTGCTAGTGCCCCCAGGGTTGACAAATGTGATCACCTCAGGTTACAACACTCCAGAAAGTCTGCTTCTGCTTCTGTTGTTTTAGGTAACATCTTATTTAATCCCATTCTGTTCTTTACTTTCTCCATCTGGGAGGAGGAGGGGCAGGGAATAAGTTCTGTTTTCCCCTCACCTCTGTGACTATATTTAAAAAATGAGTGCATCATATTTGAATCCAAGATCTGAAAAGTAGCTAGAGAGATCATCCATTGTAGTCCATTCCCTGTAGGAGTCTTTCCTTAAACCACTTAAGGTTAAGAGATGAAAATTATTATTCCTAAGAGCTCTCTAAAGTTGGAGTTTTAATGTTCGCTCTCAGAAATCTCGTGGAGACTCCATTTTTTCATATGTAAAATGCAGATGATGGTAACAGCACCCCAAAGGGCTGGTGTGAAAATCAAAAGAGAAAATACCTGAAAAGCATTTTGGAAATGTTTTATATACATTGTATATACATTGATAGTACCCTTCTATAAACTGAAGTACTTAATAAGCATAACTAAATAATTATTTCAATCTGAAAGTCCTTTATGAATTCATAGAGAAAAGGCAATTACATAGAGAGTGGGAACTGGTTTAAAATTTCCAGTGTGATACTATTTGCTTGGGCAGCTAGGTGACGCAATGGATAGAATGACTGCCCTGGAGTCAGGAAGACTCATCTTCAGAGTTCAGATCTGACCTCAGACACTTATTAGATGTGTGATCCTGGACAAGTCACTTCACCCTGTTTATATCAGTTCCTCATCTGTAAGGGCAAACTACTCTAGTATCTTTGCCAAGAAAACCTTAAATAGGGTCATGAAGAGTCAGACACAACTGAAAAATGATTAAACAACAGCAACATTGTTTGATATTAGGCAAATCACTTTACCTTGCTTGGCCTCAGTTTCCACATCTGTAGAACGAGTGGTTTGGACTAAATGATATCTTATTAGATCTGCTATTCAAATTGTAAATTTCTTTTTTCTTCTAATATCTCTCTATCCTTTTCTCTAGATTTTTGTGGAGTTGGCAGCATCTTGGGGGGGCCAGGGTTGAAGGGCAAAGTAGTATCCATATGCATTTCTGAGGCAGGGATGTCTCAACAGTTTATAGTTTCAAAAACTGTTTGAAAAGAACAGGGCTGGTATGCAAACACTGTCCAGACAGGTCCTAGTGAGGATATCTCTGGGTGACATGATTGATACAGGACTTCTAAGAAATAGGAATCTTTTAAGAAGGAGAGATGTGTGTGTGTGTATGTGTGTGTGTGTGTGTGTGTGTGTGTGTGTGTGTGTGTGTGTGTGTAAAACACAGACAGACAGAGAGAGACAGGACAGAGAGGATTGAGACAGACATAGAGACAGAGAAAGAGATAGAGGCAGAGAGAGGTGGTCAGAAATAAGGAGACAGACACTTGAAGCAGACAGTCTGCACGCTTGCTTATGTGTCTGTCTGAAGGAGTACCTCTGTATGTACATTCTTGAGCACTTGTGTAAATTGTTCATCCAGAAGATTAAATTGCATTTGAAAGGGGACTCCAGAGGCGCTTGTTAGACTGCTTCCTCAAAGAAAAAAAAGATTAATTAATTTGAAGGGGGGCTGTGATGGGAGGGGGGAACAAAACAATCTATTTCATTTGCTTCCTACTACCCTATTTTATCCACACAGGGTTTCCTGTGTGGATTTGCATTTGCCTTGAGGCTTTCTGGGGGTATTTAAAACCACAAATAGCTTTTTTGAATGTGGGGCTTATGTCTTTCCCTTTATGTTCTACATATGCTCCTGAACACTGGTGTAGAAAATGAATTTTTGCCAAGCAAATTCCATTCTAAATATCCTAGGGAAATTGCCTATTTAGTGGAATGTGATCATAGAATTTAGAATTGGAGAGAACAAGTATTTATTAAACTCTTATTATGTGCCAGGCATTCCTTGTGTTAAGCGCTTTACAAATATTATCTCATTTGCTATTATGACCCCCATTTTACATTTAAGAAAACTGAGACAGTGATTTGCCCAGTGTCACATAGATAGTAAATATCTGAGGCTAGATTTGAACTAAGGTTTTCCTGACTCCAGGCCCAGTGCTCTAGCCACTGTGCCACCTAGCTACCTCTAGAAGGACCTTAGGTACCATCTAATTGAATCTTTCCCACTTGCATTTTGACACAGTAGGAAACTGAGTTCCAGAAAAGGGAAACGATTTTCCCAAGGTCATATAGATGTTAAGTATAAAACTGGGATTAAATCCAGGTCCCCTGACTCCAAATCTCATACTCTTTCCACACACAGCCCATGTTGATAAATCTTTGTCTCTATATCTGTCCCTTTCTGCCTTAAAGTTCATAAATTTGTTCCTCACAATAACCCTAGAATTGTAAATAGAGAAGGCATTATTATCTTCAAATTTTTGAAGGGGGAAACTGAGGTCCAGAAAGGTTACATGATTTAAGCAAGGTTCCATCTCTCCAGTGCCAGAACGATTCAAAGCCCTTGCTCTAACACCAGCATTCAGAAGTTTAAAGAATTTTCTTTTTGTAAAATGAGTAATTACCACCCCAATTCATCTTCTGTGTCAATCTGGATTTTATACATTAACATGTTAAAATATGCTTCCTATTATATGCATATATTTACATTTCTTTAAGGTGAAGCACATTGCCCTCTTGGGGATGCTCTTTTTACTTAAATCCAGATTTTTTTTAAAGAATGCAAAAATCTGTATTCCAAACACTGAATATGCTTTATTACTTAATGCTACCTCAGCATTCTATATTGTGCCTATTAGTTAATAGGTTTTTTGTCACCAAATTAGGAAAAGAAACTGTATGTTGCTGATTCTGGTCTTCATAACTTATCTATGCTTTGCTGAGAGTTCTGTCTCCTGTAAATGGAGATATGTCCATTGGATGGTGGAGCATGAGTGTTAAGTCATCAGTACCTTGGTTTAACTGGAGAGGGAGGGACAGGAGCTGTGAATGATTGATGCGCCCAATACCCCTTTCCCCCAGACTTTAAATGTAGCATTTTAGAAGGAAGAAAAAGTAAAAAGGTACAAATGGATGCACCAGGAAATCATGATCAGGACTTGATTCCTGGATTTCTTCTCTGTTCTTTATTTTTCATTGAGTGAAGCAACCATGATTATAGGGATCTGATACCCGTGTCTCTCCATCTGCCCCTTATTTTTTAATAGACAAGTTATAGAAAACCTCCTTAAATGGAGGAGGCTTCAATGTCTTATCAATCAAGCCATAGAATTGTAGATTATTATGGTTGGAGAGGAATTTTATTTTTGGAGGGGGAAAAGCAAGGCAATTGGGGTTAAGTGACGTGTCCAAAATCACACAGCTAGTAAGTGTCAAGTGTCTGAGGCCAGATTCCAGGGCCAGTGCTCTATCCACTACCCCACCTAACTGTTCCTGGAAGGGAATTTTAAAAGGCATCTAGTTTATCTCCTTTCGTTTTAAAGTAAAGGAAGCTGAGGCTAAGAGAAGACAGACAAGGGACGTGTCCAAGGTCATACAGACGCTAAAAGAACAGAGACTAGAACTCAGGCATTTGAACCGCCATTTCAAGGTTCTCTCTGCTATACCACTAGCAATCAATTGTTTTTTTAAGGCTAAAGGAATCCATGATGGATGATTTACAACTTTTCAATAAGAACATGTTTTGACTCTCATAGTAACTTGTATGACTGCAGACAAGTCACTTAACTTTTCTGTTTCTTTACCAGTAAAAGGGGGTGGGGGAGGGACATAGTACTTTCAGTATCTGTTTCACAGGGTGATCTGAAGGAAGTACATTGTTAACCTAGAAGCCCTATAGAAATCTGAACTATTATTATGATTTTTACATCTTCCATTTTTATGTGTGTGTGTGTGTGTGTGTTAGAGGGGAGTCTATTAAAGTTTTCTTGTTGATGGATTGGAGATGACCCTGAGTTACTTAAGGCTTTGCCAGTGGAGTACAGATTGGTAGGTTCTGAGTACAAGTCTAGTGATAGATTGTTTATCTCTCATTCAAAAACCAGCCCAAATAAGCCCCTAGAAGCTCATCACTAGCTGGTTGGCTAGCAAGTGATTGTTTATTTTTTTTAATTTGGGAATATGTGAAATACTTTTGGATATGGAATCAAAAAGTCTGGGTGTGAATCCCCACTCAGCTACTTTGCTGTATGATCCTGGGTTACTTCCTCTCTCTGGGTCTGTTAGCTCATCTATAAAATGAAGTGGGTAATCTCTAAGCTCCCTTTCAGCTCTGTCTCCTATGGAGCACATTATAAGGCTGAGTGATAGAATCATAGGTTCTAGTAGAGTTTAGTTCTAGTAGAATTTAAGTTAAAGCTGAGGAGATTCAATCTGCTCGATCTGTCTCAACTTCCTCTCCATTTTGAATTGTTAAGGATCAGGTTTTCCAGTTATTTCAAACTGCCATCTTTAAGAAGCAGTCCCTTCCCAGCCTAGAACATTGTGATTAAAATGTCAAAAGAAGAGTGATGGGGAAGCAACACACATCTGTCCTGAAACCAGTGTTAGCTCAGGAGGACCACATTTCTTTCTTCTGTTGATTTGGAAAAATAGCTTAGATTCCAAAGAAACTTGTTATAATTTTGTAAAAAAGCTTTATGTGCAGGACAGTGGAAATTTATGTACGGTGTTGATTTTTGCCAGAAGATACTCAAGCTGAGTAACCAACAGATAGGATTTGAAACCACTAGTGTATAATCTAGCAATATATTCCACTGAGCAGAGTGATGAGCTCAGAGTTTCTTGTTGATGTTCAGTCGTTTCAGTCATGTTTGATTTTTTTGATCCCATTTGGGGTTTTCTTAGCAAAAATACTGGAGTAGTTAGTCATTCCTTCTCCTGCCTATTTTACAAGTGACGAAACTGAGGCAAATGGGGTTGAGTGACTTACCCAGGGTCACACAACTAGTAAGTATCTGAGGCCAGATTTGAATTCAGGAAGATGAGTCTTCTTGACTTTAGGCACTGGCACTCGATCACTGTGCCACCTAGTTGCCACGAACTCAGGAGATCTCAGTTTAAGTCCTAATCTGTCATTTTGTTAAGGCATACACAAAGCCATGTTGCTTTTAGGTACTCAGTTTATCACTCTGTCAAAAAGTAGGCCTCCTTTCTTCCTGGAAAGATAAATGAGAAGAGGGAAGGGAGAGAACAAAGAGTGTCTACTATGTGCCAGGCATTGTGCTAAACACTTTACACATATTTCATTTGATCCTCACAACAACTCTGTAAGGTTATATGATCCATATTTTGCAGTTGAGGAAAGTGAGGCAGGCAGAGGTGAAGTGACTTAAATCATGTTGCTAGTAAGTATCTGAGGCCATTTTTCAATTGAAGTCTTCCTTACTCTGGACCCAGAGCTTTATCCATTAAGATGAGGGAGACTGAAAATATTTAAGGATTTTTTTTAATCTTTCAAGCCTTCTCTACATAACAGTTATATTGATAAACAAATAAATGAATCCTAAGTGGAAAGAGATCAGTTTCAATGGAAAGAAGTGGAGGGATCAATGATAGTTTGTGAGCTAACTTGTGCGATATTGAGTTCTCCATCACTGGAGGTCTTCAAGAAGAGGATGAATGACCTCTTTCTGGAGAATGTTGTAGAAGGGATTGGTCTTTCAGGTAAAGATTAGATTAGATGACCTTGAGGATCTCTCCCCTCTAACTCTGAGATTCTACCATTCCGATGAGGCTCCTGCATATGCCACAGTCTCTTTGCCCTTGACAAGCATGGGAGTGTGTTGCCTGTCTTAGACCTTTGGGGTCATCAGGTCCAACACTCTCAGTCTTAAAGAGAGGGAGCCTGGATGGGGGCAGAGCCAAGATGGAGGAGTAGAAAGACACACATACACATAGCTCCGAACCCACAACCCATAGAACATCTACAAAGAAGTAACTCACGGCAAATTCTGCACCCAGAGTCCACAGAACATTGGAGCGAGGGAGATTTCTGTTCCGGAGAGACCTGCAAACCTCTCGCAAAAGGTCCTTCGAGCCGCGGGCTGGGCGCCAGGACTGGGAGCTGAGTACAGCCCTGCCGCGGCCGCGGCACCGAGAGGAAAAGATCTGAGCGGGCTTCATGGATGGGATCTCCAGCGGCCACGAGGGTCCCTCCACCCACAGGTGATGGGGGTCAGTGAGAAGGTCTCTTTGGTGGGTCGAGAGAGGAGTGGGGTGCCCCCATAACTCAGGCCCCCTCAGGAGGCAACAACAGTGGAGGCGGGAGCAGACCGGGGCTCCCCAAGCAGGCAGGAGCCTGGATCCATTGTTGAAGGTCTCTGCATAAACCCCCTGAGGGAATTGAGCCTGTGAGGTGGCCCTGCCCCCACCCGGGCAGCTGAACTTAATCTCACACTGAATAGCAGCCCTGCCCCCACCAAAAGCCCTGAGGCGGGCAAGCAGCATTTGATTCTCAGACCCCAAGCTCGGGCTGGGAGGATCCGGAGGCGAGGTGGGTGTGAGGAGAATATTCAGAGTTCAAGTCACTGGCTGGGAAAATGCCCAGAAAAGGGAAAAAAACCAAGACTATTGAGGGTTACTTTCTTGGTGAGCAGGTTTCTCCTCCCCTCCCTTCTGATGAGGAAGAACAGTGCTCACCATCAGGGGAAGACACGGAAGTCAGTGCTTCTAAATCCCAGCCCACTCGATGGGATCAGTTCTGGGAAAAGGCCTTAAAGAGCCCAAACAATTTTCAAAATCATGATAGAGAGGTGGAGGAAAAACTGGGAAGAGTAATAAAAGACTTGCAAGCAAAGTTTGAACAATGCCAGGCCTAGAGGCCTGTGGGCTACCCGAGTCTTCTTACCTCACCTCCCGAGGTCTTCGGTTGGCCAAACCGGATGCTCATATGAGAGAAAGGATGTTCCAGAGTCGAACAAGGGTTGAGCTTTATTTCAGGGTCTAGTTACAAGTGCAGGGGATTCTTCCTTAGGAGGGATAGAAGAATCTCCCAAGGAGGCAAAGATCTTACAATAAGAGATTGGAAGTAGAAGTACAAGCGGGGAGAGAGGGGGAGGGGAGAGAAGGAGAAGAGGAAAAGCGGAGCCTTGTGTCCTCTTTGGCTCCTCACGTGCTAAGAGAGCTTTCAGGCTTCCCTGATCCTACTTAACTCTCCAGTCGCATAGTTTGCATCTGAATACCGTGCTGTTAGATAACAATAGTGTGCCCAGATCCGGGACAATCTCGAGGGCGGGGAGATCTCTCTCCCATCACGTTTCTCACGGGAAGAGGCAGAAATACACAAGATAGCTCGGTTCACCTCGATTCCCAGCCGTTTCCTGGGGGGGTCTCATGAGAGCTCTAAGATTTAGAAGTTCCCACCTTTACCCGCCCGAGACTGTCCACACGGAATTGAGCTTCCAACCCCAACAGAACAACAAATCAGCACCCTGCTAAAGGAGACCCAAAAAAATGCGGAAGAAAATAACACCCTGAAAAATAGGCTAACTCAATTGGCAAAGGAGGTTCAAGAAGCCAATGAGGAGAAGAATGCTTTAAAAAGCAGAATTAGCCAAATGGAAAAGGAGATTCAAAAGCTCACTGAAGAAAATAATTCTTTCAAAATTAGAATGGAACAGATGGAGGCTAATGACTTTATGAGAAACCAAGAAATCACAAAACAAAACCAAAAGAATGAAAAAATGGAAGATAATGTGAAATATCTCATTGGAAAAACAACTGACCTGGAGAATAAATCCAGGAGAGACAATTTAAAAATTATGGGCCTACCTGAAAGCCAGGATCAAAAAAAGAGCCTAGACATCATCTTCCATGAAATTATCAAGGAAAACTGCCCTGAGATTCTAGAACCAGAGGGCAAAATAAGTATTCAAGGAATCCACAGATCACTGCCTGTAAGAGATCCAAAAAGAGAAACTCCTAGGAACATTGTGGCCAAATTCCAGAGTTCCCAGATCAAGGAGAAAATATTGCAAGCAGCTAGAAAGAAACAATTCAAGTATTGTGGAAATACAATCAGGATAACACAAGATCTAGCAGCTTCCACATTAAGGGATCGAAGGGCATGGAATAGGATATTCCAAAAGTCAAAGGAACTAGGACTAAAACCAAGAATCACCTACCCAGCAAAACTGAATATAATACTTCAGGGGAAAAATTGTCTTTCAATGAAATAGAGGACTTTCAAGCATTCTTGATGAAAAGACCAGAGCTGAAAAGAAAATTTACTTTTAAACACAAGAATGAAGAGAAGCATGAAAAAGTAAATAGCAAAGAGAAGTCATAAGGGACTTTACAAAAGTTGAACTGTTTACATTCCTACATGGAAAGACAATATTTGTAACTCTTGAAACTATTCAGCATCTGGGTACAGGGTGGGATAACACACACACACATGCACATGCACTCGCACACACACATAGAGACAGAGTGCACAGAGTGAACTGAAGAGGAGGGGATCATATCTTAAAAAAAAAATGAAATCAAGCAGTGAGAGAGAAATATATTGGGAGGAGAAAGGGAGAAATGGAATGGGGCAAATTATCGCTCATAAAAGAGGCAAGCAAAAGACTTTTAGTGAAGGGAAAAAGAGGGGAGGTGAGAGAAAAACATGAAGTTTACTCTCATCACATTCCACTAAAGGAAGGAATAAAATGCACACTCATTTTGGTATGAAAACCTATCTTACAATACAGGAAAGTGGGGGATAAGGGGATAAGCAGGGTGGGGGGGATGATGGAAGGGAGGGCACGGGGAGGAGGGAGCAATTTGAGGTCAACACTCATGGGGAGGGTCAGGATCAAAAGAGAGAACAGAAGTAATGGGGGACAGGATAGGATGGAGGGAAATATAATTAGTTCTTACACAACACTACTATTGTGGAAGTCATTTGCAAAACTACACAGATCTGGCCTATATTGAATTGCTTGCCTTCCAAAGGGAAGGGGTGGGGAGGGAGGGAGGGCAGATTGGCAGACAGGGGCAATTAGAACGCTCAGTGTTTTGGGGTGGGGGAAGGGGACAAAAGGGGAGAAAATGTGGAACCCAAAATTTTGTGAAAATGAATGTTAAAAGTTAAATAAATTAATGAAAAAAAAAAAAGAGAGAGGGAGCCTGAAACTCAGTGACTTTCTTAAGGTCATACAGGCAGTAAGTAGTAGAGCAAGAATGGGAACTTACTCCCTCTAGATGAAAACCTAGTTGCCTTCCACTATATAGTGCATTTCACTTCTTGAGGGTAGGGAATGCTTTTCTTTTGACCTCTCTGTCCCTTGAGGAAGGGCTGTTTTCTGCTTTACCTCCATATCCCAGCACTTAGCACATGGCCTGGCACATAGTAGGTCCTTAACAAATGTTTATTGAGTTATTGATCCCCAGTGTCTAGCATTGTATTCCCTTCATTGTTCACAGTAGACATCTAATAAATTCTGACTGAATTGAATTGAATTGAACCACAGCTTTCCACATTTTTCCATTTATAAGCCACTAGCACATAATCGAGCTATTTCAAATGCCAGACAGCAAATGACCTTGCTCCCTGGCCACCTCATGGTTGTTTCTCTGAAGACCTATGGAAATGGACATTTGAGGTAGTCCTGGCTATGGCACATTTGCTTCCAAGCATGTTCACAAAGTGGAATGGGATTTAAGTAAGCCATTGGGTGCAGGAGTACAAATTTCATTTCTGAGTTCTTTTCCCGGATAGCAACTTCTTTCTGTGAATTTCTTTTTTTCTTCTTTTATTTTCTACTGACAAAATTGAAATGCAATAGCTACCAATTACAGCAAACTTCAAACCTGTTCTTCTCTGACATTCCATGGTCAGACTAAGTGGACATCTGTGACATGCAGTGTCTAAAAATATGCAAAAAACCCTTGTAAAGGGGTGAAAAAATAAGTTGCTAGGTAAGAAAAAAAATTATGGGACCTCTCTCCTAAAGAGAGGACAAATGGATGAATGAATACATGAATGAATGAACAAATAAATGACAAATGGGCATGTATTATTTACATATGGTGTCTATGAAGTAATTGACATGGTTTTTAGTTTTTAGTTTGTTTATTTTAACAAATAGACCAGAATTTATAGCTCCAAAAGGGCATTATCCTTTGGATATTGTAGATGTTTTTAACAATGTTTAACAATGTTACCAGTGCTTATATAATGTTTTTGAAACTCAGTCCTCTTTCAAAATCACCTTCAAAGTCAGACACCTCTTAACAATGGGTGTCCTCCACTATCCTCCTAGTGCAGGAAGTATGTAAGAAAAGCAAGATTCTCGGTTCAAAGTCTTATCCTGTTTCTGATGCAAAATGGTCACTTGGCTTGATCACTGTGACTCCACAAGTCAATATCCTAAAAAAGGGGAGACATGAGAGCCTTACTTTTGGAATTAGGGTACCTAGATTCCAAACTTACACTTGTCCCTAATTACCCATGTGACCTTAAACAAATAATCACTAATTTGCTCATCTTTATAATGGTATGGCTGGATTATGGAATTACTAAAGTCCTTTGTAGCTCTCCACTCCCATGATCCTGCTTCTCCTGGACACATAGTGTCACTTTTCTTCTCCACATCTAAACTCATGATTGCTGGTACCCTCTAATGATTTCTAGATGACAGATTTCTTTGCTATAGACATCAGCTCCCCTGAAGTGGAAAAATGAAGGTTTCTTGCCTATTTCATGTTCCTTGGTTTTCAAACCCTCTTTGTTTCCAAACAAGTCCTCTTCTGGTGTTTTAAAGGCACTCATGGGAAAAACATTCACTGAGGGAGGACATAGTAATAAATAAAGATTACAAATGCACAGTTCCTTACAGGAGAAATTAATTCTGGCTGTACCCATCAGCTACAGAGTACTTTGTTGTTCAGTTGTTTCAGTTATGACTAACTCCTTCCGACTCCATTTGAGGTTGTCTTGGCAAAGATAGTAGAGTGGTTTGCCATTTCTTTCTCCAGCTAATTTTACAGATGAGGAAAATAAGGCAAACAGGGTGAAGTGACTTGTCCAGGGTCACACAGCTATGAGGTGTCTGAGATCAGATTTGAACTCAGAAAGAGGAATGTTCCTCATTCCAAGACTAGTGCTCTATGCACTATGTCATTTCAGATGTTTACCACCTGTAGGAGTGTGAACAAGTCATTCAACTTCCCTGGGCTTCAGTTTCCAAGTATAAAAAATAAGGGGTTGTAGTAGATGGCCCAGCGTCCCTTCCTGCTGTATTTCTATAGCTTTATGATCCAATGATCCTTTCCTGCCAGTCTGGCTTCATCATATGGCTTCTTGTCCTGGGCTTTCTTCTCAGACTAGGGTTCTGCTGCAGTTGTGACACTGCACCCCCTGGTGGTCAATCTCTAGCTCTTTTCTCATTAACCAAGATGAGTTTACTAGACCAAAGATTTCCTTTTTTTTCTTCCACCTGGGCTCCCCTTCTATTGTCTCAGAATGCTTGGAAATGGCTGGTTCATCAGTTTCAAGGTTTACAATACCAGCAAAATAAAACAAAACAGCCTCACAGCAGCAACAACTAACCCACCCCAACCCTCCACGTTATAGACAGACAGTACACGATATCTCTGTGTCGCGCAGCCGTGCCTGCACAGTGGAGCAAGGAGGTACCATTGTGAACACCAAGCTACCATAAAAGAACATTGTGTTGGGTGGGGAAGTCATGTAAGACAAACGATCGTTTCATTGCTGTCTGCTGCCCCCACTTCATAGGGCATTATTCCTAACAAATTCATTAATTCTCTGGTTTTGAACCTACAACTCTAAGTTCCTTTTCAACCTCCCTACCTGGCCCTCTGGATTTCATATTCAAATGAACTCTAGACTGATTCAGCAAGGCCTCCAGTTTTATCTTTCTGATATAGACTTTAAATCATAACTCTTTTCTCTAGGGGTTCCTTTTCTGGCCCCAGATGATTTTTCTTATTCTCTCTTTTAGTTCTATCACCATTACAGGTTGCAGATTTGAAAATATCAGATTCCTAACTTACTTCATGCTCTTATCACACCATTGATTGGGTAAGATAAGGACCTACACACACACACACACACACACACACACACACACACACACACACACACACACACACACACCTTTTTCACCAAATTTGGCTCTAAGTGGCTTTTGGCATTTTCCACAAATCAAATCAGTGACCCTTCTTCTACCAATGCTCTACATAGGAATCCAGTTTCCTCATCTGTAAAATAAGAAGGCTAGCTAAATGACTTGTAAGGTCACTTCCAGTTCTAACATTCTATAATTCTTTCCCACAAATATATTCTTAAAGGTTGAAGATTTGATTCATTGAAAATATTCTTAAGGTAAATTCAAAAGAAAAGTTACTCTCTGAAAGACTTTTGAGCCATGGTGACATGATTGAAATAATAATAGTAACAACTAATATTTATTTACTGCTTTAAGATTTTCCAAAATACTTTAAGAATAATATCTCACTTGATCTTTGCAAGAATACTGAGAGGCAAATATTATTATTATCCCCATTTTACAGATTGAGAAATTGAGGCAGATAATAGTTGGACGACTTGCCCTGTGACTTGGGTTACATAGCACTAAATGTCTAGGGCTGGATTTGAATTCAGATTTTTCTAACTCCCATTTTAGGAAGGAAAAAAAGACCTTCTTTTCTCCTAGTCATAAGCTTTTGATTGGGAGAAGTCATACAATTTCACCAATCAGATACACTGCAAATTTATGCCATTTCCAATTGAATGTCCTATAGGCAATTTGAACTTTACATCCAAGACAGAATTCATTATCATCTATTTTACACTCTCTGTCTTTCCCAAACTTTCTTATTCATCTCAAACTAACCCTATCTTTTTAGTCCTCTAGGTTCATCCTTGATCTTTCCATTACCTTCATCCAGTCTTATCAATTCTACCCCAGGACAGCTAAGTGACACAATAAATACAGTGCAGGGCCTAGAGCCAGGAAGACTCATCTTATTGAGTTCAAATCTGGTCTCAGACACTTACTAACTATGTGACCCTGGGCAAGTCACTTAACCCTGTTTACCTCAGTTTCCTCATCTGTAAAATGAGCTGGAGAAGAAAATGGCAAACCACTCCATCCGTATTTTTGCCAAAAAAAAATGTAAATGGGGTCACAAAGAGTCAAACACTACTGAAACAAATGAACAACAATATCAGTTCTACCCCACAACATATCTTGCAACAGTCCCTGATGTCCATTCACGTGTGTATCATTCTAGTTCATGGCCTCACCAAATGTCATCTTGAATTCTGCAAAAATTTCATAATCAGACTTCTGACTCCTAGATTCTCCCCTCTCCAATCCACCCTACCCACTAATGCCAAAATAAACTTCCTAAAGCACAAATCTGACTGTATCCTCAGTTCAAGAATCTTCATTGGCTTCCAACTGTGAATAGGTAAAATAAAAACTTCTCTGGTTGGCCTTTAAAGGTCTTCACAGTCTGTCTCCAGCTTGCCTTTCTAGGCTTTTTGCATATTATTCCCCATCATGTACTTGATGTTCCAGCCAAATTGATCTACTTGATATTCTCCAAACTCAGGATTCCATTTCCTTCTCTGTGCCTCTGCAAGGCTATCACCTAGAACTAGGAGGCATTCTCTCTCACCTCTACCTCTTAGAATCCCTAGCTTCCTACAAGGCTCAATTCATGTCTCAACACTCAGCATAAAGTCTTTCCTGATCTTCCTAGATGTTAGTATTTTCTTTTGCCTCAAATAATATATGTGTATACACACACATACATATGTTCGGCTTTGTTGCCGAAGAAGACCACGCCATCAGAGAAATGATGACATGACTTGCACTTGACTTTGTTTTGAGTGAGGGAGGGCCGTGCAGGTCAGCAGCCTCACTTTTCTTCCAGAGCCATCTGAATCCAGTGACCAGACGTTCATCAGGATGATTGGAGATGACCCAGGATGAGGCAATTGGGGTTAAGAGACTTGTCCAAGGTCACAAAGCTAGTGAGTGTCAAGTGCCTGAAGTGAGATTTGAACTCAGGTCCTCCTGACTCCTGTACTGGTGTCCCATCCACTTTACCACCTAGCTGCCCCCCCACATACATATATACATGTATGTATGTATACACACATATATATTACATAGTATACATGTGTGTATATGGATATAATTATCTGTATGTTTACTATATTCCCCAAGAAATGTAAGGTCCTTGAGGACAGGACCTTTTATAATTATATAGCTACCACCTAGCACAGGGTATTGCATGGATTAGATCCTTAATAAATATTTTTTTGATTGGATGGGAATACTTCCAGAATCAGATGGTAAAGATACCCAAAACCCAGGTTTTGGAGGATTTGTTGTGAATGTGTTTGACTGGGCAGGAAGGGTACATGACTTCTATCTTCAAATATTTAGAAGACTGTCTCTTAGAAGAGGGATTAGCCTTAATTCTACTTGGCCCCAGAGGGCAAAACAATGTGTAGAAGCTACAGAGAGACTAGATTTTGGTTATATGTCAATATAAACTTTCTAATAATTAGAGCTGTCTAAAAGATGAAAAGACTTGCCTTGGGGTATAATGAGTTCCCTCCCACTGGAAGTCTCTAAACAAGAGTATCAATGAATACTTTGATATAACTGAGGAGATTCTTATTCAAGTACTGCTAGTGTTAGGGGTCATCTGAAATCTTTCCCATTGCTGAGATTCTATGATGCAAGCAGAGCCCTGTAGAAAAAATATTTTTAAGCAAGGAAGAAGCTTTACTGTCCCAGACCCTATTTTTCATCACTGTGGAGCCATTCGAGGCTCTGGTTGGTTTCATTTTCCTTAGGTTCCACATCTCAGAATTTCTATAGCTCATAACCTGCTTTGAACTCAGATCCCATTTGGTAATCAACTGAAATGACTCACAAATAAAGTGTTTCATCATTTCCCCCAAGCCATTCAGCTAAAGCCCTAGGTCCTAGGAGAATTGAATGGATTATGAAGATTTAATATAACTGTCTTTCTTTGAGAGTTAAATTGTGAATGTAGTTTTAAGCATGGTAGGAAGACAGAGTCCAGCTTGCTAAGTGAGGAAGCTAGCCATAGGCCCTATCACAAAGCTGAAAGCACATAACCTAAACTCCTAGTGCTATGCAAGGTGATCACTGTGACGGCTTTTTTTTTCTTCTTTCACCAAACAGACTGGTATCACCCACTATTGTAAGGGTAGGAGAGTCACCGAAAATTAAACCTGATTGTAGCATATGACATAGTGTGTATTTGAGGCAGTTTCTAATCATTGAAAAAGGGAGGCTGCTTCGGGCTATCACTTTTGCATCATTTTTGCGATCAGATGGATAGTCTGAGGGCTAGGGGTTCATGGGATTTTAAGCAAGAAGGGGCTTTACAGATCATTTAGTTAAATCCCTTTATATTTTAGAGGAGGAAACTGAGGCCAAAAGAGGGGAAGTAAGTTACCAAAAGTCACATATCTAGTGAGGGAGTCAGGATCTGAATCAGATCCTTTGATTTGAGATCCAAGATTCTTTCTTTCCACCACACCACACTTCTGATCCAGAATCCCATAAATTTTTTGTAATTGCTTAGTTCTCTCTGCCCAAACCCATCCAAGCAGCCACATTTGGACTGGGCTCTTAGTGAAAAGTTTAAAAATATAATGGGAAAACTACTAGCCCAGCTCATGTTTTCTGCTCTTCCGTGAAGGCTTTCAAGCTCACTCTTCTAAATTTACAATCCTTATTTCTGTATCCATCATAAATTCAATGAAAACTCTCATTTATAAAGCACTTTATCCCAGCAGCCAAGTAAGGCAGAAAATTCAAGTTTTTTCCCCATTTTACCCAAGACTAAATTGAGAACTAGAAGAAGTAAACATGACTTGGAAACGTCATCCAGTAAATATCAGAGCCATTTGACAAGTATTTATTGAGTACCAGCTGGGTGAGAAGCCCTGTGCTGTGTTCTCGGACTCATTTGACAATTGGTCATGTACTACCTGTGACATAATTCCTATTGTTTTCTTATACATCAGTTAATGCCTCTTATATTTTTATTGTATCTCTCTTCCCTCCCTTCCACATTAGAGTGTTAGCTCCTTGAAAGCAAGGATTGTATTTTGCCTTTATCTTCTCGGTGCTTAGCTGGGATAAGGTAGGCATTTAATAGATGCTTGTTGACTGGTTAATCCTACCTCAAACTAGGTTGTAAGCTTCTTGAAGGCCAGGATTTTGTCATAGATTTATTCTGAATTCTTCTCAGGACCTAGCACAATGACTTCCACACTTTATAAGCTACATAAGTGGTTTAGAGTAGCTAAGGAAGAAAGGCTGATTCTAGTTCTAGTTTTATCATTTAATGTCTATGCAACCCTAACCAAGTTGCTTATCTCTTTTGGATATCAGTTTCCTCAACTAGGAAATGAGAAAAATGGAAGTAGTTAACATTACTACTGATAATTCATTGTAGTATAGAGATGATCCTATGTTCTTAAAGGCTACACCAGTGGAAGGCAAACTCTGACAGTTTTGACCAACATGAAAAATCTTCAGGTATATTCCTAGCAACAGAAAGTATTTGCAGTTTGAAGATCAGCTCCCCTAATTATGATCACCTAATTACCTTCAGGTTGACCACAAGGTGGACAAATCTTGGTCCATAATAAAATAGATAGAAATACACTTATCCACTAGGGTGAACGACTGACTAATGCAATTCAGTAGTAGAACTAAGTACTATCAGGCAAAAGTTCATTGACAGTGGCTATGTACTTCATATAAGATAAGGGTAATACCAATCATTCTCTGGCTCTCAGAAAGCTGATTATCTCTCTGTCCTCCACCCTTTTTGTGAATGGGAAGACTTGTTTAATTAGTGTAAAGATTCAATTTGTGTGAATTTATCCAAACAGAATCTTAGCTCATTAGAAAATCCCACTAAGAAAACAAAACAATGTTGTCTGAACTTCACTTAAGAATAACTATTTTGGCAACTGTGTGTAGAATGGAGTAGGATGGAAAAAATCCTTGAGAAAGGGAAGCCAATTAGGAGGCTGTTGCAATAACCTAAATGAGAAGTGAACTGAAATGAATAGAAAGAGAAAAGGCCAAACTCAAGAGAAGTTGTAGAGGTAGAAATGACAAAGTTATGGCAATTGATTGATACATGGAGTGTGGAAGAGTAAGGAATCCAGGATAATGATGAGATTATAAACATGGGAGACCAAAAGGATGTTTGTGCTTTAACAGAAATAAGGAAGTTTAGAAGAGGGGTAATCTTAGTGATGGGGGTAGATAGTTTAATCTTTGACACTTTGGGATGTCTATGGGACATCTTGTTTGAAGTTTTAAGCAATTGGTGGTGGGAGCTTGAGAGAGACTAGGATAGGATACACACACATATATAATATACATACACACATATATTCATATATACACAGACAGACAGATAGATATATGATAGATAGATAGATAGATAGATAGATAGATAGATAGATGAGTCTCTGCATAGAGGTGACAAGTAAATCCATGAAATCTGATGACGTCACAATGATAGAAAGTGTATAAAGATAGAATAGACTAGGACCAAACATTAGGGAAAACTCTTAGTTCAAAGGTCTGATATGGATTATGTATTAGTAGCTCAGTTACATCTCCCCCTCAAGGTTTGTAAGACAAGCTTAAAGAGAGTCAGGAGTTATTCTCTATTGCTATCAACCTTGAACATTCACCAATGAACTCCCCTACAAGATTATCATTTGAGAATCATTGGTTAGTCATCCTTAAATAAATCTTAAAAAGAGGTATTTACCAAAGTGGTACAGCAAAAGTAATTAGCATAAAACATCCTTCTTTCTACCAAAGTCTGTGCCGTATTCTCCCACAAGTACGTAGAAAGTCCAGAGAAAAGTGAACCCAAGCTTTAAAAAGGCCATTTGGCTAAAGGGCAACTCACACTCCTAATTGCTAGAAATCTTTTTCTCCCATTCCTGGAATCCTCAAGAAATTCCCCTTAAGTACAGCATATCTATGTCCATCTGTTCTTGGTTCCTGATGAAGATATTGCCATAAGCTGACCCAGCGTGGTGGATCAGACATTAATGGGAAGATACAAGGTCTCATGTCCTCCATATTCTTTAAAACTCACAGAGACCTCCTTAGGTCAAAAGGGTTGAGAAAATCCAGCCAACTGAGATGCCAAGGCCTCTCCTCTCCCATCCAAGGCAATTCCTACTTAAGTGTGTGCTGAAAGCCATGCTTATTCCAACTCTTATTCAGTTCCTTCTTGGTCTATATAAATACATTGTTGGGCAATATCATTCCAATTTAAAAGCCTTTTCTAACTCATTCTAAGGCTTATTGTTGAATTGATTGATTGGGCAATTTGTTTTTCTTATCTTATTGTTATGGCTAGTACCTCTAGTACAATATTAAATACTAGTGGTGACAATGGACACCCTTGCTTCACCCTTGATCTTATTGAGAAGGCTTTTAGATTACCTCCATTATAGATAATGCTTGATCTTGATTTTAGAAAAATATATAGGTATTTAGGTATATATAGGTATAATAGGTATTCTAAATAGGTATTATATTTTGTCAAAAATGTTTCTGCATCTCTTTGTATAATCATATGGTCTTTCTGCTTTGATATTATCAATTATGTTTATAGATTTCCTAATGTTGAACCAGGCCTGCATTCTTGGTATAAATCCACCTGGTCATAGTGTATGATCTCGTTGATATCTTGTTGCAACTCCTTTACTAGCATTTTATTTAAAAATTTTGCATTGATATTCATTAGGGAAATTAACCTATAGTTTTCTTGTTTTTTTCTCCTAGGTTTATGCATCAAACCATATTTCTGTCATATAAGTAATTTTTGTATGATTCCTGTACTTATTTTTATGAAATAGTTTATATAGTATTGGGATTGTTTCTTAAATGTTTGGTGGAATTCACTTACAAATTCATAAGTTCCAGAGGATTTGTTCTTATGACTTGTTCAATTTCTTTTTTCTAAGATAGAGTTATTTAAGTATTTTCTTTACTCTTCTGTTAATCCGGCCAATTTATATTTTTGTACATATTCATCTATTTGTTTTAATTCCATCTTCACTATGGTGTATTCCCCCTTCTCATTTTTGATACTGGTAATTTGGTTTTATTCTTTCCTTTTTAATCAAATTAACCATTGTTTTATCTATTTTGTTGTTGTTTTTTCCACAAAACCAGCTTCTAATTTTACTTATTAGTTTAATGGTTTTTATATTCAGTTTTATTAATCTATCCTTTGATTTTTAGGATTTTAATTGTTATTTAATTTTGGGGGGTTAATTTGATGTTTTCTCTTGCTTTTTTAGTTGCCTGCCCAATTCATTGATCTACTCTTTCTTTCTTTTGCTGATGTATGCATTTAGAGATGTAAATTTTCCTTCAAGTATTGTTTTAGCTGCACCACACAAATTTTGGTATGTGTCATTGTCAGTCTCATTAATGAAATTATTGGTTGCTTCTATGATTTGTTCACTGACCCACTCATTCTTTAGAATTAGATTATTCAGTTTCCAATTAATTTCCATGGCCTTTTATTGAATTTAGTTTTTATTATATTATGGTCTACAAAAGATGTTTAATATTTCTGCTTTTTTTTTGCATTTGTTTGTATGGCTTTTATACCCTAATATATGGTCAATTTTTTGAAGGTGCCATGTACAACTGAGAAAATGGCATATTCATTTTTATTTCCAATGAGTTTTCTCCAGAGGTCTATCATATATAACTTTTATAAAATTCTATTCATCCCTATTTCTTTCTTATTTATTTTATGGTTAGATTTTTCTAGCTCTAAGAAGGAAAAACTGACATCCTCCATAGGTATCGTGTAACTATATGTTTTTTTTTCCTGTAACTCATTTAACTTTTCCTTTAAGAATTTGGATCCAATATTTTTGATGCATGTGTGTTTAGTATTAATAATACTTCATTGTCTATAGTGATTTTTAGCAAGATGTACCTTCTACTTTTAACTCTTTTAATTAGGCCTGCGCTTACTTTTGAAATCATGGTTAGTACTCTGGTCTTTTTTACTGAAGCTGAATCATAATAGATTATGTTCCAGCCCTTTATTTTAACTCTGTGTGTATATGTCTGAAACCTGGGCATGTATGTAGGCAATAGAAAAAAGAACAGAGATGGGAGAGATACAAGATTTGAGAGAAGGAATGACTGAGGTTGCAATCTGCTAATTAATTTTAGTTAATCAATCAAGCATTTATGTACCAGGTACTGTACTAAAATATAAGAATACAAATACAAAATATAGTTCCTATCCTCAGGGAGATTACATTCTAATGGAGAAAAACCACATGTAAAAGGAAGCTAGAAAAATAGGTGTGGAGAAGAAGGAATGTCCTCAGCATGGAGTCATGATGGATGTGTCCAAAGTACAGCCTGATGAGAAATAAAAGGTAGTCCTAGGCAACCTCCCTAAGTAGATATGCTAGGAAGAGCCATCCATTTGGAGGGAAAGTACTTCCAAATTTGGGGAGGGAATGGTTAATTTTAGAGTACAGCCTAGTGAGAAAGAAAAGAGGAACTGAGATCAATAGTACACATGGAAGAGTTTGCCTTGGAAAAGATTAAGATCATCTCATTGTCAAAGACTTGAGAAGACAAAGCTAGAGAAGAGGATGATGCCTGAAGATTTTGAAATAAAGAGAAAGGGAGAAGAGAAATTACACATCAAGTGGCTTCATTTTTTTTCAGTAAAAAAGGCAAGGTCTTTGATTGAGAAAGTGGAATAAAGGAAGGTGTGTAGGCATGAAAGCATGAAAAAAAGTTTGGAATAGCTTCACGGATAGTATGATAAGGAATCCTTTAGCAAAGAATAAAAGGACTGCCTTGTAGCAATGAGGGTCCAGTTGAAGTAGAGATAACATGAATTTATTAGGCACCTTCTCAGCACAGTTGAATGATTTCCTCCATTTCTATTCATCAGCCTGTGAGCAGCAGTTGAGGAGCTGATGGTGGCAGGAATCCAGAACTTAGGTTTGGTAAGATGTGAGTGGTGATAGGACAAAGAAAGGAGGGGTTCAAGAGCTAAGGACAATGTAGAGTTAAAATAGCCAGAGGGACAAGGTTGGAAAAAGAGGAAAGTGAAGGCTGACCATGGATCGAGAAACTAGTAGGAGGAATGAAGGTATTGATGAGAGTGAAAAATAGCTTTACTAGAGATGAAGTACAAGAAGAAATGAAATATAGGAGGTTGTGGTTAGATACAGGAATGTCAGAGCTCCTAATTTAGAAAATAGAACACTTGTAGGTAATAGTGAAGTCCAGTGTGTAAGCACCTCTTTTTGTGGTTGAGTTAGAGTGAAGCAGTAGGTCATGAGATTTTAGGAGACTGAGGAATTGGGAGGGTAGGATTTTTGAGGGAGCATCACTGTGAGCTTTGAAGTTTCCTAGTATAAGTATAGGACTTGTAGAGGAGAGGAAGACGGTAGTCAAGGTGCTCCAGACTGTGAAAAAGGATAGGACGGCCTTTCCTTGTTACGTTGGGGTAAGCAAAGTCTGAGTGTCCTAGGAGTTAGAGGAATTTGAGAGGAGATCCAATACAAAGTTCATTCGCTATAGAAATAGAATCCAGAAGGCACAGTATAAGAGAGTAAGAAGTGTTGGAGTGGGACATGGATCATATAGGGTTGAGAAGAATGGAGATGAAAGAAAGAAAGATGGGGTTTAGGGATGGTTTGTTCCCATATGGTCAGTGATTGACAAATGGGGATAAGGAGAGAAATAGGAGGTGGGAAATTTTTAGTTATAGGGGTAGTAATGATCAACAATGTCTCTAAGTGGTGTAGAGGATACCAAGTCAGTCCTGGGTTCAGGTTACCCTCAGTCTGCTGCTACAGCTGCTACTCAACTGGGGTGGATGGTGGAAGGGTAGGATAGTAGATAGTGAAAACAAATTAGATACCCATAAGTTGGGGAATTGTAAGTCAAATATGGTGCATGAGTGCAATGAAATATTAATAAATATGAACTAATATTTTCAAAAAACATGGATTATATTAATTACTATAAATAAGCAGAAACAAGAAAACAACATACACATTGACTACAACAACATAAATAGCAACTGTTGAATTCTGTGTAATTGTCATGTGTAATTGTCATGACCATGGTTAGCCTCAAAGTAGAGATGGGAAAATATATCTCCCTCCCTCCTTCAAAGAGGTGGGGGTATATGGCTGTTGAACACTGTATATGCTGTCAGACAAGTTGATGTGTTGGTTACTTTTGATGAACTGATTTTTTTCTCTTTCTTTTAATATTTGTTACTGGAGCTGGTTCACTAGGTAAAGGAAGGAGGAAGGGTACCTTCAGAAGTGAGAGTGACGTGGAACAAATGGTATTGACAAAAAAAATGAAAAATCTGACAAAAAGATAATTCTTGCATGCAAGTTCACATCCTATGTCTCATCCTCAGATTGACTCTAATCTTCACTCTAATCATCTAATCAATTCCATTACTACCTTTGAGTCTTGAATTTGTGGTCCCAAGACAGTATTTAAAAATGAAATTACCATTCCTTATCAGAACGGAGATGATGAGTTACTGATGTGGGGGCCATTTCGTAATCGTAGAGAAAGGGCCAAATGAATACCAATTAGAAGATTAAAAAGAGAATTAAATGATGTATACAGTGAATATAGGTTCTACCTGTTCTCTTTACGCAAGATGTCAACTCATTAAAGGTGGAGTTATTTTGATAAAGTAAATGGATAAAAATAGATGAAGAGTAAAAATATGACTTTGAGCATGCTTCCACTGTTTGCTTCTTTGCTATTTTGTTAGGTGATGCGCTCATATTCTTTTATTATTTCATTCTTCAATATTTTGAAAATGAACTTGTACTCTAAACCAAGAAGAAAGAAGAGGTTCTACTTGGTTCAAAGGGTTAGAACAAGAAGCAATAGGTAGCAGTTGCAAAGGGGCATATTAGGAAGAAACAATTAACTGAAATATTTAACTAAAAATTCAAGCTGTCTCAGAGGGGAACGAAGATGTCTTGAATTGATTTTGCCTCAGTTAGAAGTCTTCAGCAGAAGCTGATGACTACCTATTTCATATTTTGTAGAAGGGATTCTTTTTTGGGTACAAGTTTAACTACAAGACCCTGAGAACCATCCTAACTCTGAAATTCTATGCTAATTTTTAAAAAAATAAGATCAGTAACACATTTGTCTAACACTTAAAGCTTGACAGGTTTAGGAATAACATTTCCTCACAATCTTACTTTCTTTGCACAATTCTTTAAGGTTAAGTAGTGGAAAAATCATTCCCCCTTTTTTATATTTGAGAAAATTGAAAGACTGTTGCCAACAGGAAAAATCAGAGAGAAAGGTCACTTAGACAAGGCTAAGTTAAAGTTTATCTCGAAGATTAAGTTGGTGATGAGGGAGAGAGAGGACATTCCAGTTATAGGAATGCCTGAAGATATGGTATCAGGAGATCACACACATATTCAGACAACAAAGAGGATTCAGGTTTGTCTAGTGCGTAGAGTACATGAAGGGAAGTAGTGTGAGATAAGGCTGGTAAAATAGATTTGAGCCTTGAATATTAGGCAGAGTGTTTTCAAAGAGCCAATGACAAATGCTTAAGCATAAGATTAGGCATCTTATTAATCACAAATTCCTCATGTCTCTTATCTCATATCTTACATTATACTTTCTATTGCTTTCATAACTTTCTGCAAATAGAATTTGATTGTGACAATGTCTTCAGCATCTATGTGACTAAAGGGAAATGCTTTTTCTCATTTACAAAAAGTATTTTACCACTCTAATCGAACTCTTCATTTTATCACATAACTATAAACATCTCTTACTGGTCTTTGACCGCTGTTCTCTGCCTTTGTTGATCCCTCTTGCACAGACTGTCAGATTAATCTTCCTAAAATACTGGTTTCATCATGGCATTCTGCTACTCAGAATCCTTCTGTGACTACAATGGCCTGCAGATATTCCCTTGCTTCATACCTCCCTCCCCTTTATTTCTCTTGGTACTTATTTACTTGCAATTTTAATTTAGGCACTTAGACTCATAGAGACCAAGATTCAGAAGAACGTGTAAGGTCATTTAATCTACCCTCTAACTGAAAATGAATCCCTTCCACATTGTCTTTGATAACAGTTTATTCCATCTTCTTGACTTTCAGTAATGATGATGATAGCTAGCCTTTATATTGTGCTTTAAGGTTTGCAAAGTGTTTTGCAAATATTACCTCATTTTATCCTCACAACACTCCTGGGAGATAGGTGCTAATATACTTATAGATGAGGAAAGTGAAACAAACAGAGATTAATGTCATGTCTTGCTCAGTGTCTTTGAACTCTAGTCTTCCTGACTCTAGGTTCAGTACTTTATCCACTGCACCATCCAATTGCCTTGATCATGAGGAACTCATTAAGTTTCTTTTTGTACTTTTTAAGAACTCTCATTCCATTTTTTGATAGTCCTAATTGTTAGAAAGATTTTCCTTAAGTAACACCATTTTCTTCCATAGAGGTTATAGATACTGCTATTGTCTTTAAGAGGCAATTGAATTTTGACATAATTTAACTGTCGTGTTGAGGAGTCTATAAGGAGACTAAGGGTTTAACTGTCATTCTGGAGACACTATTAACTGTGATGGCTGAGGAGAGGATGCCTCTTCAAGGTATGAATCCAAAGGTCCATCGTGAAGGGTGCACTAGAGTCAGAGACAGGAGACCTGAGTTCTGATTTAGCACCTGGCATGAACTGTGTGTTCATGGGCAGTCTCAGTTTCTCTTGCTCTTATCTGTCAAATGAAAAGAAAAAAAGACCAGATTCAAGATATTCTTGCTTGCCTCTTTTTTAGTATATCCCCTTTCCAAACTATTTTGTATTCATTTACATATTCTCTCTCTTTGTCTCTGTCTCTGTCTCTGTCTCTGTCTCTCTCTCTCTCTCTCTCTATATATATATATAGGTAGATAGATAGCTATGTATCCATATGTATCTATATCTATCTATATTTATATATTTATCTGTATTTAGATAGCTATATTTATCAATATCTAAATATAGATAGATAGATAGATATGAACATATACACGTTATCTCCCTTGTTAGATTATGAGCTCCTGGACAGCAAGGACAGTTTCACTTTTGCCTTTGCATCCTCAGCACTTAGCACAATGCCTGGCCCAAAGTAAGCACTTATAGTTTGTTGATTGATTGATTTGGTTGATTCTCAGATCTGACAGTTAAAAGTCCTTACTGACAAATTCAAAACTGTAGAACACACAATGGTCACTTTGGGAAAGAATGACTTAAGCAAGAAGTTAATGCTTCTTTTTGTTACAGGAGAACATACTACTCTAACATTTCAAGGATCTGTGGTTGAGTCAGCGTTGTTACTTTCTCCATGCATGCAGATTCTGCCCCTCTGTGCCATATCAGAATTAATCTAACTGGGAAAAAAAAGATCTTCATTGTTGGCCATCTTGCTAGCGCTGTCTTTCATTACTTACTGGACTGGTACCCTCAGACAACTGACATGTAGCCCATCACCACGATTATACTGAGTTATAGCTTGTTAGGACCACCAGAGTCTGAGCTCCACTGGCATAGAGTTAGAGGAACTAGGGCTAACTTCCCACATTCTGATGAATCTTTGGAGGGGGACTATCACAGAGGATTAAAAAAAACACTGAGAGGAAAAGAAGATATCATGTACCAGGAGCCCATTAAAGAGCTGGTTCATTTGACCTTAGCCATGCTGATTTTGAGTTGATGAGAGATACACCAAATATAGACATCCTGTAAAAATAAAGAACTTAAGCTAGAGCTCAGAGATAAGTGAGAGTCATTCATGAAGAGGTCTAAAGTGACAGCAACAATGGATTATTTACAATGGAGGCATCAAACATAGATACTGCACGTAGCCTGCACCAGACACACCACTCCCTCATGTGTGATCCAGATTAAAATATAATTGGGAAATATTGGACAAAGTAAATAAAAATATCAATAACAACAAAAATATTACTATCTGGTTTTCTAAGTCAATATGCAGCCTGCAGGAATCCTTCTGTATAGTTTAGTGGTCCTTCTATCTATTTGAATTTGACACCATTGATCCATACCATCTACAACAGATGCAGATAACTGAGTGGAAAAATCTAGCTATGAAGCATAGTAGGGAAATAGGACAAATGAAGATTTTTTTAAGTCAGGAGAGACCTGGATATATTGACAGGCAGCAGAAAATCAGGGTGCTACAGGGCTTGTGTAAAGAAGTGAATAGGGGTGCTACCACTTGCAGAATGAGGGAGAATTCTCTTCACTGCTCTGCCTACTATGGATTCAGTTGATATGGGGCATGATCAATTATAACAGAATTCCTATAGTCCAAATAATGATAAATTTTCTGACTTCCCACTTAGGGGTGGGAGATATAGGAAACTTACTGGTATAAAAGTAACTTTATGGATACTGAGACTAGCTGTTAATTCTGTGGTGTAGGAAGGGTGAAGGAAGATTATATTACTTGGCATGAACATACTGTATGGACTGGATTAGATAAGTGTTGGTAGAAAAAATAATTATCAGGGCCAAGAGGGACAGTGAAAAAAGCATCTGAAAGGCTTGGTCTTAGACCTCTTTGGTGAAGGTGAGGATATGATGGATACCCTGAGTATTCATCATTCTGAGACCATGGTTCATGATCCTCCCTTATCCCTAGATAATGAATGTCATATTGGGGAAACAAGTGACAGTGAGAGATGTAGTCAGGCCTAGCTTACTGCTGGTTATCTTAATTGTATCTAAAGAGCTTGCTTCCATTTTCTTGTTTCTAGAGCAGGTTGGGCTGCTAGACAACTTAACAGTACATAAAGGGGAAGGAGCCAGTGGAGAGGGAGAAAGTGAAGAAGTCAAGGAGAAAAAGAAGGAAACCACTGAAGAGCAAAGACCTCAGATAGGCAGAAGGAAATGATGTTTAGGACACAGTTTTAGAGTTACTTTCAAAAGGAAAGGATATATAAGGAAACATCTAAGTTAAAATGAAGACAAGAAAAAAACATTTGTGTGTGGACAGGAGAATTTAACAAAGTGTGTTAGATCAGCAATATTTGTAAAACTTCTTTAGGATCATAGATACTGATAGGGAAGGGACCTTAGAAACCTTTTAGTTCAATTTCCTCAGAGATTAAGATTTAGAGGAAGAGAGAGATACATAAAATGGGGATAATAATAGCCTCTACATCCCAGGGTTTTTGTGAGGATAAAATGAGATTATATTTCTAAAATTTGAAAAATGAGATATTTGTCAAGCACTTTGCAAACCTAAAAGCACTATATAAAAACTAGTTAGTAGTAGTAGGAGGAGTGATGATGATGATGATGGTGGTGGTGGTGGTGATGGTCATATAATAACATATAATAACAATAATGTCATCATTATTATCATCATCAAATGTTTGCTGAATGACTCATGGTGGAGTCATCCTAAGGAGGCAGGAAGGAAAGGTGAGGGAATAATTATTCTTATCCTTTATTAAAATTATTAATGATAATAACTCCAATTTCCAGCATAATAAACTTCACATTTCTTTTTTTAAAAATTTTAATTGTAAACTTCATAACCATTAACAAAACATAATCACATGATTATGTAAAAGGAGTAAAATAAAAATGTTTGATAAATATTTCTTGAACCAAATTAAATTATTAAATCCTCATGTTTCCTTAACAAAATAATACTAAATGATAAATTAACAAAAAACAAAAAAAAATTCATTTTCCTCATTTGTTCTTTCAGATATACCTGAAATCCTTCTACCTTTCACTTTATTTTCTTACATATGAGCACACTCACACACACACGCACATATACACAATCCTATATTGTCATAGTCAATTGGTTTTCCTTAGTTGTAGTTTTGCTAACTTAAATTTTCTTTTCTTCATATAGTTCCTTTCATATTTCTTTATATTATCATATTTTATAGTCCCATAATATCCCATTACATTAATATATCATAATTTATTTATCCATTCTCTAATAATTGAACATGCAAGTTATTTCCCTTTTTGTTCTATTGTAAATAAGATAGCTATATTTTTTAAAGTAGGCTATTTTACTTCTTATGACATTTTAGTATAAACTCCTGGAAATGGAACTGCTAATATTGCAGGCATTAAGAGATTCCTGGTCAATTGATTTCTTCCAGCTCATTTGATAAAATTATAGCATGTGAAGAACAAATAACACAGACAATGATGTACTGATGAAATTAGAATGAAGGGTACGTGACAGAGAAAATGAGGCAAGTGTATGATGTAATTGTTTAAGGGGAATTGATAAGTTCTTCAGCCAATTTTGATAGAATTATTGGCTAACCATTGGCTGGTCAAAAGATTATTTGGCCCCTGGTGGCCTTTATAAGCAAGACATGCTCTCTTGGGAGTCTGTCAGGAGATGATTCTGAGTATTGTGAACTCTGGCAGTTGAGAATAAAGCCAGCTATGGAAGAAAGACCCAGCTCTTGAAGGGAAATTGCTTTTCATGTTTTAATAAGAGAGGGAATTTCTCACTCCTTACCACCTCCATTCCCCTATCGACCATGTTATCCTGTAGTGGAGCTACTAGTCCAGTTGGAGACACTACAACCAACAGGGAGTAGGCCCAGGGAGTTGAGCAGGGTGACATACCCAGCAGAGATGTTCTGCCCAGAGGAAGTACCATAAGGACACCATGTAAAGAGGAAAATATGAAGACCCTGAAGAATCTGAGATGTAAATTTCATTGACCACATGTGTACTCTAAGTATAAAACTTTCTTCTAGTGTCATCTACCCATTCTTCTCTCTGACATCATGTATATTTGTGGGAGAATGTGCCCCAGGTTTAATGAGGAAATGTGCTGTTATTGTCTATGTTATGCATTACAGTAAATGCCTTTTGCTTTGAGTTAATTGTATCAATTAACTGACAGTTAAAGGTAAGCACACTGAAGAGGGGCTCGTGAACTTAATGGGGATCCACAGAACACATTAAACTCGGGATGGCTATATCCCAGGGAACCCAACTTGTGAAATTAAATTCAGAGGGTAGCCCAGACAGGGAGCTACACTTACATTTATATTGTGCTTTCAAGTTCTCCCCTTAAAAGTCTTCTCTCTTGAACCTTCAAACAACCCTGAGGATTCTGGAGGTATTTTAACTTTTTTTTTAAACCAATTTCATAATGATTATATGCAGAGAACTGAGCTGGTTTCTGGGGAAGAAATAAAGTTTAAATAGAGAGTTCCTACCCTCATGAATTTTACAATCTAATTTAAGAAATGATACTTTTTTATGACCCTCTTATTCATTCATAACATTCTTCTCCCATACTCATAGTATCACCCTCCCAAAGATACACTTTTATGTGTTTAGACCAAGTACGGGAAACCTGAGGCCTTGAGGCCACATGTGGCATTCTAGGTCCTTGGGTGTGGTATTTTGACTGAGTCCAAGATTTACAGAACAAATCCTTTTATTAAGGGGATTTGTTCTGTGAAGTCTGGATTCAGTTAAAAGGCTGCACTTGAGAACCTTGAAGGCCATATGTGGTCTCTAGGCTTCAGGTTCTGCAGCCCTGATTTAGACCTTTCCCTACAGTTTCTACTCTTATGCCATTGTTGCCAAAAAGTAGTTCTTGGAACTATTTCTTAGATTTGGAATTCTGGTGCAGACTCAATCATAGAAGCCATGAGTCTCTATAAGGAAGATTTATTCATAGCTAAATATGGAATGATTAGCAGCTACCATCATAAATATCCTCCTTGCCTATGCCTCACACCTGCCAAAGATGATGAAGGGCCATTTTCAGCTCTGTGTTTATCTCTGCTAACATAGAATATGTTTAAATTAATTGATTTTTAAGATTCGCTATGCATCTCTTGTAGTAACCTTAGAACATTGGATTTAAGCGCACCTCTTGTACTGTTCACTAAATAATTTTATTGTATGATGACCTTGGAGGAAAAGCTTCCTGATCTGCATCTGCATATTCATAAAACAAAATATGTCTTTATTCTGACATCTTAAGAAAAAAAAGAGATAGCTGAGTAACTTTTAAAACATTTAAACATTTTGGGGTTAGAAATTGCCAGAAAATTCATGGTGGCGCCCAACATTGAGTTCTCCAAGGGGCCAAACATTGAGTTCACAACCAGCCAACTAAGCAGTCAAAATGGTTTCACTAAGAACCATGTATCACATCCTCATTCTTATAGAGATAACACCTCTTGGACATCTTTCTTCTGTAAAATTGTGAGGTTGGATAAATGAGCTCTGAGGTTTCTTCTAGCTTTGACATTCTGCGACTCTATGAAGATAGGCTACTCAAAAGGCTGTTGCAATTTGTTGTTCTGTATTTACAGCCAACTAGTGGAATCCTGGTTGGTTCTGGGCACTTTATTTTAGGGAGGCTATTGATGAGTTGGAGTATGTCACCAAGATGCAGGGCCTAGGTACTATTTCACACAAGATTGAGTTGAAATACCTAGGGATATTTAGAAAAGAAGGCCTACGGGATATGTTATAGCTGCCTTGAAGTATTTGAAGGGCCATTGCGGAGAAAATGACCTTCTTCTGCTTGGTCTGAAAGGGTCAAACTAGAACAATTGGTGGCAGTTGTATTGAATTAGATTTAAGCAAAAACATCCTAACAATGAGACCTATTCAAAAGTTGAATGGGCTTCCTCTGAAGGTAATGAATTTGCCATTTCTTGACTTCAAATGGAGGCTGGTGTCTTCTCATTGAAAATTTTCCTGCTTCTATACAGATTGGATTAGATTAGGTTCCGACTGACACTGAAAATCCATGATTCTTTGAGTCAACCTATGATGGTTATGAGGTTTGGTATGAAAAATGATGGAGAACTGAAATGAACAGAACCAGAACAACCATTGTACACAATAACAGCAATATTGTATGATGATCTACTGTGAATAACTTAGTTATTCTCAGCAATACAATGATCCAAGACAATTCTGAAGGATTTATGATTTATGATGAAAGGGGCTATTCCTCTACAGAGAAAGAACTGGTGGAGCCAAAAGGCAGATCAAAATTACTTTTTCTTTACTTTCTTTATTTGTCTTGTGGTTTCTTTGGTCTATGTTTTCTTTCACAGCATGACTTCTCATGGAAATGTGTTTTGCATGACTACAAATGTATGACCTATGTCAAATTACTTGCCTTCTTAATGGAAGGAAAGGAGGGAAGGAGAGGATTTGGAACTCAAAATGTGAAAAGATGTTAAAAAAAATTTTACATGTAATTGGAGAAAAAATAAAATATTAACAATCTAGAATTTAAAAAAAGAAAAATTACTGAGATATGATTAGGAATCCTAACAGAATATTGTTCCTTGGAAGTCTACACCTTGCCAGTTGCCATTACCATAGATTTAGGGAAAACTGTACCTTAAGTGAAGTTACCCTCCCATCTATCTTTCTGCATCCCCCTCTCACCTCTCACAATGTTTTGCTGTGGTATACATTGCCCTCTGGCTACCCAAAGTTTCCCATTTCTCCAAATACTCTAGGTTCCCAAAGTTACTCCAATGGAAATTCCAAAGATATCACTAGGCTGAGCTCCACTAGGAAGAAAGCAACTTTAATGTGAATAACCTGGGAGGTTTAATCCTCTCAGGATATATCCCTATTTTAAAGGAGAAACAGCTTACCTCAGGACTCTCTCCTTTCTATCATTTTTTCCACTCAACATTGAATGAATTTATATGTAGGCTTCATTCCATTCTGCCTCTGTATCTTTTTTCTCCGGGTTTAATCCCTGGAAAACACACACACACACACACACACACACACACACACACAGAGCAGAGGTGTGTTGGAAAAGGTTTAACAACCAGCTCTCTGAAAGTAGGACACACTTTCAAGTTTAATCTACATTAGTAACATTTTCTTCATGATTTTCTTAAGTCTAGATAACCAAAAAACAATAAATCCAGCCCTGATTTGTAACATTTGCTGAATTCTGAAGTATAAATGCTCACATCGAAAATTTAACAATTGTCTCTGACTTCAGCATACCATCTGCCTGTAGGCACCTCAAATTCAACAAGGACTTATATTCTACTTGGGGGTTGGCAACATGAACATGGAGAAATAGATGCATAGCAACTGGAGGAGGGAGTAAGCACAGATGACCAGGAGGATCAGGATGGGATTTACATTTTTTCCTGGTTTGCCTTCTTCCTCATAGTTCCTAGTACCATACAGTGTTCTGATTTATTCCAAAGGTGGTCTCTGCCTTACCTAGATTTGTGTCCTAGACCCTGTTGTCTTTGGAATTAATTCTCAGGACATGTGTTCTTACGAAAATGTGGGTTATAAAACTGTCTTATTCCTAAAGCGAATGTGCCCAGTAAAGACTCCAAATTAGCTTTTTATGTGTATACATAGGCTCATGAGACTCAAGAATTAGGGAGACCCTAGAAAAGAGACCCTAGAAGTCACTGAATCCAACACCCTCATTTTACTTATGAGGAAACTGAAGTCTAGAGAGCTGAAGTGACTTGCCCAAAATTTCATATATATATATATATATATATATATATATATATATATATATATATATATATATATATATATATATATACATATATATATATAAGTGAAAATCATGTATATGTATATATACATATATACACACAGACATATAATCATATATTTTAAAATCACACATATAAAATCAACTTATACAGTCATATATGTAGAATCATAGTAAAAATCACACATAAAATCAGTCATATAAAATTACAAACATATAAAGTCCCACGTGTAATTATATAGTCACACATAAAATCATATATAATAACATACTTATATATAAGTAATACATTTAAAATAATATGGTCAAATGTATAAAATCCTATGTAATCACATGTAGTTATATATAGAAAATCACACATATAATCATATAGAATCATACCTATAATTATATTTTTCAGTCATATCCAACTCATATATATGTATGTGTGTGTCTATCTACATATTTGTACACATCTCAGATATGTGTGTATATGAAATACAGGATTTGAACCCAAATCCTCAAACTACAAGTTCGTTGCTCTTGTCACTATATCATACTCTCTCTAAAACAGGATTTTTAAACCTTTAGTTGGTGCTATGGACTCCTTTGGCGGTCTGCTGAAGCCTATGGACCCCTTCTCAGAATCAGATTTTTAAACAATTTAAAGAAATGTTAAATTTCAATAAGAGGTTAGTAAAAATAAAGGTGTATTTTTTTCCTCATCCAAGTTTATGGACCCCCTCCAATATCTCTCCATGATCCTTAGGATCCATGGACCTTGAGTTTAGAACTCCTGCCCTAGAAAACCAGAATAGTACAGCAGAGCCAATAGCCTCCCATCCTTAAGGGGAAACACTCCAAATACTCTATCTACATCTTTTCCCCCATTCTATCTCAACCTCCACCCAATTACAGTTGCAGGAAAACTCTTGTTCTTGCTGCCATGCAAAGTAAGATAATTACAATGGAAGGATAAAAAGGTAGGTGAGTTCCCCTCTCTGCCTCCACTGCTTTAGAATCAGTAAAAAACATGTTTTGCACTGTATCCCTTCCACACCCACTCCCAGTTCATCATTCTGGCAAATATTGTACATGCTGAACATTTGCTTTAGGGAGATAGATTTCAAAACCAACAAACAACAGGCGTCAGCTTTATGGAGGACACAGCCATTTTCTTCTCCCACCAGGTTTGTTCAAAAAGGATTTTCACAGTATGACCAAAGGAAAGGACTGCTGAGCCCATGAGGACAAGTAGATTCAGAAGTTAAAAGAAAAAACATACAAAATCCCCTTCATTTTGGGATTGCATCACTGGAGGAATGAGTGAGAAATGAAGGGAAGAGGGAGTACTAGCCCCCTCCCCCACAGTACTGTTGTAATTAGACCTCACCAGGGAAATTAGACACAAACATATTATTTAATGTATCAGGCTGCCTGTCCCTTTGGATGGATGCACAGCCCTGGAGAATAGGGTAGGGAGAGACAGCTCATTACACAGTTGCTTGTTGTGTAAGAATGAAGGGATCTAATTTCTATCTTTGTGGTCTGGAAGGAGATTGTTCACTGCTAACTTGGATTTCTTTATTTGGTTAGGGAAGGGGATTTAAAAGCATTGGCAAGAGTCCTGGGCTAAGAACGAGGAAATATAGATTCTTGGCCCAACTGTGGTACTGACTGCTCTTTTCACACAAAGGGCTTGGTTGTACTTTGAGGACCTCTATTTCTCTGGTTCTTTGTTTCCACATGAGGAGAACCTGGAAATGTCAATATTTGGCACTTCTCTAAGGGTAACCACCAACTCCCTTCACAAGCACTCACACTCAAAATGTTTCATGTTTTATTTAAAGTTAAAGATGTAAGACTTGCATTGTAATCCCTAGAGATACAAGACTCTCCCATCCCTGTCAGTTGGTCTACTCTTCCTTTTGAGACCTATATATATAATTGAGACATCACAAAGTAAATGTAGGATGCTCAAATTTGGGGTATCTACTCCAAATATTCACATGGACTCTCTGTGCCCAACTTGTGGTAGAGCATTCCTAGCTCATGTTGGTCTGATCAGCCACAGTTGGACACACTGAAATTTCACTTTATCACAGTGATGTCATTTTGGGCCTCTTCGAAGACAAAGGACAATTACCACCCACCATGATCTCCATGACTTAAAATACTGTCCTGAGTGGGCCTTCAGCAAAGAGAGAAGTCTGGGTTTGCTCCTCTGTGTTGCTCTCTGCTCTCTAGCTCTCTCCTATTGCTCTCTCCTATTGGTTCTCAGGTGATGGTTAATCTTTTAAGACCTGCTTCATTTCTTCCCTTATATTGGGATACTGGAACAAGCTTGAGGCTTTTCAGAGCTGATTGTTCAATTTTCAGTGTGAGCATTTACACTTAGGAACTTGGCAAATCCTACAAACCAGAGCTTGATTTATGTTTTGTTGATTACCTAGACTTATGAAAGTGATGGAAAAATGCAGATTAAACTTAAAAGTGTGTCATTTATACATTTCCCCTCCCACCCCAAGTTGGCTGTTAAACATTTCCCACCATTCCTTTACCTCCTTACTTCAGCACCTACATCTACACCTCTCCTATGCCTTTGGTTTCTGCCATTCTCTAGAAAACAATACTCATTACCTTCCATGGGGGACTTAATCTCTAGCAGGTCGGCTACCTGGAGGGCACACTTTGGAACCTTTAGTCCCATCCAAAAGTGCTTAAAGCACAAAGCTATAGCCTGCAGACTCAAGTGCCTATGTTCTTTTGAAGACTTTTGTTATAAACTCAAGTCCCATAGCCCTGCATTCATATTTTCAGGTGGCAGTGGGAATACCTCTCTTTTCTGCTAGGACAAGTTTCTATTTTCCATTCTTAGTCAACTTACACTAAATGCATTTTGTTTTCCCTTTTCCAACAACTGTTTACTGTGCCTTACCTTGTGGGTCTCCCATTTGGTCTTGGCATTCAAAGAAACACTTTTTCTTTGTCTACATTTGTCTTTTATCACCATCTGTCTCCAATTGTTTTCCTCATGGTGTCTGAGATGAACTTTTCAAATTATCCTCATGGGGTGGGGGTGGGTGATGGAGAGAAGGGAGGAGGTTTTACTTTCTTAAGACTTTTTGAAGAGGAAGATAAGTGTAAAGTTAAACCCTTGGGTTCAAAAAATCAACCTTATATGTATAAGATGGGGGAAGGTATGACTGGGTAGTAGTTCTGTATCTTTTAATGGATTACAAGTTCAACATGAGTCAGGAGTATTGTATAGTGGCAAAAACTAATTCTATCTTCATTATTTGTACTAAGATGGACCTCACTATATAACATTCAATAACAATCATCAGCGTTGCTTTGAGACCAACGCTTTCCGAATCCATCAGTTGCTTCATGTCGGATTTGGAATTAAAAGACTTGAATTTCAGTCCTGGCTATGTTACTTATGATTTGTGTGACCATGGGCAAGTTATCTTATCTCTCCTGGGTCTCAGTTTCCTCATCTAGAAAAACAAAAAGGTTGAATTAGATGATCTTAAATGCTTCTGCCAGATATAATTCCTATGATCCTTCCAGGCAGAAAAATAGAACTAAACCAGTTAGGACATGAGAAAAGGTCAGGGAGGGAAGGGAGATAACATGTGTAAAATACTATGTAAACCTTTCATGCTACATACATTTTGACTGTGCTTATCATTGCTGTTGTTACTTCTTTATTAAGAAAATGTTGAGAGTGATTCTGGGTGTTTTTCTTCTATATCAAAATGAAGACCATGAAGACAGTGGAGCTCTAATCACCATAAGAAGACTTAGAGTGGTTGTCTCCAGATTGTGTACTTTCAAGACTTACTGTAGTCTTGCAACAAAACAGAGTAGAAAATAAGTCTGAGAATCAAGCTCAATCAAGAACACCATGACCACAATAGTGTAAAGAAACACAGTAATGAAAGAATGGTTTGATGGATCTTGAACTAAAGTCTCCTAGTCCATTACTTTTTACAATCTACCACTTAACATGTTACTTCACCTAAGGCACACTTCATAATAACCCTAGTCTTTCCATTCAGGGCTTTCTCTGATAGACCAAGCTATTTCTCTTACAAAGAAATATCCAAAACAAATAATAGTGAAAACAGTCTTCAATGAGTTTTCATTAGAGAGAAGCCCAGGCTAAGTAGTATCAATAGAAGATCATAAATTCACAATGTAAGATTCCTCATTTTTTATGTCAACCTGATTCACAAAATAGGTACTCAGCTACAAAGTAAACAGGGAGTATCCAATTTAGTATACAGATTCAGCCTCCTTTCCCCTAAACCTCCTCTATTCTTCTGTGTTCAGGGAATATACAGCTTTCACCTGCCAAATTAGATCATACCAAAATTTAACTGGTATCCTGTCCAGTGTCATGCCCTTAGCAGGCCTATTAACAGCTGTTAACTGATGATAGCATACGGTGATCATCCAAAAGCAGCAGAACCATCCTTTAAACTGTGTTATTCAAAGCCCATGGATTACAAGGTTGCAACCACTCTTGGAGACAGGCAATAGAGAGGTCCTTGCCAGGAATATATTCATCTTTGTCAGTTAAGTCATGAGCTTCAGCATCCAGAATATTTTCTTCTTGTCCCTTGCAGTGATTACTCTTAGTAAGTAAGACCCTGAGGTTATATGATAAACACTCTATTGGGAAGGCAGTGATCAAAAAAAAGACTTACAGATTTGATTCATTTCAAATCAACCAACATTAATTGAACACTTTACTATATGTAAGATACTCATTCTTTTGCATATTTTATTTTTTTCCCAATTACAGGTAAAAATAATTTTTAACATTCAGTTTTACAAATTCTCTCTCTTCCTCTCTCCCCTCTTCCTTCCTTGAGATAGTTTGATATAGGTCATTTGTATGCAATCATGAAAACATATTTCCATATTAGTCATATTGTGAAAGAAAACAGATCCCGAAACCAAAAACATGAAAAAAATAGACTGAAAAAATAGTATGCTTCAATTTTCATGAGGATATAGGGACAAAAGTATAATAGTCCGTGCCCTCAAGGAGCATACATTCTACAACATGTATGATGGTAGAAGAGATAAATAATGGCAAGAATACTAGACCTAGGTTTTAGCCTAAGCTATATTCTGACTGACTGTGCAGAATGTCAGTGAACCTCTCATTGGCATTAGTTTCCTCCTCTGTAAAGTGAGACGGTTGAACCAGACTAAGACTTCTTCCAATTATAAAATTCAACTATTCTTTTCCAATTCTAGACTTTGAGAGTATGAGGTAGATAGAGAGCTACAGGATAACATGCAGACACTGGTAAGAGATGCTTTTTCAATATACCTTTTCACAAATGCCCATTTTAAAAACCACTTCAAGATGCTGCTTTGCTCAAGGATATCCATTATCCATAACATGTGAGTAATCATGTTATGATGAATTAAGTTGAAGGGGTTAAAATGAAGATTCAAAGCCTCCAGTAGCACACAGGACTTCCTGGACCAAGTCAATGAGTCAGTAAGCATTTATCATTAAGTACCTGTTTTTATGTGTTATTGTCACTGTTGTTTGAGTCATTTTGGTCGCATCTGATTCTCTGTGACCCCGTTTGCCATTTCCTTCTCCAGTTCACTTTACAGATGAGGAAATAGGCAAATAGGATTCAGTGACTTGCTCAGAGACACACAGCTAGTAAGTTTCTGAGACCACATTTGAACTAATGTCCTACTGACTCCAGGGCCTGTGCTCTACCCACAGTGCCACCTAGTTGCCCTTATGTGTTATTAAGTATTTCCTATAGGCAGCTGGGTGGTGCTGTGGATAGAGCCTAGAGTCTGGAAGACCTGAGTTCAAATTTGCTATTAGATACTTACCAACTCTATGACCCTAGGCAAGTCACTTAACCTGTTTGCCCCAGTTTCCTCATTTTGAAATGGAGATGATAATAGCACCTACCTCCCAGGGTTGTTGTGAAGATTAAATGAGAAAATAATTGTAAAATTTTTAGTGTAGTACCTGGCACATAGCAGATACTACATAAATGTGAGTTGTTGTTGTTGTTACATTCTAGGATCTGTGCTAAGGGCTGGTGATACAAAAGAAAAGCAGACATGTAGTTCTTGCCTTCAAGGAGTTTGCATTCTGGTAGAGGAGAGAAAACATGCAAGCAACTATATGCATACAAAAAATATATATATGTGTGTATATATGCATACACATTATACATATATACATACATGTACATATACACATACATATACATATACACGTGCGTGTGTGTGTGTATACATATATATGTTGGTTGGTCAGTTGGTTGTTGTCCTTCGTTCTTGAACTGAACCAAAATGACATCACTATGACAAAGTCAAGTTTCAATGTGTCCAACTACGACCGAGCAGATCAATACCAGCTTGGAAGGCTCTACCACAAATCGGGCACAACTAGTCCATGTGAATATCTGGGGTGGCTACTCTAAATTTGTTCATCCTGTGCTTCCTTTGAGCTGTTTCCATTCTACTTTGCTCATAGAGGACAGCACCTTTTCTGATGTGGGCATGCCCATGCTGAGAAGTCCTGTGTCAGTGTCTCCCATGTCACACAATCAATTCCAAAGTTCTTGATAGAGATCGTGAGAGTGTCCTTGTATCACTTCTTCTGACTATCATGTGATCACTTGCTCTGTGTAAGTTCTCCATAATTTTGGCAAGTGTACACTTTGCATTTGAACAACGTGGCCAGCCCATTGGAGTTGCACTCTCTGAAGCATAGTCTGAATGTTTGGCAGTTTAGTTTGAGTAAGGACTTCATTGTCTGGTACCTCATCCTGACAAGTGATCCTCAGAATCTTCCTAAGACAATTCAAATGGAAGCAATTCAGTTTCCTGGCATGGCACTGGTAGACTGTCCAGGTTTCACAGGCATACAACGAGGTCAGCACAACAGTTCTATATACCTTCAGTTTAGTAGTCAGTTTAATACCTCTTCTCTCCCATACTTTCCTTTGGAGACTCCCAAATACTGAGCTAACTCTGGCAATATGTGCATCAACCTACATCAATAGGTACATCCCTGGAAATTACACTGCCAATGTAAGTGAACTTATTCACAGCATTTAAAACTTCCCCATTTGCTGTAATCAATGGTTACACATATGGATGATGTGGTGGTGGTTGATGGAGCACCTATGTTTTCTTGGTGTTAATTGTTAAGCCAAAATTAGCACAAGCACAGAGAACTGATCTATACTTTGTTGCATATGTATTGCAAGTGGATAGTGATCGTAGAGGGAAGGCATTAGAAATATGAGAATATGGGAAAAAAGCCTCCTGTAGAAAATGAAATTTGAGCTGAATTTTAAAGGAACCCAGAGAAGTCAGGAGGCAGATGTAATAAGGGAGAGTATTCCAGATCTGAAATGTTTTTCAAAAAAGTTGAATAGGCACAGAGTTGAGAAATAGAATTTTGTGTGCAAGGAGGAGCAAGAAGGGTGGTGTTTCTGGATCATAGAGTATGTTGCAAAGTGAAATGTGTATGCAGTCTATAAAGACAGGAAAAGGTAAAGTTATGAAGAACTTAAAATACCAAAAGAAAGATTTTGTATTTGATCCTAGAGGTAATAGGGAGCCACTGGAGTTTATTGAGTGAGGGTAGAGTAACATGGTCAGATCTATGCTCAAGGAAAATCGCTTTGGCAGCTGAGTGGAGAATAGATTAAAGTAGGAAGAGACTTGAAGGAAGGAGACCAATAAGAAAGCTAGAGGTGTATGGTGAGGAGAACCTGCACCAAGGTGGTAGCTATGTGAGTGGAGAGAAAGGGATATGCAGGAGAGATGCTGTGATGGTAGAAAAGGTATGGCAACAGATTGAATATGTGGGGTGAGAGTGAAAGATGACAACGAGATTGGGAGTCTGGGCAACTGAGAGGTTGGTGGTGCTATTGATAGTAATAGGGAAGTTTGGGAAAGAGAAGAATTTTGGGGGAAAGAATGAATTATTCTACTTTGGACTGAGTTTTGAATTACTTCAGAGATATCCAGTTCAAGGTATCCAAAAGGCAGCTGGCAAGGTGGGACTGGAGGTAAAGAGAGAGGTTAGGGCTGAATTTATAGATCTGGGAATCATTTGCACCAGATAATAATGGAACCCATGTGAGCTGATGTATAGTGGTGGTATTTCTTTGATAAACATTTATTGAACACCTATTATGTATAAGGCTTTTGGAATCTGCAACTTTGTAGAGTTTCAGAATGTAAAAGTTGAAGAGGGCATCTGGTGCCATCTTGCTCCCTTTAAAGCTCAGCTTAAGTGGCACCTCCTTAAGGAGGCATCCCCTGGTCCCACCAGTTACTAATGTCCTCCCTAAAAGTACTTTGTCTCTATTTTATAAATTGATTCACCAATGAACATTTCATATCTACTTCCTCTTGCTGATGAATGTAAGTTCTTGAGGTCAAGGACATCTCATTTTTTTTTGCATTTTTATCCCTATTTCCTTACACAGTGCCTGGAATATAGTAGGCATTTACTGAATGATTGTTGATTGATTGATATAATCCAACCCCTATCTGCAAAAGACTTTCCTCTACACATCCATCAAGCAGTCATTCAGTCTTTCCTTGACCTCTGTGAAGTGAGAGTAAAATCACTGCTTCCTATGTTCATGCTTTCCCCTTTGGAATACCTAAAATGTTAAAAAGTGTTTCAGTATGTCAAATCTACATTGTCCTGTCTGCAACTGGCACCACTTGGTCCTCTATCCTCTGAGGTAAGACAGAACAAATCAAATTCCGTTCCGTGAGCCAGCCCTTCAATAACTTGATCACAGCTACCATGTCCTCCCCAAAGTCATCTCTCCTAAAGTCTAAATACCCCCTATCATGAAATGAGCTTAAGGTCCCTCATAGTATTGATTGTCCTCTTCTGGTCAACCTTATCTTTCCTAAAATGTCATCTAGAACTGAACATAGTACTTCAAATGTGGTCTGAGCCAAGCAGAATATAGCCAGACTACCACCACCCTTGTTCTAGGCACAATGTGTTTCAGTGTGTGTCTAAGATCACACTAGATTTTTGTCTGCCGGATCACACTGTTGACCACTGATCTTTAACCTGCTATAATCAATTGATCTTTTTCAAACAAAATGCTACCTCTCTTGTTCTTGAAAAGTTGACTTTGCTACAAATGAAGTGTTATTATGGAGTACAACACTGATGGCTAAAATGGAGATTATCCTTAAATAGCCACGACATCATCTGAAAACTCAGGGTCTTTTGCTAGACAGGAAATATAGGAATACTGTGAGAGTGGGATAGAATTCTCTCATGAGTTAGAATACTACAGTCCCCATCTCTGCCCTTTTAACAAGATGTAGTGGAAAGAATGACAGACTTAAGGTCATATGATCTAAATATTGGCCATATTACCTTTCACCTATATGCGACCTTGGATATGTGACTTGACTTCTCACTTCCTTCCTCTGAAAGATCAGAGGGCCAGACTAGATGGGCTCTAAGGGACTTTCAAGCTCTAAATCCTTCATTCTGAGAAGTTTTCTCACTAAGTCCCTTCATCACTTTGGACTCTGTTTGTTTAGAGTTTCTTAGACAGAGTTATACACTTCATTGGTAAGGCTGCTCCTATGTTTGTTTAGATTATAACCCTTCTGTGCAGTTCTACTCCTTGACTCTCTGTAAATCCTTTATGGAAGAGTTAATCATTATACTGGAACCTTTTCTTTCCTGGTTAACTTGCTATCCCATGGGTACTAATAAAGTACTCAGGCTGCCTATTTATTGTCTGTCATTCTTGCTATATGAGCAGTCTGCTTTCTTTGTTAGCTGCTCATGCCATCAGTGATGTGTTGTGTACCACTTCTTACATGGAATCCATTTTTGGTAAAGTGCTCCAGACTGTTTCCACCTATCATTTGTCTTTCTATTATCTTTTGTATCACCCACAATTTCCTTGTCAGTAAAATGAGGCTGATAATACCTCTCCAACATAATGGGTATGAAATCATTGTATATATGAGTGTAACAATTCATTGTAAAGTAAAAAAGTCTGTCATACTCAGCAAGTAGAAAGGGATTCATGCTGGAAGAGAACAAAACACTAAGGACATCAGAGATTCATTTAATACATTTGGAATGTCCTGGTCTTGGCTCAACAGATTGGTATAATAATAAGGTTTTGCCATTGGGAATGAACTTTAAATAACCAGCAAGGTGGTTTGGTTTTTTAAAATTGTCCTCCCTCTGAATTATTATGGAAATGTTTGATGGGAGGAGGAACAAAATAAGAAATAACATTGAATGGTGAAAAATATTTTTGTCCTTAAAAGACCTATGGCTGAGTCCTGGATACATTGAGGTCATTTTTCTTTTAGTCCATTAGCCAGTCAACTAGTATTTGTTGAGTACTTATTGAGTGCCAAGCACTCTACTAAGCCCTGGGAATATAAATATCAGTAGAATGATAGCTCCTGCCCTCAAAGAACTTGAATTCTAATGATGGAAGACGAGACAAGAAAGAAAGTTGAAGGGGGTGGGTAGAAATTAAGGTAGCTGGCTAGGGGCATGACAGAGGAAGTCCTAAGTCTAGCAGGAGAAGAAAGAGATATGGCAGGCCTGAGAACCCTCCATAAATGGAGATTCTGGGAGGAACCATTGAGGGAGACAGACTATCAGAAGGAAAAGTTGGATGAAGATCAATCCAGCAAAGGCTGAGAAGGAACAGTCAGGCTAGTAGGAATGTGAGCTCTTTTGTCCTGAATCATACATGACCAGAAACTGGCTCCAAAGTTCCCACACTGTTGACAGGAACTGGGAAGGGCAGAATAGAGCTTTTGTTGTAATAGCGATAACTATGGGATAAGGAGTAACATGAAAGGAAATGGGATGTATGTAGGGAAAGAACAGTAGACTTACGTGTCAGAAGACTTGAGTTCAATTCTTGGCTGTAGAGTGAGTCATTTAACCTTGTTTGCCTCCGTTTCCTCATCGGTAGAGTGAGCTGGAGAAGGAAATGGCAAAAGACTCCAGTATCTTTGCCAAGAAAATCCCAAATGAGGTCTTGAAGAGTTGGACATGACTGAAAATAATTGAAAATGGCTGTGCTAGATCACTGCTTTGTTTAGTTTCTCTTTAACAAAAGAGGCCAAGCTTCCTATTCTAGAGGGGGAGGAGGAAGGAGAATGTTTAGGATATGTTTCATGAGAGCTCAGATTTTAGAGTTGGAAGAAGCCTCAGATGTAATCAGTTAACCCTCTCGTTATACAGATGAGGAATCTGGGGCCCAGAGAGGTTAAGCAATTTACCCAAGGTTACACAGGTAGTATGTGTTAGAGGGGTGCAGGAAGATGAATAGGACTGAGTAAAGTGAATAACTTGGTGAAAGGGGTATAGTTTATAGAATCACTGGATTTGGAGAAGGGATCTTAAAGATTATCTAGGCAATTGTTATTGTGTTCAGTTGTATCCAATTCTTGAGACTCAATGGACCACAGCATGCCAATGCTGTCCATGGGCTTTTCTTGGCAAAGATACTAATGCGATTTGCCATTTCCTTCTTGAAACTTTTTAGTCAACCTCCTCCTATTATAGACCCAGAGGCCGTGCCTGGAAAGATTAAATCCCTTATCCCAGGGACATGCAAATGGTAAGTAGCAGAAACAGGGTTTGAAAATAGTTCGTCTGATTCCAAATTCTCTTCAGAAGGTCCAAGAGTCAGAATACCGAGAGCTGCCAGTTCAGGCATCTGCAGAGTACAACTTGGGAATCAGGTTTTCCTGGAAGACTCTGTGGTCTATTCACTGAATGGGCATTATCTCACTCAAAGTGAAAACCTGAGAAGACCTTAGCCTAAAAGGGCCAGGGTCTGCCATTGCATCCTGAGCCATCTCCAGTCATCCTGATGAATATCTGGCCATGGACCCAGATGGTTCTGGAGGAGAAAGTGAGACTGGTGATCTTGAACAGCCCTCCCTTACTCAAATCAAAGTCAACTGCAAATCATGTTATCATCTCCCTGATGTCATGGTCCTCTTTGAAAATGAAGGACAAATACACAATGCAGTAGAGTAGAAGGAAGATCGGGTTCAAGTCCTAGCTCAACAATACACTATTTGTGAGATTTTAGGTAAGTCATGTGACCTATTTGACCTTAACCCTCACATATTAAGTGAAGGATTTAACTAGATCAGAGGTGTCAAATTCTCTAAGCCTCCTCCACCCAGGGAAATGAGATTAAAAGGTAATTGGGAAATGTTTAACAAAACTAATAAAAATACAACATTGATAATGTTAATTTGTGGCTTTCTAAGTCAATATGTAGCCCAAAGGGATCCATTTCTATTTGAGTTCAACTGCACTGGAATATGAGTTGTTTGAGGTCCTTCTAGATTTAAATCTATGACACAAAAATTTAGAAATGGAGGAAATTTCAGATATGATCTGGTCCATTTCCCTCCTTTTCTAGAAAAGGTAAATAAGTCATGAGAAGAAAAGAAAGTTGGCCATGGTCACACAGGTGGTAAGTACCATATCTATGATGCAAACTCAAGTCTTCTGACTCCTAATTCTGTATTCTTTTTATTCATTATACAGTATTTATCTCTCCCTCCTCCCTTCTTAGCTTTCCACCACCACCAAAGCATAAGCAAAGCAACAAAGCAGCCTTAGAATCCCCTGGAGAATTTTTTTGCTCTAGGTCACAATAGCAGCTAGGAAGCTTTAGACATTGAGGAAATGCTGTAGTATTAACAGGAGATATAGTAGCCCTGGCTAGCAGTCCAGGATCATAGAATGAGCTGTGGTTGACTCCATGAAGTCCCTTTGGGTCTTCTTTGAAAGTCATCATTGACTGCACAATTGAAAAATCTAATAACTTTCCCTACAATCCTCATCTTTCTTGATTTCCCAGTAGCATTTAGTATCACTGATTTCCATCTCCTTCTTAAAACTCTCTCATCTTTAGTGGCTTTGAGATACTTGAATTATTGTCTTGTCTCACTCGTGGGTGCTTTAAGTTTTTCTTCTATTAATTCAATTTCATTCAATAAACTTAACAAACCACCTACTATGTGCAGAGTTCTGTGACATAGTACTAGAACAAAGTTTAGATAAGATAGGGTCTCTGTCCTGAAACCTCTATCACTTCCCACCATCCAGATTGTTTTTTTAAAAAATTATCTTTTAAATTAAAAAAAACTTTATTTTCTCTTCCTTCTACCTCCCTTCACTCCAACTGAGAAATAGTTTTAAAAAAAACTTTTAAAAACATGCACAGGGAAGCAAAACAAATTTCCACATTGGCCATGGCCAAAAAAAAGAAGTAGGCTTCTACTCTATATTGTGTCTACCACTTCTCCACTAAGAGGTTGGCAGCACTCTTCATCACAAGTCCTCTGGAGTCATGGTTAATCACTATGATTATCAGAATTCTTGAGTCTTTCAAAGGTATTTATCTTTATAAAATAGTAATTATTCTTCAAGTTCTACTCACTTCACTTAGCATCAGTTCATACAAGTCTTCTAGGTTTCTCTGAAACCACTCCCTTCATCATTTCTTATGTTTCTGGTTAAACAATCAACTTGGAATTTTTTATTTGAGGAAAACTTCCTGTTAATATCCTTTGACCATTTGTCAGAGAATGGCTCTTATTCTTACAGATTAAATCAGTTCTTTATATATCTTAAAACGAAACCTTTATCAGAAAAACTCACTGCAAAGGTTTTCTCCCCAGTTAACTGTTTCCTTTCCAATCTTAGTTGCATTTGGCTTTGTTTGTGCAAAAACTTTTCCATCTTATTAATCAAAATTCTCCATTTATTTTATGTGATCCTCTCCATCTTATGTTTGGTTTTGAACTACTCCTTTTTCCATAGATCTGAAAGATAATTTCTTCTTTACTTCTCTAGTTTGTTTATGATGTGATCATTTCATATCTAAATATTCTTTTGGAGCTTATCTTGGCAAATGACATAAAGTGTTGATCTAAATCTAATTTTTGCCAAGCTGATTTCCAGTTTTACCAGTAGTTTTTGTTGACTAGTGAAAACTCATCTCAGTAGATAGGGTTTTAGTGTTTACCAAATACTAGCACCTAAGCTCATTTGTTTCTATATGTTATGTACCTAATCTGTTTCACTGACTGACCCTTCTATTTTCTAACTATTACTAAGTCATTTTTATGATTACTGTTTTGAAGTATAATTTAAGACCTAATACTTCTCACTCTCTACTTTAACTGTCTCTTAAGGTTTTATCTCCAGTCCTTTATACTTTCTCTGGAAAAACCAAGCCACTTGGCATTAACGTATTCCTCTTTTGTTGATGATTTGTCATTTTTCATCTCTGGCCCTAACTGTCATATCCCATCAGGAGTTGGCAGAAAGATCAATGGCCAACTTCAAGTGTTGGGCCTCGTCAACAAAAGGGAGAAGAGAAGGTCTGACCATACTTGTAAATTGACAATTGTTCTACAACGTAGGAGAGGGGCTAGTGACAGTAAAACTCTGAGTGAAAACAGAAAGGATATCCTAGAAGAGACCTGAGGTCAAAACAAGTAATCTGAAGGAGAATGCCAGGATAAAGTATAACCAAAGAAGAAAGCAGAGGTTACTGTGATTAGTAACTACAGGTTACTAATAGAATCACAGAATGTTTGAGTTGGAAGGTACATTAGAGATTATCTAGATCAACTTTCTTTATCTTTAATACTTTTTAAAAAATAATTATGGATTTGGTACACCCAATAAATGTGAGCATTTCAACATACAAGGAACAGAAAAGGAAGAACATCTATGAAACAAAATGTGCGAAGCATGACTCATCAATTTCCTAGAGGAGTGGTTGGTCATCACATTGCTCAGAGATCATAAGATTTTTAAAGTGCTTTTTTTCCTGCATAATATTTGTGGTTATTATATAATTTGTCCTTTGATTTCTAATCACTTTGCTCTGCATCAGTTTTCTCATGTTATCTCTACTATATCCAATCAATTCACTATTTCTTATATTACAAGGACATAAACTATAATTTGTTCAATCATTCCTCAATTGATGGATACCTTTGTTTCCATTTATTTGCTGCAATATGTGCCACCATGAACAATTTTGTAATGATCCTTTACTTAATTCACAGAAAATGGGGGCCCAGAAAGGTGGTTATTTGTCCAACATTACTCAACTGATGAGAGGCAGAGGAAGAAGTCAAGTCTTTTGATTCTAAATCCCATGCTCTTTAGTTGGATAAGGTCTGAAAACAATCACTTGATCCAGTCCCCTGACCTGTCAATTTATTAGTTTTCTACTAAGGCTAGTAATTTAGATTTACTATATATATATAGGGATTTATAGCAGCTCCTACTTTAATTAAGGCTATCTAAAGATCATAAATTTAGAGGCTTAAGAAACCTTAGAGATCTCCTAGTTCAACCCCTTCATTTTTACAGTAGAGGAGACCAAGACCCAAAAAACTAAAGTGTCTTGCTTCACAATATACAGCTAGTAAGTGACAGAACTAGAATTTGAACTCAGGTAAACTGATTTTAAATCCAACGTTCTTCTTTCTAGATCATAATACCCTGCCAAAATTTGGATTAAGCAGCTTTCATCCTGATCTGAACTCAAAACTAAAGTCCTTTAGAATTACAACAAAAAATTCAGTCATGAAAACGTTTCCAAGCCTTGGTTGTTAGAACAAATATGTGGATTCAAGTGTGTGGTTTCAAGGGTGAAAATGAAAAAAATGAGCAAACAGAGGGCAGAGTGCTAGAGTAATAGTCCAGGTGACAGAACATAGGTAGGTGGGTCATGGAAAGTGAGACAGATGGTCACACCCAGCTTTTATAATCATGATATATGGAACTTGTTTCTCTTGGGAAGAAATGTAGAAAAGAGTTCTGAACATAGAAGGAAGTATTCTGTAAAAGGGTCTGAAAGTGTGGAGAAAAGAGCCCTGAATTTGGAGCTGTGTGATGCTGGACAAAACATTTTATCCCTCTGTTCTTCAATTTTCTCATCTGGAAAATAAGTGGTTTATACCATATAAACTCTAGGGTCTCTTCTACCTTCAACATTCTGCCAATCTGTAGTGAGTTACCCCTTCTACTTTTAGCTCTTTAAGGGCATCAAACTACCAAAATTCTAACGCTGACCTATAATCTCAGCTTATGGCAAAAATACCATCCTTCCCACCAACAACTCAACATCTTCTCAGTTCTCCCACTAAAGTCCTGATGTGTCATGCTGGCATGGAGGTTACTTCTGGTTCTCAAAACCTATTCCAGAAGGGTATGAGTTTTGCCAACCCTACCAAGACTTCCATTATGGACCTACTGATGGACTCTGTGTTTTTCATCCAAAGACCAACCAAGCCAAGTTCAGAGAGTTTCATCCCCAGAGGGGTAATCAACAGGTTTGTTCACAGTAACTCAGTGAAACAATATTTATGGCACAAATGGGATTCCTATTTATATACGAGATGATGAAACTGTGAATCTTTGCAGACTTCATTGATGGCAAATTATTTTCCTCCCAACAATACTGCTACATCCATAGTACAAACAATATTGTTCTCTTTTTATAGATGAGGAAACAGTAACAATGACAGGTTAAGTTACTTGTCTAAGCTTTCATAACTATGAAGTTGTCAGGCCAGGACTTCGGCCCAGGTTTCTGATTCCATTTTTCTAGTATTCTAACCTCAATATGCTATTCTGTCTAAGTATGATTTGAGAAAGACAGGCAGAGGTGATGAAAGCTCTTCCTCAAGAGCTAGTTAATGGGGCTTTTATAGAAAGCTGGATGAACTGACTCAGAGTGGAGGAGCCTATTAGGGGAAAGCTTATAGAAAAGGACAAGGAAGAGGAGAAAAAAGAAAGATAATGGGAGAGGGTAGAAAAAGCAGCCAGGAGATGTTGTTTGAGATGGAGCCTTAGTAAAGGACTCATCACCAGTGCTGAGAAGAAAAGCCACTTACAGATTTCTTAAAGACAGAGATCACAAAATGAATAGACAGGTTGGGTAGCTTCCAGGATAGAAATTTTTGACCTGCTGCCAAAGTGGGAGGCCCAGATAGAAAAAGACCAGCTTTTCACGAGACTTAGGGGGACAAAAAAAGAGAATTCAGTGAGCCAGGGGATACAAATAAGAAAGAAAAGCAAAGAAAATAGTGAGCTTTTGAGGACTGAGGCCTAGAGGAGGGACCCATAGTCTGGGAAGGAGAGGGATAATTGGGAAAAATTGGAAATGACCACCGTGTCTTTGATAACTAATAATGATTATCAATTTACCTCACCTCTCCGGCCCTCAGATACCTCATCTTCAAAATGAGGGAACTGAGATAAATCATTTCTAAAGTCCTTTCCATGTTGAATTCCTAGGATCTTGTGATTTGCATTCAATTGATTAATATTTAGAATTTAAGTTCTTTGAGTGTAGGTATTATTTCATTCTTTGTATTTTTATCCCCAGCACCTAGCCTGGTGCTTAACAACAAAATATTGATTGATTAAAACTTATAGATTAAATTACTGAAATATAGAGTGTAATGAAAATTCCTTCACACTCCTACAAAAATTAGGCACTTGAACTACCCCTTTCTTGCTTTTTTTCCCCTCCTTGCTTCCAGGGCTTTTTCTTTTAGTACTCATCTCAAGCTTCATTGCCTTCATTGTAGCACTCCCAGATTTTACCTGCCCAGTTATACCTAAATCCAGAGGGCAAGTACATGGTGTTGCCTATGACAAGAGGGGTGAAAAGTGAAAAAAGGCCATGAGCCCAGGGAATCATGTCTTGAGTTCTCTTTCCAAATGTGAAGGGTAAGCTAGAGAAGTGAGCTTGAAGACACATCTTGTTTGGGAGCTGTCCCTGGTGAAATCTGGTTTAGGTACAAAGCTCCTGGTCTCTTATTTCTACTTGCCTATTAGACATCTTTATTTGTATCACCCATCTCCAACCCCCATCACCTCAAACTGACTGCATTCCAAGACAAATTCACATTTTTCTCTTTCCAAACTGGCTCTTCTTTCCAATATACCTTTAGCCTACATGGTTCTGTAAGGCTGAAACACTCTGGGCAATCTTTTTGATACCTCTTACATAAATTTGTGTTGGACTGACATATTTGAAATATATAATATATATAGATATAGATAGATATAGACAGATAGATATAGATACATTTAGATGCATTTGTTGTCTTTCCCATTAGAATGTGAGTTCATTTTGAGTAGGAATTACTTCATTCTTTGTACTTGTACTTCCATCACCTAGCACAATGTATAGTATATAGTAGATGCTTAATAAATATTCATTGATTTACTATTTTCTAGGCCTCAGTTTCTTCATTTGAAACATGACTGTTTTGTTAGATTTCTTCCAAGTCTAAGATTCTACTCAGCATAACAATTTGACAATTCAACAAAAATTTATGAAGCAGCTACTATGTGGGAAGCACTATGCTAGGCTCCAGATATACACAGAGAAAAATAACATTCCCTGCCCTCAACGAGCTTAGATTCTATTGGAAAAAGAATCATGTACAGAAATGAGCAATACTAAATATACACAAAGTAAATACAAATAATTTTCAGAGGGAGAAGACCAGAAACTGAGGAGATCTGGATGACAGTTGAGCTAATCCTTGAAGGAAAATAGAGATTCTAAGAGTCAAAAGTGAGACTGGAAAGAATTTCAGTCCTATGCATAGGCATAGAAACAGTAGACAATAGAATATCATGTATAATGCATATTAACAGATAGAGATTTGGTTGCTGTTGATGGTGGTGATGATGATTTTGGGAGAGGAAAGGGTAGTGATTCCTTCTCAGGCGTAAATCTCTGAGAGCTGCTTACCAACATGGTCATGGGCCACATCCACCAAACTCCCTCCTTACTCAACTTCATTGGGACCCTTAGTTTAAGTAACCTAATGTAAAGCAGTTATCAATAGAGTTACTTACTGAGTGGATTTTATATGCATCCAGTAGGTTTTTGCCTGCCTCCAAGATTAGCAGAAGCAAGCAGTTAGACTAGGTCCCTCCTTTCCTGGGTGGAGAATGTTCTCTGTTATGATTCTGGGCATGCGAGGGCAGGAACTGGATAGCAGATGTCCTCTTCTGCCCAGACTCTAGAACCTAGGCCCACTCACCACAAGCAAAAATAAGGGAGAGATAACTGAACCCTGAGGGACCACAAGTCATGGTAAGGTGTGGGAGTAGATATAGATCCTCTTTAAGGTATTGAAGAACTATTACTCTGAGGAAAGTGGTGGAGAAAGGCAGATGGAAGTGATCGATGCCATGGTCTTCAGTGAGACATTTTTCATTTCTAGTCCTTCTGGTTCATTAAGTCACGGTCAAGGGTAGCCTTTAATAGACCCTTGATGTCTTAGTACCCAAGGAAACAGAAATTGGTCACTATTTACAGGCATTGTGCTAAAACAACAAACAAATAAGAAAATGCATCATGATATATAACAAATGATAATAACTAGCCTTTATATAGCATCTGCCTTTCCCATTTCTATTAGTATGGAGGCAGGGGAAGATCTTCTTAAGACTATGAGGCAAGTGCCTTTGCCTAAGTCTCACTGTGTAGGGAGAACAGACTTCAGCCTTTCTTTATAAAGGTCAGCTCAATTAACACTTTAACCTATAATTTTTTTTAAATGTTAGAGACCAAAGGGAATTGGAAATAATGGACTACAAATGAAGTGGGGGCAAACCAATTATATTAGCACCTAGAAATGACAAGAGACTTAAAATGGATCCAGCAATGCATTTGATGAAGTCATACTATGGTTTGAAGATGTAGGAAAAACACTGGATGAGGAATCAGGAGATTACAGAACCTCAGAATAGGAAGGGATCCATCCACAGATGTTATCTAGTTCAGTATAAATCCCCATCTACCATAGGCTGGACACTGAAGAAAGGCAGATTGGGAGTGATCAATGTCATGGTCTTCAATGAGACCATTTCATTCAATAAGACATTTCTAGACCTTCCAGTTCGTTAAGTCAAGTCCAAGGATAGTAGACCCCTGACGTCTTAGAAATCAAGGAAGTGTGAATTGGTCACTGTTTGCAGGGGTTATGCTAAGCACAAGGAAATGCATCATGGTATAGTAGAAATAATAATAGCTAGCATTTATATATATAGCATCTTAAAATTTTAAAATTGAGTACCTAGTTTATAGTAGGTCTTTGATAGGTGTTTATTGATTAATTTAAAGTCCTTTACATATGTTAATTATCTCATTTGATCCTAAAAGAGTGCTTAGTATAATAGATTCACAGGATATAGATTTAGACCTACACAGAGCATTGGAAGTCATTGAGTCCAGCATCCTTATTTTGTAGATGAGTAAGCTGAGGTTTAAAGAAATTAAATGATTTGCCCAGACTCACACAGCTAGTATCTAAGGCAGAATTCAAACTCAGTACTTTCTAAATCTAAACAAAACACCGTATCAGTTTCACCATCTGTCTGCCAGGAGACATCTATTTTCCAATCCTGACTCTGATGGCTTACTAGCAATATAGCATTGGTCAAGCAGCTTAATCTCCTGGTTTCCTCATCTATAAAATGGGTATAAATAGACTTTTTTTATGAACATCATAGTACTGTTGTGGGGAAAGCACTTTCTAAGTCTTAAAATGTGACGTTATTATTATTAGGTATCCATGCAAGAATATAAAACTCATTCCTTATCCTTAAGCATCTTATAATCAAATAGAGAGACTGGACAAAAAAACCCAAGAAAGTCTACCAGAAAAAAGCAAAGTATGTGTCAAATGCCAGATATATAATACAGAGGCTAAGTGTAATGAGAAGAGTAGAGTTCATACAGATTCCCTTAGGTTAATGGTTGGTGAGGGAAAGCTCCACAGAGCAGATAAGACTTGAACTAAGCCATGAAGAATGAATGAGATTTTGTTCAGTAGAAAGAAAAGGAGACTGGTGGAAATGGAGAAGAGATGGCCAGTGGCTTGAGAAAAGGCATAATATTATAATAATAGTGGGAATGATAATTGGAATAAGAACACACAGGGTGTTTCAGGGTCAGGAAGTAAACATTCTAGATTCCTTCCTATAGATTAAGGACAACAACTGTTTTGAAATGGTGAATGACAACCAAAAAGATCATAGGGTTTAGAGCTGGAAGGGACCTCAAAGATTATCTAGTCCAACTTCCTCATTTTAAAGAAGAGGCTTTGTTTTCCTAGAACACTTTATCTGGACCTCTCCTTTCATCTTCTCACCTCCTACCACTATGGGATGTTCAGGGAGGACTAACACCTCCAGTGTGAGGGTTGCTGAACCCTTTTCGGGACTGCTCATCCACATTTGGTGTCCACTTGTCACCCAACTCTCATCTGTGACTCAAAGAAGTTGTAGCATGCACACTGGTCACGCCCCAGTAAAACCATTTCAAAAGAATGGCTAAACCAGGTAACCAACAGGCCTCAAATCCCTCAGTGAATTTGGGGGATGTCTAACCCAAGCATGTGAAGACTTCCATCAGATGAATGGGTACATGGGAACAATTTGTTCCAATGGCTATAACAGCAGCCAAAGCAGGTGCTGAGGAACGCACAGAGCTTGGTCAGACATTGAAGATGCCAAGGTCATCCAATGAATCCTGGGCCATCACCAGTCATCCTGACATTTTCTTGCCACTGGACTTCAATGACTTTGGAGGAGAGAGTGAGACTGATGACTTTGTGCAGCTCTGGCTCACTTAAATCCAATTCACTCACAAGTCAAGATATCCCTGTGATGTCATTGGTTCTCTTCTAAAAGAAGGATGAACAACAACCATGTAGATACTTATTTATGTTATACGAGCTTATAAGCTCTTTGAGATCTGGGACAGACATTTTTCATCTTTATTTCTTCAATGCAAGTATGAGCTCATCCTATTATTGTAAAGAAAACACTTTGGAAACCCATTAAGCACATCTATTTTTAAGTTAATTCATGGCATAATGAGAAGAGTACAGGATATGGATTGAATGAATATCATTTAATAAATGCTTACTATGTGCCAGACACTGCTATGAACTAAGAACAGGAATAATCCATCACCACATTCTCTGTCCTTAAGGAACTTATGTTCATGGAGAAAGAGCTAGGAAAGGGGATGGATAGAACCCAGAAGAATGGTTGGGAATGGCTTGGAGGTCTGGTTCTGCCTCAGAGAAGGTAAAAGCTCATCTATCAAAGACAAGAGTCCTAGGGGTAGAGTATAAGTTCTGTAGGAGGGAAAATGAAGGAAAATAACCCCAGCTCAAGTTCAGGAATCATGGTTTGGAAACAGTCAGTTACACATATATAATATACATATATATTATATATACACACATGTATGTATATATGTATGCACGTGTGCATTATGTATATATACACATGTATGTATATTTGTATAAATATGTATATATACATATATATGTATAATGTGTGTACCTATCTATATGTATGTGTATGTATGCATGTGTATGTGTATGTATGTGTGCATTATACGTATATATATATGTTATGTATATGTGTGTATATGTATGTATATTTGTGTTTGTCCTTCGTTGCCGAAGAATACCATGCCATCAGAGAAATAGTGACATGACTTGCACTTGACTTTGTTTTGAGTGAGGGAGGGCTGTGCAGGTCACCAGCCTCACTTCTCCTCCAGAGCCATCTGAATCCAGTGACCAGATATTCATCAGGATAAAACTGGAGATGACCCAGCATGCATTGGGAGACGTTGGCCCCTTTAGGCCAAGGTCTTTGCAGGTACTCATTTTGCAAACCTTGAATCTCCATGTAAACACTATCTATTATTATTAGCTGTCAAAAGAGAGGGTTGGATTAGATGACCTCAAAGGTCCTTTCTCTCTTTGTCATTTTGTGATTCTTTGGTTCTTTCCATCATGGTCTTCTTTGGCAATGAAGGATGAACATAATCCTGTGAGCAGACACAGTTGGCTGAATGGGGATCCAGCTAGCTGGGTAACTCAGCTCCTCCTCTCTGGTCTGCCTCCCTCTCCCTTCCTTCTCCTCTCCAAAGAAAGGTAAATTTGGATGGCCAAAAGATGCCCAGTTGACTAAGTTTTACTGGCTAGTTTCTCCTCGCCTCTCCTCCTCTCCCCTCTTCTCCCCTCCCAAAATCTTAAACCTACTGCATTCTGAAACTGGGACTCCAATGGGCCCTGCCTAAGGGCTCTTCTGGACCCTCCTGGCTTCAGAGTGATTATCAATAGTAACTGTTGCTGTTTCACTCCCAGCCTGATGCCTTTCTTTTCTTGGCCTCATTAAAGCGGCTGTGCTCTGGCTACCTCTTAATGTATGTATATGTGTGTATGTGTATACATACACACACATACACACACACACACATATACAATCTGCTTTTAAATACTAGCTCTTCCAATTTTGAATTGTTTAAACATGGGGTATCACTTTGTTTCTTAAACCTCAGTTTCTTCATCTGTAAAATGAAAGAGATGACCTTCAAAGTTACTTATGTCTAAATTCCTGTGATCCCAGGGAATGCATTAGGATAAATAAAATACTCTTAGATCTAGACGGGCTTTACACCTCTGTTGGCTGAGTTTCATCCCCATGACAGCTCTCCTAGAGATAGCAGGAAAGGGGGACAATTGAGCTGGTGGGGCCCCATTTGGCAGCCTTGCAAGTTTCTTGGGATTAGGGCTAATAGTGTTTGTTTTTTCAGCCCAATACAAGAAAAGAACAGAATGTTTATTTAAGCACTGGTTCTGCTTAGGCCAACAGGAAAACATTCATCCATTCTTTCCCCAGACCTGCCCTGGGACCTTACTGCCCATCCAAAGAATGGTTTCCCCTGCTCAGAACAATGCTCCCTTGGTGGATTAGCTGATGTACAACTGGCAGCTTAGTTTGCGTCAGTACAGAGGCAAACAAAGGGTTGTGTTCCTTAGCTCACAGATCCCACCATCTCCTTGGAAGAGAAATGTGGGAACCTGGCAGTGGAGGTGGCAGGGGAAATCATTCAGTGCCAACCCTTCAGTTGTATTTTTCACATGCTAGTGTTAACAGATCTAGAGAGATGTGGAATTAATGGTGACAACAATAAATAGTCTCACCATCCCACACAAAGACCAAAGGCCTGTGCTTTATTGAGTTGCACATTGAAGCCCAATTGCCCTTGCTACAAAGTTATCTTACATTACAACCATGCCAGAATATTTAACAACAGCAGCAGGATGGAGTATATATCATCCCAGTCATCCTGTTTGCTACAGATGATGACTTGTCTGGGTACCATTTTTATTTGGACTCCATCAAGCAAGATTAGGGGAAAAAATTATTGTCATCATAACACTTATTTTTGTCGTCATTGTTGAGTCGTGTCTAACTCTTTATGATCCCATTCAGGGTTTTCTTGACAAAGATACTGAAGTGGTTTGCAGTTTCCTTCTCCAACTTATTTTACAGAGGAAGAAACTAAGGCAAACAGGATTAAGTGACTTGCCCAGGGTCACATAGTCACTAAGTATATGTGAGGCCAAACTTGAACTCAGATCTACCTGACTAGGGCCATGAACTCCATCACCATTGCACCACAGAGGCAACAGAGGGAGACCTAGCCTAGACCCCCCTGTAAGACATGAGTTTGTATTTTGTTTCTCTTTCATACTGACCAAGGTGAAATCATTTAACCTCCTAGTGCTCTAAACTCACTCTCCACCTACACTGATTCCTCATCTGGGAGTTCCCTATACCAATGAAATCTCAGGTCTTGTCCCTATTCCTAGTCTTGAAGGTTTACAAAATTTTGTGTGTGTGTGTGTGTGTGTGTGTGTGTGTGTATGTACGTGTGTGTGTAAATTGATTTGGTCATCACACGTTTAGGTGGTGCTATAAGTTTTATAAATACTTTCCTCACAACAATACACTTCATCTTCCTTCCTTTTAATATCTCAAGTTTTTTTCAGCAAATGGAAGGGAGCCAGTAGAATATAAACCCCTTGAGGGCAGGGACTAGGTTTTTGTTTTTTCATCAATGTCTAACACAGAGCCCTTCATATAGTAGACACAACAAATGCTTGTTGAATTGAAGTGGATTATGGCATGGGGTGATATGAAAATTGAATAGGAGAGGCAGATGTTATTCTTAAAAGGACATTTTTTGACACATTTTTCATTCCTTCTATGTACTTCCCATTTTGATAGCACTAGAGTTTTAGTATTGGAAAATTCAGGGGGATTTAATTAGCCCTAAAAACCATAGAAAAGCAGCTAGGTGGTGCAGTGGATAGAGCACCAGTGCTGGAATCAGGAGAACCTTGAGTTCAAATCTCACCTCAGACACTTGACACTAGCTATGTGACCTTGGGCAAGTCACTTAACCCCAGCTGCCTCATCCTGGGTCATCTCCAGTCATCCTGATGAATATCTGGTCACTGGATCCAGATGGCCCAGGAGGAGAAGTGAGGCTGGTGACCTGCACAGCCCTTCCTCACTCAAAACAAAGTCAAGTGCAAATCATGTCATTATTTCTCTGATGGCATGGTCTTCTTCAGCAATGAAGGACAAACACACACACAAAAACCATAGAGACAGATAATTGAGAGCATAGATGAAGGTATTTAATGCAACTGATAGAAATAAGAGCTCTCATCTAATTGGTCTACAGGCAATAGAGTAACCTATTCTTTTATCCTTGAAGAATTCCAATTCAGGTGTTTTCAGATCTGAGTAGCTTTTGCCTAATGACTTTCCAGTTCTTCTAGTCTCTCCTTCCTTATTTTTATTATTATTTATATGACCCTTGGACTCTCTTTCATCATGATACATTGGAAAGATTCTGTATCTTTAAGTAAAAGGTAGGGCATGGATGTCATCATTGATAAGTGCAGTGAGGAAACGGGGAAGTACTCCATTCAATCCAGCAAGTACTAATTGAGTATCTTGCATAGACTCTCTAGAGGAGAGAGAGTTGGTATATGATTTTTTTGTTTGCAAATGATTATGCACTCAGTACAGTTTCTGAGGCTGAGATGCAACAAAGTACGAATTGATTCTCTGCTGCTTGAGCTACTTTTGGCCTTTGACCAATTTAACAACTAACATCAAGAAAATATAGGTTCTCCATCAGCTAGCACTATACCACCCATAGGTGGAAACAGTTACATCAAAAGGAGAAACTTTTAATGCTGTGGATAAGTTCACTTGCCTCAGCAGTTTACTTTCCAGAGATGTACACACAGATGATGAGGTTGGCTCATGCACTGCAGAGCTAGCTCAGTATTTGGGAGACTCCAAAGGAAAGTATGACAGAAAAGAAGTATTAGGCTGCCTACCAAACTGAAGGTCTACAGAGGCATTGTGCTGACTCCATTGTTGTATGCTTATGAATCCTGGACAGTAGACCAGCACCACACCAGGAAACTGAATCACTTCCATTTGAATTGTCTTAAGGAGATTCTGAAGATCATCTGGCAAGATAAGGTACCAGAAACTGACATCCTTTCTTGAGCTAAATTGCAAAGCATTCAAACTCTAGTACAGAGAGCACAACTCCAATGGACTGGCCATGTTCAAATGTCAAGTGTACGTTTGCCTAAAAGAGTATTTTATGGAGAACTCCCACAAGGCAAGCACTTACATGGAGGTTAGAAGAGGTAATCTAAGGACACTCTGAAGGTCTCTCTGAAAAACATGGGAATAGATTGTGAGACTTGGGAGACACTGGCATAGGTCTGCCTAGCATGTCTTGCCCACATCAGAGAAAGTACAGTGCTCTATCAACAAAGCAGAATTGCAGCAGCTCAAAAGAAACACGAGATGTACAAATTGAGACACATCTCCACTCCAAATCTTCATATAGATTATTTGTGCCTCACCTGTGGTAGAGGGTCCTGAACTCGTATTGGTCTGATCAGCCACAGTTGGATACAACGTACCTTGACCCCAACATAGTGATGTCATTTTGAACCTCTTTGATAATGAAGCATAACAACCAGTAGGCATTTAATAAATTGAATTTTCCCTAGACTATGTACAAGATACCCAAGAAGTATAATTCCATTCAATAAAGATGTATTAAATGCCTACTACTTATATTGCACTATGTGAGGTTCTGGAGAACAATAATCCCCTTAGGAAGATGATGTATGAAGAACATAGTAAGAAAGTAAGTAATTAATTATTAGTGTGTGATAGAGGCAGTAAGTGCTATAGGAGATCATAGTAGGTTGATATGGACTAGAGTAATCAAGGAGGGCTTCATGGAAGAGGTAGAACTTGATCTGGGTCTTGAAAGTTGGGAATGAGTTGACTAGATGAAAGGAAAATGGAAGAGAGCATTACAGGAGAGAGAATCAACCCATCAACAAGCATTACTTGTTCACTATGTGTCAAGCATTATACTAGTACCTGGAGATATGAAGGGACAAATGAAATCATACCTGTTCTCAAGGGGCTTACATGCTATATCACTGTCTAAAGACCACATGGATACACATAGATATATGAAAAAAGGTGAAGTAATTTGGAGACACTGTTAGCTAGTGTGATCAGGGAAGATCTTTGTGAAAGGTGACTTTGAACTGAGGTCTGAAGAGTATTAGGGATTCTAATGAGTGAAGATGGGGAGGGAATATATTCCAGGCATGGAGAAAATCCGGTACAAGGCATGGAGACTGGAGATGGAGTATCATATATGAGAAATGGCAAAAAATTAAGAGTCAACATAACAATATAATTTGGTGCCAGACAGAGCTTACTAGTGAGGATAGCCTAATATGGTGGCTGCAGTCATGAAATTAAAAGATGTGTGCTCCTTGGAAGAAAAGCTGTGGTAAATCTGGGCAGCATACTAAAAAGCAAAGGCATCCCCCTTGCAGACAAACATTCACTTAGTCAAAGCTATGGTTTTTCCAGTAGTAATATATGGTTGTGAGAGTTGGACTTTAAGGAAAGTTAAGCACCACAGAACTGACACTTTCAAATTGTGGTGCTAGAGAAAACTTTTGAGAATCTCTTGAATAGGCAGGAGATCAAATCAGTCCATACTTAAAGATTAATTCAGGCTATTCACTAGAAGATCAAATACTGAAGCTGAAGCTTCAATACTTTGGTCACATAGTGAGAAGATGGGACCCATTGGAAAAAACCCTGATGTTGGGAAAGACTGAAGGCAAAAGGAAAAGGGGACCAGAGAGGATGAGACAGATAGTGTCATGGAAACAATGAACGTGAACTTGACAGACTTTGAAAATTATTGAAGGATAGAAGGGCCTGAGAGTGCTACGGTCCATGGAGTCACAAAAAGTCGGACATGACTGAAAAACTGAACAAAAATGACAAAATCTATTGAAGGAGAAACCTTCAGTGAAGAAGTAATGTCACTCAAGAGCTCATATTATGTATCTTATTGATGCTTATTTTTTATATGTATGAATAAATGCCACAGCAGACAATTTACTACTCTACATATAAAGGGAAAGGGTACTGAATTTGCAGAGTCCTAGATCTATGACTTTCCTAGATCTATGTATGACTTTGGGCAAATCACGTTGCCTCTCCTGGCCTCAGGTTACTCATCTGTAAAACAATGGTGGTTATCTCTAAGACTGCTTCTAACTCTAAATAACTTGATCCTGTACTTTATGTGACTTTATGCATAGTAGCTCTTAGTAAACATGTAAAGCATTTCTTTGCTAAGATTTCTTTGAGAAGAATAGTGTCTCTTCCTTCCCTTTACTATCATTTCTCTGTATCCCATTCTTTTTCTTTATTTACCCTCTTGGTTTTCTGAAATAGCTTTATAAATGCTAATCTTCACGTACAAGCCCAGAGCCAAGTGAAATAGGTGATTGGGGGAGAGCTCTTTTATTCACTTCCAGATTCTAATTGCAAAGAATTATTTCCATTCACATCCTAGCCACAAATGGCATAGCTCTTCATATAATGTTCCCATATAATGACTCTGCTCCATGTGAAGAGACTTTAATTTCCACTTTAATATGGGAATGTTGATTTAAAGGGAATAAAAGCTGTTTTCTGAATTACATTCCCTTCTTCCCGCTTCCTTACCAACTTTGAATTGCACCTGGAATGGATGGACTGCTTTAAGACAGATTTCACCATTGCTTTTTGGGTTAGGTGACAGTCCCAATGATTGTCTTGTCTTTCTGGTATGCATCTTTTCCCCTCGTTTCCCACCCCCTCCCACCTTCCCATCGCTATGAAGGAGCTGTTAATTTCTTGGCTATGATGGTGAATAAATGTACATTCGGGTCTTTATTTCCTCTGATTGGAATGCCTGAAATCCCTTATCTTCACTGCACCAGGAAGGGGCTCTTTTTGTTAGCAGAATATTGAAGATGGTGATTTACTTGTTTATTTCCCACACACTACACATACAGAGACTGAAATGTTCTATTTTACATACATCAAGGCCTTCCTGTCTGTGCAGAGATAAAGAGTGGATTAAGAAAATATACTTTATCACACAGATTTAGTTAGCAGGGAGGAAATCATGAACAAAATATGGGACTGCTATGTAGTAAGCTGTCTACAGTGGGGGAATATCAGGATGTTCAGATGGAAGAAACCTTAGAAGCCATATCATCCAACCCTCTCATTTAACATATCAGGAAACTGAGGCCCAGAGAACTCTTAGAGTGAACAGACAAGTCTTAGTGTTATCTTTGAGAAAGATCCTTTTGTGATATGAGAATTTACTGACAGTTGAACAAATCCTTCTTTCTGACACAGGACTTTGAGTGTTTATGTGTGTGTGTGTATGGGCATGTTTCTGTTAAATTATTCATCAGGCAGAAAGAGTGGCATCTCAAATCTCAAGCACTGAATCTCCAAAGAGAGAAAATTAAGCTTGCTTCAGGGGAGGAAGGGAGATATTGGAGGGAAAGAGGGAAGGGTCATACAATTAAAGGAGGAGCTAGGAGGAAAAAAAATAGCACATATCTTATTCCTTTTCTCCTCTCATCACATCTCTCTTACACAAAGAGTTTCCCACTGTTGGCATTTAACTCGAGGGCTTTGGAGGACACTAGCTCCCAAAACAGATGATTCAATCTCTATAGTCAATAAACAGCTATGTGTTTGTGAGCACAGGTGTAACCAAATAAATACTGTTCTGGATGGCTTGATTCTCTCTCATGGAATGCTCTCCTCCGTTGTTCTTCCCTCCCTCCAATTCATACCCATCCTTCAAGATTCAGCACTAGTTCTGACTGTTCCATGAAGCCATTTTTGTCAAGGAAATTTTACTTCAAATATCCTAGTCTACCAGAACAGGATTTAAGACTAGAAAGGATTATGGATTTAGAACTGGAAGGGACCTTAGAGGTCACTGAGTCCAACCTCCTCATTTTATAGATGAAGAAACTGAGATTGAGAGAAGTTAAAAGTCAGCTAGTGTCTGAGGCAGAATTTAAACTCAAACTCTCTGACTCCAGATCCAGTGTGCTTTCATCTTCATCGTGTGTGTTCCTGAGTATGACCAGGATACAACTCTACAATTTTATTACTCTTGTTCCTGTGTGCTAAGTGCTGGGGGAAATAATGTTACCTAGTCAAGGTGGGGACATTCTTTCCCTCCTACAAACAAATGCAAACCAGGTATATACAGGTGGGAGTAGAGCCAGTAGTAGCTCTTCTCTTGGCCAGGCAGGTATAGGGAAAGAGAGAAGTATGAGGATGCACAGCTAGCACCCTAGGTTTACCTTCCAGGGAGGCCACTGAAGACCTTCTGTGTCAAGAACTATGAGAATCCTAGGTGGCTTCCAAAGTGTAGCTACAAGATCTATCAGTAATACATGATTTTCTAGTCCTTTTCTTCTCTATGAGGTTTATCAAAGAAAACCAGAGGAGGCTAGTTATCTTTCTCCCAGAACCTAGCCATCTTCTAAACTTCCCTTCTTCTGTCAAAGGTAGCAGCATCCTTTAAGAAGCCCCAGGTTTGTAAGCTCAGCAATGTATGTATTGCTTATGGTCAGACAGTTGGAAGCCCTGTCTGTTGGTTTTTATTTCTCTGCTTGTATTTTCTCTGATGGTGAAAGTAATTAGATTCTTGACCCCCCTTTAAAGTTGCTTTCCTTTTAGAAAAGCAGATCTAAGAACCTGTGCTAGCAGGCCATCCTGGATGTGTCAGGGTGCTTGCTGCTATAGATAGCACTTTCTAGACCTGTCCTCTGCACTCATCTTACTCTCCCTTGTCTCATAACTATTTTTAAGTTTGTCCTAACCCTCATTAGATCAGAAGCATCTTGAGATCAGGCCTGTGTCCTATCTATCATTGTGTCCCTAGCATCTAGCTCACTCAGGGCGTTTTATAGAGCTGATATTTGATAAACACTTGTTGAAAATAATCAAATTGCATTTGTGGTCTCTGATCTTTAGGATTAAACAATGTAGTACAGGAGAGGAATTGTACACCAAGAGGAACAATGAAAAGCAGGAAATGAGAAGTACCATGTGAGTAGTACAGGCATTCAGTGATACTCTGGTAGTTAAAGGAGCATTTCTGAATGGGTGGTCGTAGAAGGCTTCTTGGATGAGCTTGGTCATTAAGGGTGGCCTCATCTGCAAACAAGGATGAGGGAGAGGGGACAAAATAAATGATTCCTATGATTCTTCCTAGATCTATGACCTAAGATCCTATGATTTTAATGGCCATATTTAGGAAACTTGAGGAAGAGATGCCCTTCCAGTCTCTCAGAATGTTATAAACAAAGACAAACAGAGAGAAATCCAAGTTGAAGTGCAAAGAAGTATCTGTTTTAATTTCAAAGATTTGAATTTGATTGCTAGATATATGACTTATTATCTGGACAACTATGGGCAAGTTTTTTGTATCTTTGGGACTCTAGTTCTTCAGCTATAAAATTAGGAAGTTAAACTTTATCTCTTAAGGTCCCTTGAAGTTCTAAGCCCTAAGATCTTAAGCACGTGATCTAGTCAGAGGATGGCAAGTAGACAGATAGGACTGGAGGAAAAGAGAAAATTGTCAGATAGCGTCATGTTAGAGTGTTTTTGTCATCCTGACTGATTAAAGTGTGGCCCAAAGCAAATGAGACAGAATTATATATATAATATATAGTGGATTAGCTTCCACCATAGAAAGTGCACAGGATTTCGGGTTAGGGAACCCAGGTTCAAATAGTAACTGTGCCACTTACTTCCTGCGTAATCATGGCTAAGTCAGCTAATCTTTCTGGGACTCACGTTCTTCATCTATAAAATGAAGATCCCATGCTCTCCAGCTCTAAATCTATGATTCCATAGAAGTTCTTTCCGCCAATATCCAGATTCATAAAGCTGCCACATTCTAATGATTCTATTTTTACAACATCTCCTATTTCTTTCCTTTTATCTTCACATACAAAGCTATCATCATAGTTCAGCCTCTAGTCACTTCTAATCTTGATTATTGTAATAGCCTTCTTCTTGACCTCCCTGCTTCCACTCTGTATCATATTGGATCATGTCTTCATACAGTTCCAAAAAAATCTCCTTGATGTACACGTTTAACCATATCATTTCTTTGCTTAAAGACTTCCAATGGCTCCCTATTATTTAGAGGAAAAATATAAGCTCTTTAGCCTGGCATTGAAGGCATCCTCTCTATTATGGTGCCAACTAACTCTCCGACCTTATTTCATATTATTCCCTATCCATTCTACATTTCAGTCCAATTGAACTATTAAGGGATAGATGGTACAGAAAGAGTTCCCTTTTTCTGAATGCTAGAATAGAGAGGCCCCATGGAACCATATGTCAGAAATATTTTCATTACTTTGAGAGAAACTAAAGACCTTCCAATGCCAAAAAGCAAAAGACTCAAATAATCAGGGCATTTCCTGTGTATCTCCCATGTACCTAGGTTTTCCCTTCTATGACTATTGGAAAGATTTAATAAGCTATTTACAGGGAACCATATAACTATTAAGTTTTTATTGTCCTAAGAATAAATTTTTACTTACTGTGTATTATAGAGCAAGTCAATTGACCTCTTTGTGCCTCAATAAGTCATTGAGGTTATTATCATTTGTAATTATGGAAATAATAACACACTCTTTATATAACCTACTGCAAGGTTGTTGTGGGAAAAAATACTTTTTAAATTTTGAAACATCATAGAAGTGTGGAATGTTAGTAGAGAGTGAGGTCTGAGAGAACTCTAAACAGAAGTGCTCAAATCAGAAGTTTTGTTGGTCATTGGGGTCATCTTATGACTGAGTTACTCCTCTGTTCAAAAGACCTTGAGCTGTTACAGAAATCATTTGCAGGGGAAGAAATGAAGGCTAAGAAAAATGTAAGTGGCTTGACCAGGTTTACACAATGAATAACTATCTTAGGTAGGGCTGAAATTCAAATTTTCCTGACCCCCTGTTCATCAGTAATACCATTATGCTTCTCCTACTTAGAGCTTATCCAGGTGCCTTCTAGATCTATAGCTATGATATTATGACATACTTGTCCATGATCATAAAATACAGAATGAGTTCAGGAATCTGAGAGAGCTTCTGGAAAAAGATGTATCTAAAGATCAATTTTAAAACATATGATGATTATATATTGATGGAAGAGCATGAAGAAAGCATATCTTGCCCACTATGAAGGGCAGTATGTGTCAAAACATGGAAATGTATACCACCAAATCCCTTCCCCTCTTTCAGCTTCATTTTCCTCATTTGTAAGAAAAGGAGTTTGGACTCGGCAATATTTGGGGGCCTTTTTGACTTTTGATGACCTATTACTTTGAATCTCCTGTTGCTTTCATTTAGATAGACAAGATGTTTATCAACACTGAAGAGCTTCTGGATAGTTTATTGAGTGCCAAATGTTGAGGTTCTTCTAAGTGGATCCCAAGGTTGCACATAGCCATTAGTGCAAGGTAGCCAGTCACCAGGGGGACTTGGAAAAGCCTTGAGGTAAACAAGTTGAAAGGGGATAAACCCCAAAGTAGGTAGAGGTGACCAGGAAACAAAAACAAAGTCATACAAACTGTTCAAATAAGGCTTTTAACCTGTTTGTGATACCTGTCACCAAGGTACAAGAAGCATAGGAGGTCAGAACGCTGCAAGAATCGGTAGCTGCATTTCAGGAGCTCTGTTAGAAGTCATTTGAAGTGATCGTTAATGATGACCAGTTGGTTTGCCTTTGTTATTACAAGAAAAATCTCATTCTGATCAATTCCATAGGTTGCCAAAGTGTTTTGTCTGATAGTTGAATTTGATTATGTTGGATAAATTGTTAATTACATTTTGGCTGATGAAATAGACCTTAGGCCTTGCATCTCTGAAGTGATAAAAAAAAAAAAAAAAGAAACCTTGAATAAGGCAAAGAGGGACATGCAGTGACTTTTTTCTCTTTACCTACCTTTACATTTTCCTCTCTCATGCAATAAATCTCTTTCTTTCTCCTAGCTCCTGTTTCTTTTGTGTATTATTATATTAAAGTAATTTTCATAAAGTCATTCCATTCATGTTATAAAAAATGCTTATCAAGTAGCTAGGTGTTCCAAACAGAAAGATAAAAACAAAATAAGTCTTTGTCCTCATTGAGCTTATATTCTACTGAAGTAATACACAGATGCATATATAAATAAGTATAATGTATGCTTTAGGAGAGAACAAGCTCTAATAACTTGGAGAGGGAAATCAAGGAAGGCTTCATGGAGAAGGAAGCCAAGTTTGAGAAGAGAGAAGATTATCAGAGTCAGAAATGAGAAGAGAATGCATTCCAAGTATTAAAGATGAGTTATACAAATAGGTGGAGACCAGCTGGACTGATGGACAGTCTGGATGGACCATAAAGCACATAAAAAGGTAGTAAAGTAGGCTTAGAAAAATAGACTGGAGCCAGATTGTAAAAGGTTTAAATGTCAGACTGAGGAGGATTGTATATTGTCCTAGAGTCAATAACATGCCATTGAGACTTTTGAAAAACAAGGATGACATGTTCTGGCATGTGTCTTAGTAAGATTATTTTGTCAACTGTGTAGATAATGGGGGGGATGGGGAGGGAGACTGGAATCAGGTGGATAAATTGAAAGGCTTTTCAAGTAGCCTAAATAAGAGGTGATGAGGGTCTGAATTAAAGTGTGCCATATGAATGGAGAGAAGTAAAGAGATATAAGAGATTATAGGGAAAGAAATGATAAGACTTGGAAATTAATTGTATGTTGAGGGTAAGGGAGATTCAAGGATGATTGAATCAAGGATGGTTATGCAGGGAGGTGACTAGGAGAAAGGTGACTGTCCTTGACAGAAATAATATGATGAGTTTCATTTTGGACTTGTTAAGTATGAGATTGTGATGGGACATCCAGACAGAGATGTCCAACAGGCAATTGGTGATTTGGAACTGGATTCTGGGGCAGGGGGTAGGGGGAATAGTAATGAGTAGTTAGTGAACTGGGAGTTGATAAAATTACTGGGAGAGGGAAATATGAAGACAGCTGAGGACAGGCTCCTGGTTGGTGTATTTTCGTGCTTAAAGGAGTAGGAAGATGAACCTATAAAGGAGACTCAGAAGGAGAAGTGAGATAGGTAGGAGAAGAAACTGAAAAAAGTAGTGCCCCAGATGCTGAGGGAGAAGAACAACATCAAAAAATGTAGAGAGCTCAAGGAGGATGAAGACTCATTAAAAGAATTATAAATTAAGGCATAATTGGCAACCTTGGAGGGAGGCATATCAGTCAAGAGGTAAGTTCAGAAACCAAAGCGCAAAGACTTGAGAGGTGAGTAGGGGTTAAAGAAGTGGTGGCAGCAAATAGAGATGATATTTTTTAGAACTGATAGTAAAAAGGAGGAGAAATAAAGGATTATAGGTTTAGAGCCTGACAGGATCAAGTGAAGATTTTCAAGAATATAGGAGACTTGGGCGTGTCTATAGGTAGCAGAGAAGCCATCAGTAAATAGAAAGAGAGAAATTGAGAAAGAAGGATGGGATGATCATTGGGACAAATCTTCAAAAAGGATGAAAGGAGAGTAGTGGATTAAATGTACTAAATAAATACAAGTGAATGAATATGGAATAAAAGCATATTCTCTGTGGAATATTGAATTTATATTTTGATTTATAAAAGGAAAACAAAAAAGATGAAATAGTAGAAAAAGAACTTTAACAAAATAGTAAAAATAGTAGATTATTTTGTTCTGTGTTCCCTTCAGAGGAACCCATTTTTTATTTCAACTGTAGGCTTACAATGTTTTGTTCCTACAGTTGGGTTTTTTAAAATAATATTTTTCCCCAATTACATGTAAAAACAATTTTTAACACTCATTTCTTAAAATTTTGAGTTCCAAATTCTCTCCCTCCTTCCCTTCCCTCTCCCATTCCTGAGATGGTGAGCAATTTTATGTAAGTTATACATGTACAATATTGCAAAGCCTATTTCCATACTAGTCACTTTATGGAAGAAAACTCTAACTAAAATAATAATAATAAAGTGAAAAATATTATGCTTTGTTCTGCACTCAGACTCTACCAGTTTTTTCTCTGGAGGTGGTTAGCCTTTTTCATCATGTCTTTTGGATTGTATTGGGTCATTATATCGCTGAGAATAGCTGTTTATCCATAGTTATTCATCATATAATATTGCTGTAACTATGCACAATGCTCTCCTGGTTCTGCTCACTTCACTCTACCTCAGTTAATGTGAGTCTTTCCAGGTTTTACTAAAATCATTCTGTTTGTCATTTCTTATAACACAATAGTATTCCATTAAATTCATGTAACACAAATATTCCATTAAATTCATGTAACACAAACTTGTTTAACCATTCCTAATTGATGGGCATCCCCTCAATTTGCAATTCTTTGCCACCACAAAAACTGCTGCTATAAACATTTTTTGCACAAATAGAATTTTTTCTCCTTTTTAAAAATTTCTTTGGGATACAGACTTAGTAGTGGTATTGTGTGGTCAAAGGGTATGCCTTTGGGCATGGATCCAAATTTCTCTCCAGAATGGTTGGATCAGTTCACAACTCCACCAATAGTGTACCAGTGTCCCAGTTTTCCCTCATACTCTCTAATATTTATCATTTAGGAAATATTTATTTCCTTTTTCTCATCATATTAGCCAATCTGATAGTGGTGAGGTGGTAGATACTGCAGAGTTCTCTAATCAATAGTGATTTAAAGCATTTTTTTCACATGACTATTGATGGTTTTAATTTCTTCTTCTGAAAACTATCTGTTCATATCTTTTTACCATTTTATCAGTTGGTGAATGACTTGCATAGTTGGGGCTTTGTAAAAAATGTTTTCATTTTTTTGCATGTCTTCCCATATCTCTTTTGTTTATACAACTTGTTATGCTTATTAGTTGTTTGTTTTTTTTTTAAGTTACTGGCTTAACCATTTTATAATCTTTGGACATGTAAGTTATTTCCAGTTCTTGTTATTAAAAATTAAACATTATTAATATATTTGTATAGACCCTTTTATAATATATTTAGAATACAGTCATAGTTGTAGATGCAATGGGTCAAAGAATGTGTTTTGTAATACTTGTATACTGTCAGACAACTCTTCAAAAACATTCGTTTTACTGTTTCAACGATATTTAATAGCAAGAGCTCTGCCAATATCAGGGCTTTTGTTGTTTTTAGCTCCTTTTCTTTGGCAATTTGGGTGAAATAACTTCATTTGGGGTGGAACCAAGATGGCGGAGTGAGAGCAACTACTCACCTAAGCTCTTACACAAACTCCTTCAGATACCTCTAAAAAGAGAATCTGACCAAATTTTAGAGGATCAGAATTCAATAGGAGACAGACTGTGGCAGATTCACAGCCCAGGACAGACTGGAAGGTCCATGGGAAGGTTCTTCTCTGTAGGGGGTGGAGAAGCACACAGTGCACAGGCTGTACCAGTGCATCCCCACTGCAGTAGGGCTGACCAGGAAGCCCAGGGCTGTCCAAGGCAGCAGCTGTACTGCAGAATCTTGGACATATCAGCCCAGGTGGGAGTCCAGGTGAACCGAGTGAGTGAGAGCTGCGGATCCCCAGGTGTCTGCAGCGGCTGCTCCTGAGACTATCAGCCCACCAACTAAATGTCTGTAAGTCACCTACTTGAACTTCCAGGAGCCAAAATGGAGGCGTGATTGGTAAATCCCTTCTCCCTCTCCCCTTGTTGACCTTGAAATAACCTCATTTATTTTAATTATTTTAATACGTATTCCTCTGTTTATTAGAAAAGCTAAGTAGTTTTTCAAGTAGCTACTAACTCATCTACCACTTGAGGTCTTCTGAAAGCTGTTCCAGATCCAAGACATGCTATATCAACATTAACTCAATTGATGGTTCATGAACTCCTTCCTAACACTATGTTTATTTTTATTATCCACCCAGAAGAAGCATTAGTTCAAGGCAAAAGACATTTCATTAAACAGCATAGCAAAATAAATGTTGAGAAAGACTTCCTCCATCCACACAAGAGTACTTTTCCCCACAGTTTGTCATACCACTAGGGGAGAGGGGCACAAGCAAGAACATATAAAGCCAGGGCACTTGTGTGTACAAACAATTAATGTCTCCAACACTATTACCTGCTTCCCCGCAGAATTGCCAGTATCTCTTGTTGATGCCACCAGCCAATCTGTTTTCTCTTCTGAGCTGGGATCTTCCACTGTTCTGTTTCCTATGCCACTTTACTATCTCCTGAGTGTTGCAACTGACCCTGTGTCTTTTCTCAACGAGGTTGCTCCCTACTGTGTGTTTCTTCTGAAGTAACTGCCCTCTGTTACTGTCTTCTAGACTTCATTCATCTTGTAGCCTTTTCTCTCTATCCCTAGAAAAGGGATAGTCTATCAGTTCCTGTAGCTCATAGACCCAAGGGGTTATTTCAGCTCTTTAGTGACCAACAGACTACTATGTCTCTTAGGGCTAGAAAATTTCTTTCCATGTTCTTTATTTCAATTATAGTCCATGCAAATCCCACCCTGTGTGGTGTGGTGGAATACGTCTGTAATCACTGTTACCTGAAAGGTAAGGCTAGTGGATCTCTTGAGCTCAGGAGTTCTGAACTGTAGTGGACTAAACCCATCATGTATCTAACCTAAGTGTGGCATTAATATAGTGACCCCTGGCAACGTGGGGCAATTTGGTGACCTAAGGAAAGACAAAATGGTCAATGTCAGAAAACATAGCAGGCCAAAATTATTTTAATAATAGATACAGCAATTTTTTCTATTTTTTGATTGATAGAAATATTTATTCTCCTGGCAATTGATATAAATCAAGTGTTATTTATTTTTCCTTTTTAAAAAAATATTATTTAGATCACTATTCCAGTTAAAAGTTATTGTAATAGTTGTTAGGTATGACTCTAAACTTATTTTTTACCATACTGGAATCCAAATGTTCCATTATTTGATAATCATTCTTTTTACCAATATTTTTTAAACTTAGATTTATGGATCTTTTTTCCTGTAAACTATCTATTTCTGGATTATATGCTATCCTAATGATGTGTTTTTTATATTTTTTATCCAGTTTGAATAATTAATGATTTACAATATATTTTGAAATCTGATAGACCAAGTCTCCCACCCCCCTTCAATGACTTTTTTTCCTTATAGTTTCTGTTGGCATGTTTTTGTTCGTTATTTTGTTCTGGTGGGTTTAGTAGTTTAATAGTGGAAAAGGTTGGATAATTGTAGAACTAAAGATAGTGAAGAAAGAACTGAGTTACAAGTAAAATCATTTCCTCTTTTTACCTCATACTTGCGTACATGGACAACAGTCTTTAATCAGGGACTTTGCTCTTTAGAAGCCAGAGCAGAGAAAAACACAGTGTAAGGAACATGTTATAATCAGATCAGTATGGCATTGCTAACTTAAGACATCCACAATTCAGTTCAGTTTTACATGTACTAACTGCCTGTATTGCCCATACTGAGCTAGATATTGAGGTAGATTTAATCAATCAACAAGCATTTACTAAATATTATCCTCACAAGACTCCTAGGATATATGCAGCATGGTATTATTTACCCCTATTTTAAAGATAAAGAGAACAAGATTCATAAAGATTAAGTGATTTGCCCAAGGTCACACAGCTACTACGTATCAGAGTCAGGGGTCCCAACATTAAATATTTCTCATCATGGTTAGCTAATGAACAATCACCTCCAGCACTATAGGAAATTATAGGACTTAGCCTGGAAAAGGCTTTAGAGACTTCTTTTTCTCTTATTCCCTATGGCCTTCTAACTCTGAAACACTGCTCTACTTCTTTGGTCCCCTTTTTCCACGAGTGAACTTCTCTAAGAACTTCCATTTGAAGGAAGAGCCCAAACTAACTATTTTTCATTCACTTCCAGCTCTGCCTCTGATTCTGTCACTCTGCCTCAGTTCTCTTTTCATTCTGGAAATTCCATTGCTCCAAAAGACCTTCCTACCCTGTAACAATAATCTGCCCTGGGGCCCCTTACTCCCATTGCTGAGTTCCTCCAAAAACCTCGCTTTTGGGGAAGGGCTCAGGCCAACTGTCCTTCATGACTATCCATGCTCCCTGACTCCTGATTTAGCCACTCAGCTGCTTTATTCTCCCCAAGCTTGTAGTATTGCTGGGTTTTACGTGGCATTTGGCATGTATCATGTTTTCTTTTGTATTAGGAAAAACATTAGACTTGAAATAAGAAGATCTAGATTTGAATCTTCTTTATCCATTCAGTATGGTTCTGAGTACTGAACTTGAAGAAAGGTCCAGATTCTAATCCTGGCTCTGCTACTTGCTTCCTGGGTATCCTTTGGCAAGTCTCTTCATTTCTCTGGGCCTGAGTTTCCTCATCTGCAAATCCAGGGTGATGGTGGACTAGATAACTTCTAAATTCCCTTCCACCTCAGAATCTATGACCCATTTATACAGTTATGCCAACAGCAGCACGTAGTCCTCCCAAGATCAATACCTGGAATACTAGGTGTTAACCTGGTGTCCAGTTGGAGGTGGGGTGGGGGCGGGGCATTCTGTTAGAGTCCAGTAGAGGGAAGGTATGAGTCAAGGACAGGAATGGAGGAACTGGTTGCCAGACAGGAAAGTGCCAAGGGTTATGCTGAAAGGAGAAAAAGGATTCAGTTCCAAATCCAGATCATCTAATGCCCTGGCAGGTCTAGATAATCCAAAGGGAAGAAGCAAAGGCAATATGTTGTAGTATGCATAGTTGGAAAAAAGTGAGGTTAAGTCAGAGTGAAAGGGTGTGGGGAGGAGAAACACCAAGCACCAGGAAGGTTTTATAGGACCAAAGCCAGGTATAGACATAATTCTTAATCTCTGGGGTCACAGGTCAGGAAGAGCCAATGTCTTCAAGGCCAAGGTTAGGTGTGTTAGAGGTCCATGACAACACTGTGGCTTCAGGTAGCTTTGGCACATCTAAACTACCTCCATCCTTTTCTTTCTGACACCAGGCTGTGACTCAGATGTCCAAGCATAACCAGTGGAGCCACAGGGACCTCTTCCTGTGCATATTTCTTAATATGCAACACCCATCTGTCAAATTAATTAGCATTTATTATGTGTTTACTATGTGCCAGTCACTGTTTTAGGCTCTGGATGTTACAAAGATAAAAATAAAATAGTTCCTGCCCTCCAAGAGTTTATATTCTATTGAAAGAGACAGTATTTATACACATAAGTTTATATTAAATACAGACAAAATGAATACAAGGTAATTTTAGGGGAAGGCATTGAGAGGCAATGTGACATAGGAGATAGGGTGTAAGACATAAAGTCAGAAAGACCTGGATTCAATACTGCATGAAATGCTTACCAGCTGTGCAAATGTGGTGGACTTAATCTCTCCAAACCTCAGCTCCCTAATCTGATAAATGAGAAGGTTGGACTTGATGATCTTCCTAGTTCTAAATCTATGATCACATGGTGCTACTGCTGAGGGAATGGGGTGGGATGGGAGAAGAAGGAATCAGGAAAGATCTCATATAGGAGATAATGGTTGAGCTGCCCTTGGATGGAAACTAGGAATTCTAATGTGGGGGAAGTAAAGAGGCAGTGTGTTCCAGTCATCAAAGGAAGTCTATTAAAAGGCAGAGATGGGAGATGGGGTGTTGTGTGTGAGGAACACCAAGGAGCCAGTTTGATTACATCTTTGAGTCCATTTGAGTCCTTTGAAACCATTGAGCACAGGAAAGGGAAGAAGTCTAGACAGTCTAGAAAGGTAGATCAGAGTTGGTTTGTGCAAGCCTTTCAAGAGAAAGAGGAGTTTATACTTGCTCTTAGAAGTAACAAGGGAGCTACTGAAGCATCACAAGCTTAGCAGTGATGTTTCCAAACCCATGCTTTAGCAATCACTTTGGCAGCTGTGTTTAGTATAGGAAGGGGAGCCACTTGAGGCAGAGATGCCAGTTAGGGAACTATTGTAGTGGTTCAACAAATCAATTAATCAACATTTATTAAGCACCTACTGTGTATCAGTCACTATGCTAAGGATAAAAGAAAGGCAAAAGACAATTCCTGCTCTCAAGGAGTTCACGCTGTAGTGGGTGGGGGGCAATATGAAAAGTTACATACAGGATGAATTAGAAATAATCAACAGAGGGTAAAGTGGTGCACATCTGGACTAGCCTGGTGGCACAATTAGTATAAAGAAGGGAACTAGGTTAAAGATACATGGAGATTAAATTGACAAGACTTGGCAATATCTTTCAATTTTGTTGAGGCAGCTAATGGATAGGGCACTGGCTTAGAGTCAGGAAGATCTAATTTCAAATTCAGATTCAGACGCTTAATAGCTGTGTGACTGGCCAAGCCATGCAACTTCTGTTTGCCTCAGTTTCTTTAACTATAAAATGGGGGTGATAATAGCATCCACCACCAGTGTTGTTATGAGGCTCAAATGAGATAATATTTGCAAAGTGCTTAGCACAATGCCTGGCATGGAGTAGAGGCTTAATAAATTTTGGCTTCCTTCCTTGCTTGCAGTGCTATTTGAGAAAGAACAAGGAACATCCCTTTGCCTCACATTAGAAGGGGGAAGAAACAGAATCTTACCAATAGAAAGGACCTTAGAAATTGTGCTGTTTAAACCTCTTATTTTACAAATGAAAAAATGAGGCTTTCAGGAGGGAGAAAGATATGCCTTGAGATCACAAGATGAATCAAGTAGCCGAGAAATGACAATACCCCCATACATGGAAAAGGAAAGATACCCACTCAATGCCACATAATGGGTAAGTGAGAGGGCTAACCAAGCATCCATTTTGAATCTTTGAAAGTATAATGCATTTTGATTTTCAATCAGACAGGAGTTAGAATCCTGGTGCTATCCTGTAACAGCTATGCAGACATGCCCAAGTCACTTTGTCTTCTCTGGGCCACAGAGTCACTCTATGTAAAATAAAGGAGTTGGAATCAGAAGGTCTTTAAGACCCTTTTAGCCTCTTTTTCCTCTCTTATACCATGATGATAATAAAGTTAAATTCCAACCCTTGTGAGGCTGAACACTTCCCACAGATCAAAAGGAAACTCCACAGACAACAAAGATATAAGAGCAAGAACAAAACAGGCCAGCTGAATAGCAGTCCTGATGTGAGAGTCCCCAGGCACTCATGTCAGTCATTACTTTTTCTCCACATTCCCAACAATCAATCACCAAGCATTTATTGAGTTGCTACTATGTGACAAACATCGCGCTAGATACTGAGGAAGCAAAACTAAAATAAAAATATTTCCTGCCCTCCAGGAACTTACGTTCTCGTGGCAGAGGCAATATGCGTATGTATGGGTATGTATAATACACATGCAGAATGAATACAAGGTAACCTTGGAAATAGGAGAGACTGAAAAAAGCACTCAGGCATAAAGTGGTATTTAAACTGAATTTTGAAGGAAATCAGGCATGGTAAAAGGTTGAAATGAGGTGGAACAGCATTACAGACATGAGGAATAATCATTACAAAGACAGAAAGCATATGGAATATCATGTGTAAGTACCAGCAAAAAAAAGACAGTATGACTAAACCATAAAGTGTGTGAAAGGGAGCAATGTATAAAAAAGCTAGAAAGGTAGGGTAGGGCCAGGTTGTAAAGAAATTGAAATGCCAAACAAGGAATTAATATTTGATCCTAGAGGCAACAGAGAGGTATTGGAGTTTATTGATAAGGAGGTGAAATGATCAGAACAACACTTTGGCAGTTGTATGGATGAAATGCAATGGGGAGAGACTTGAGTCAAGAAGACAAATTTGGAGACTTGAGACAGGAATGCCTATTATTATAATGGTCCAGGTGAGAGGTGATAAACGTCCAAACTAAGGAGGTAGCTGAGTGGAGGGGAAAAGATATATTTGAGAGACATTGTAGACATCAAAATGACAAGGTTTGGCAACTGATCCCATGTGTGGTGTGAGTGAAAATGAACAATCATTAATGACAATGAGCTGAATCTGTGTAAATGAAAGGGTAGTGATGTCCTTGACAAAATAAGGGAGTTTGGAAGATGGATGGGTTTGGAGGAAAAGGTGAGTTCTGTTTTAGATAAGTTGACTATGAAAGTTGTGTTTGTCCTTTGTTTTCAAAGAGAACCATGACATCAGAGAAATGATGACATGACTTGCACTTGACTTTCTTTTGAGGGAGGGAGGGCTGTGCAAGGTCACCAGCCTCACTTTTTCCTCCTGAGCCATCTGGATCCAGTGACCAGGTATTCATCAGGATGACTTGTGATGGCCCAAGATACAATGGGAAACCTTGGCGTTTTAGGCTACGACTTTTTAGGTACTCACTTAAAGTGAGGTGATGCCCATTCAGTGAATAGGCCTCTTTAAAAAGTAGTCAGGTAATGATCCCTTTAAATAGAAAATAAAATAAATAAATCAAGCTGGGAGGAGCACGACCCTGAGGGTTGTTGTTTTGAGCAAAAACAGTTGCTATTGATGCTCACTCCAAGCCAGGAGGGTCAAAAATAGCCATTGAGTGGAGCTTGGGCAGGGACCCATTGTGGTTCAATCTATGGGCTTCAGAGTGCACTGGGTCTAAGGTTTCAGGGAAAAAAAGAAAGAAAAAAGAGAGAGAGGAAGGAAGGAAGAGATACAGAACCTCTCAACCTCTTTCTTTCTTTCAAGCTGACTGAAATACCTATAGGAATGTAATGAGAAGTATATAATGGAAAGTTAATGACATGGGCAGAAGGCTCAGGAGGGATCTTAGAGTTGGATATAAAGATTTCAGGAATCATCTGCATATACATGATCACTGGAACATCTGGAACTGATGATGTCATCAAGTGACATCTTGTGACATCAAATGATTATAAATATGTAGAAAGGAAGAAGAATAGGGCCCTAGACGGAGTTTACAACTGTATCTATCTATACATATACATATATATTCAGAGTTAGGAGGTATGACATGGATGATGATTCAGCAATGGGTACTGAGAAGGCACAGGTAGAGAAGTAGAAGGGAAGCCATGAGCGGTATCCCAAAAGCCCACAAAAGAGAAGATATCAGGAAGAGCTGGCCAACTCATATGTTGTAGAGAGGTTGAGAAGGATGAAGTTTGAGGAAAGACTGTTAGATTGGGCAATTAAACAATCACTGGAGAAAACACTTTCCGTTGAGTGTAGAAGTCAAAAGTCAGATTGCAGAGTTTACTAAAGGGTAAAAGCAAACAAAGTAGAACTGACAAACATTGCAAGCTTTAAGAATTTGGCTGAAAATGGAAAGAAAGATATAGGACAATAGATGGAGAAGATGGATTTTAGGATCTAGTGAGGATCTGGTCTCTTCTTTTCATAGGATTATAGGATTTTTACATAGAAGGGGCCTTAGAAACCATTTTGTTCAACTTTCATCTTTGTTTACTAAGGCAACAAACCAAAATATCAGAGCATTTTATGTTATTGAATTATCCTTATTTTCATAAAGCTTAGGTAGGACACTAAACTTTCTAGTGCCAGTAGCATAGAAGAGATGGAAATTTGATTTGATTTGATTTTTGGTTTTTGAGACTGGTTCTCCTTATGTCACCCAGGCTGGAAGTGAAGCAGCCACTCATGGGCCTGATTCCACTGCTATCAGCACAGATTCTGTGATCTGGGCCAATTAGACATTGCTGATGGCCCCTAATTGCTCACCATATTGGTGCCAGACTTTCTGTGTACAACCAGTTGGTTTGACTCATATTACAGTTCAGAACTCCCCAACTCTAGCAATTTAGCATCCTTACCCTCCACAGGAACAGGGATTCTAAGTGTTCATCTCCACACCTGGAAAAGATATAAAATTATAGGAAGTTAATCCAAAGCAAAGTTCAGAATTAGAAAGATTAAAGTCTGAGATTTCATACAGGTTAGTGATTAAAGCAGATGTTTTGCTCACAACTGGGAGAAGCCAAAGGACAAAACAAAAGGAACGTAGACTTCCCAAGTTGTAGGCAGCAAAAAATGGTTCCTTAGAGGAAGTAAAAGGTGGTTATTTCAGCAAAGTTAGTGCCCCATATGTGGCCTGCTATCAGACCCATAGAAGTCAAGAAGAGTAATTTGTAACCTGCACTTAATTAATTAATTAATTGTAATACAATACTGGAAGTTAAATGTTCTACGTGGGAAACCTCACAAGATTTGATCTGGTATGATCCCTAGTGACATGTCCCAGACAGAAATCTGTCTGGCCCTACTCTGAGATTTACTAGGTTGTTATGGTATTCCATTATTTTCAGTTGTGTCTGACTCTTCGTGACCTTATTTAGCATTTTCTTGGCAAAGATTCTGGAGTGGTTTGCCATTTTAGTAAAGTCAATTTCATCTCTAAATTCTATAATTATGACTTACAGATGATATACCAGATGAAAGAAAAAGGGTCTAAAAAAAGTCTCAATGAGCCAATGGGATGTCATACCTAATGTGATGATGGTTATTTGAATGAATATAAAATCCAACCCTTGGGTTCAAATAGTCAATTCCAAAAGTGCAGAATAGATGAGGTATTACTAGTCAATCATCAACATATAATGAGCCTGGAGAGTTTAGTGATTTGTAAACTCAGTATAAGGTGACAGGGTGATGTGACAGCTTTAAAAAAAAGCCAGTGAAATCTCATTCAGTCATGTCCAACTCTTCATGAACCCTGTGGACTATACTGTCCATAGTGATTGCTTGGTAAAGATACTGGAATGGTTTGCAATTTCTTTCCTTGTGGATTAAGGCAAACAAAGGTTAAGTAACTTGCCCAGGATCACAAAGCTAGTAAGTGTCTGAGACCTGATCTGAACTCTGGTCTTCCTGACTCCAGGCCCAGAACCCTGTCTTCTGAGCCATCTGGCTGCCCTGAATGTAATCTTACCCTGTACTATGTCTAGAAAACGTTAATGGCAGCCTGAGGTATTCTCTTTTGTCAAATCACTCACTATTATCTCACTTCATTTCCATTCAAAAAGTGTATTATGCAGCTACTATATGCAAGGGTCTGTGATAGGTGTTGGAGAGATGTCAAGTTCCAGGCATCACATCTTAGGAAAAGACATCGATAAACTGTAATGTGTTTAGAGGAGAGTAATCGGCATGGAGAAGAGACTTGAAACCATAAAGTAATCAGTTGAAAAAAATCAGGGTCTTTGGCTAGGAAAAGAGAAGGTTTAGGGTTGATATAATAGACATCTTAAAGGACTTGTCACATGGAAGAGTATTTATCCATGTCCTACTTAACCAGATAAAGATGAAGAGACAGATTTCCACAAAGAAAAAACTTTCCAACAATTAGAGCCATCCTGAAGTGGAATGGACTATATCAGGAAAGAAGGACTTGCCCATATCTGGAATTTTATAAGCAGAGATTTGTTAGGTATATTGTGAAGCAGATTCCTGTTCAGATACAGGATGTATCAGATGACCTCTGATGTTCTTTCCAATTCTGAGATTCTATGATTCTGTGGTACTACTTCCTTGATCAGTCAAGATGGATGATTTGGGTTAGGGATAATGTCAGGGAGAGTACAGCCTGGACTGACATTATAAGCGGTGCCTAACTGAGAACAAAATACAAACTTACCAGGGTACCTGAGTCAGAAAAGTACAGGATTCAGGTGGCTGCACAGAATTGTCCAGAACTAAGGAATTATTTTATACAAATTTATATGTAATAATACATTTTTATATGTAATAATAATAAATATTATAAACATGGCCTCTATGTACTCTCGTTTATCTGCATTGCCTCCAAGGCTAATAATTACATTTTCATAATATTTCAAGGATTGCCAAGCTCTTTAGATACACTATGTCATTTTATTCTCACATGGCTTCTGTTACTATCCTCATTTCTGCAGATGAAGGAGTTGAGACTCAGAGATTAAATGACTTCCAGAGTCACGGAGACAGCAAATGTCAGAATCGGTATTTAAATCAGATTTTCCTCATCCTCAAGTCCAATATTTCTGCAGCATTCCAAAAGAGTGGACTAAGATTGTATTACCATGGATGACCTTCTGGAAGAATTGCTGATGATGACTTGAGAAGGGGTGGGAAGGAAAATAGAATATGCCAGCTATATTCCCCCAAAACACCTATGCCTCTGGGTGGTAGCAGAAAAGCACTGGATTCTCTGGGCTATGATGCAAAGACCCTGGAATCCTGAGATCTTAGAGTTGGAAAGATCTTTAGAAGCTTCTACTATATAACTCCATGAAGAATATATTATAGATGCTATTATTCCAACATTACAGATGAGAAAATGAGTCTCAGTTACATGACCTGATCCTAACCACTAAGCTAGTGGTATCAGAGGCAGGAGTTTAAATCTAGGCCACTCCTGTCTCCATGACCTACCATCCTTCTGTTGCCTCTCTCTGTTGCCTCTCATGAAGGATGGTGCTTCAGTGAGAATTCAGGATTGTCTCTAACCTCTCAAGAATGATGAGGATTTAGGGTATCTCTCCCCTGCCCTTCACTGTAAAAGTTTTAGATCCATTATCTGAATAGTGGTGGAAGTGGATGGGGGTATGGTCTTGTCAGATATAACTTTTTCCTCATAAAGCCTATGTCCCCACCAAGCACAAGACAACCTCAGCCCCTTACCATAGCTGGAATATGGTGGCATCCTAGAGAGCCCTACCTGCACTTATTTTTTTTAAATTTAATTTGTTTTTTTACCTGCACTTCCTTGAAGGCACTATTTCATTATTATGGCCATGATTAGAACAGTTCATCATTCTAAAGACTCCTGAACCTTCCAAAACAGCCTGACTTGTCTGGCTGGCTGACCATGAAACAACCTAGGATTATGGCCAGAAACATGATTCTTAACGAAGACAGTAAAACTGGAGGAACAGAGGATGCAGAAAGGAGGAGGAAAACTAACAGGACAGCTGTAATACAGCTGAGGCTCTCACTGTCTTCTTCACATCACTGGCTCTGAAATCCTCCTAAAAGTTATAGCTGGGAAGCTTGAACAGCAAGAACCTCATAGGGTCTTCAGCTGTCAGAGCTATAAAGGTCATTTAGTCCAAAGCACCTTCCCCCATTTTACAGATTAAGGAATTGAATGAAGTAACTAGACCACAGCTACTTGGTGACAGAGACAGGGCTCCAGTCCAGATTGTCTGACTCTACGCCATTATTCTTTTGATTGCTCTACGCTGCCTCAGTCCCATCCTATACAATGAGCTAAGGAAACAGGAGGGGATAGAGAGATCATGCAACTGTCCAAGCTTCGGGCCACTGAGCCAAGCCAGAGATGGACTGTATTTCAGTAGGCCTTTTGCCTAAACTGCCTGAGTGGAAGTAACATGGGGATGAGTGATAATATTCTACTTGGTTTCCCCAGTAGCTTCCCTGTGGTTATAAATCCAGCTCTCCAAATCCTGACAACAGCCATTAAGCTGATGCATGGCCTAATGAGCCTCTTCTTCATGAGTGGCTTTGGGCTTTGCCTGGGTGCCAGGCCCAGCCATGTTTTGTTTGTTTGTTTGTTTTGGGTTTTGCTTTTGCTGTGGCTTTTTTACTATCTGGTAAAACAGGAGTGCATATATAGGGGAGGGGAGGTGGAGGAAAGTGAGGAGCTGCTGAGTAGGGATCTGGGGAGAAATAGCCATAGGTAATTAGACACTAGAGGAAAGGAATGATCTGGCTCATCCTCACAAGTTGCTGCTCACTCCTTCCTTAAAGGGAGTTGTGGTTTGCATTGGTAGGTCATAAAGAACATGAAAAGTTTTTACTGCCTTGCAAACTGTGAGGGAGAAGGCAGGGGTGAAGTGCAGAGGACTGGTTTATTGCTAACTTCATAGTTGACCTACTCTGCCAAAAGCTCTGGGGTATGACTGAGGACTGGCTGGTTGGGTAGGAAGGGTTGTTTGGCTCACACTACTCCTTTCCTCATCCATTCCTACCTAGGACCTGTCACCTCAGTGCTTACTTTGTTAAAGTAAGGCATTGTTTAGGAGGAATCTGATTGTTCTCTCTCTATCCCAGCCACCTATATAGGCTTCTTTCAGTAGAATGATATCTCCTGAAGGCCAAAGTTGTTTGATTGTTTTTTGTCTTTGTGTGTATGTTTATAATATCTATAGATAATTATAATAGCTACTGTTTATATAACACTTGAAGATTTGCAAATGTCTTTACATATTTTATCCTCAAAACAATTCTGGGAGGTAGGTATCATTATCATCCCTATTTTACAGATGAGGAAACTGAGGCAAATAGAGAGTAAGTGACTTGCCCAGGGTCACACAGGTAGTAAATATCTGAGGCTAGATTTAAATGCAGATGTTCTTGACTCCAGGCCAGGTGCTTATACATTGCACGGGTGGTACCTAGGTGCCTCTAGGAGGCAGGTAATGGGTTGATTTATTGACTAATTCTTTATCTCCTCGGGTTTTCATTTAAAGATAAACTTAGCTGTTTTGAGTGATTGTAGATGTGATTTAGGAAACTTTGTAGTCTCCTAGGTCTCCCTGCAAAGCATCTGCAAACAGGAGCATCTAAAGGGACTCATCCTCTTCCATGTGGATTCTAAGCAAGGCATCCTTCTTGGCAGTCATGGCCACTGACTAGGACATGTCTCTTTTACTTGTTTGATATTGAGCAGTTGTCTCTGTTGTTGCATCTTTGGAGGAATCCTGGATAATATTAATGTACATGCAACTCACCTTGGTGGAGGAGAGCTAGTACAGTGGCATCAATATATCAAGCTATACTGCATCAATTTTATGGTAGGTATCTACAATTGAAATACAATATGGCCTCTGAAGCATTAAGTCACTTATGTGACTATAAAGATGTGGTTGATGCTCTAGAACATTGTCTGTAAAAGCCTGGCCATTCCCTTATCGTATCTTGAACAAAGATGCCCTGGATACATGACAAAATTAGTCTCATAACAATTAGATTATTCTGTGGTGCAGTGGATAGAGTTCTGGGCCTGGAGGCAGGAAGACCTGAGTATGACCTTGGGTAAGTCACTGTTTCTCAGTTTTCTCATCTGTAAAGTAGGGTTAATAATAGCACCTACCTCACAGGGTCATTTTAAAGGTCAAAGGAGATAATGTTTAGGAAGTGCTTAGCACAGTGCCTAGCACATAGTAGGCATTATATAAATGAAACCACCATTACTACTACTATCATTGTCATGCTTTTTATTACTTGTAAAGATTTGTGTAGCTATGGGAAGTAGGATATTAGTTGAAATTGTCTGATATATTTTGACTTTTGGGGGGGGAGTTTAGTAATAATGTTCATGATTTTTTTCCCAAGGCATTTAATATTCTTTTCCCAGAGTATCTGCATTGTACTCCCTCCTGGCCAGACTTCATCTGGAGCATTGCATTCAATTCAACTAGAAGCTGTCTGTACAAAAACAACTAGAATGGGGAGGGGACTGGGGAAAATGCCATTCAAGACGTGGTAAAAGGAAGTAAAGATGAGAAGATGAGAAGAGAAAAGGAAACAAAGATGAGGGGAGGAGACTTATCTGTTCATGTATTTCACGTGTTGTTATACTGAAGGGTGATTAGATGTTTCCTATTTGGTCCCACTAAGCAAAATTAAAATTGGTGGACAGAAATAGATTTTCCCTCAATATAAGGAAAACTTTGGTAACAATCAAAGTTCTCCCAAAATGATGGCCATTCAAAGTAGTGAGTTTCTCCTCAGTGTCCAAGACGCTATAGAGAAAATTTTTGCTCTTCTACACATTGGGATAGATAGACTTTTAGGTCCTGCCCACCTCTGAGATTCGATGACTTAATGATTCGAATTCTTATTACAATTTCCTTTCACTCCTACCTCATTAACGTTAATCACCTTGGGTGATATTTTATATTGTAACTTTTTCTCAGAAAGTGCTTCCCATTGGATCTACATTTAGCGTGGTACCTTGCGCTCAAACTTTCTGCTCCTGGTTTCTGTCTTATACCCCAATATCTAATAGAAGGGAACAGGCCACTCACTTTGATATGAACGAGTTTACAATTAGCCTTTTGCTTTACCATGAAGTCTCGCTAAACAGTGACCTCCAACCTCATAATGGATACATCACTCAAGCAGAGTTTCTCTACAGTGGTGTCCTTCTTTTAAAATACAAATACCTTTCAAAGTAGTGGGAGCAAGTGAGCCCTAGGAAGGGAGGACACTGACACTGATACTAGGCTACATTCCTTCCAATCCATACACTCTACAATCCAGCCTAATTGACCTCAGTGCCTGTATATGATACTCTATCCCACATCCCATTGGCTGTATAGAGATCCTGCCCCCTCCCACCCCACACCATGCTTCTGTGCCAGGAAAGTGCTCCTTCCTCACCTCAGGCTCTTAGAATCCTAGACTTCCTTCAAGCCTTCAAAGCTTAGCTCTAGCACCATCACCAACATAACCCCTTTCTTGATTCCCCCTCTTTTCCTGTTGTTAGGCCTTTCCCCCTTGAAATCACTTGTTATTTACTTTGTCCCTATTTTCTATTTACTTTTCTGCATGTATGTTGTCTTCCATGATAAATTGTAAGTTTCATTAAGGGAAAAATTGTTACTTTTTTTTTATGTCTAGTGCTAAGTGCAATTTCTGGAACATAATAGGTACTTAATCAATGCTTGTTGGATCAATTAATAATAAATGCAAATAGGAATTATCTTCAGTTTTACCCATTCTCTGCCAAATTTTCTTTTCCTGGCTCCTCATCCCAGCCCACCAGTGCTATTGGACTGCAAACCCTTCTATATATCTCTCTACCCCATAAGCCCTAAATTCTTCAAAAGGTTTTGCTGTTCAAGAGGAAGCATTTAAAATAAGATTACCTTATAGAAGAAAGAATTGGCAAGTTGCAGATCATTTGAATCTAGTGAAAATTCCCTAAGCTAAGTAGGTGAGCAAACTGAGGCTTAGGGAAGTTAAATAACGTGTTCCAGGCCATTCAATCCAGAGTTAGCAGAACACCTAGAGATCACTGAGTCCAACACCCCCATTTTACTGAGGAGAAAACTTAGGTTCAGGAAAGAGGATTAATTGGTCTACAGACACAAAGGCTGTAAGTAGCAAAGCTGAGATTTGATCCAGGTCTTGTATCTCCAAAACTAACCCTCTTTCCACTGCATAATACTGCTCCTGGTACTGGGACGAAGTACTACTGTTTTTAACTGGAATATACAATGTGATCAGTAAGTCAGAGCAATCCACAACTCCATGGATGAGGTAGAATTTGGATGTGCTTTAAAGGACAAGCTGAAATTCATCCAGTAAAGACAAGAAAGAGGCCATGACACGCATAAAAACCACTATGAGTGTAAAGACAGGAGAATTCAGGTCATGTTGGAGGGAAAGGGAATGGTCTAATGAAATCATCCCTCCAAAGACTGGATCAAAGGGGTTCTATAAACACAATTCTTCAGTGTCTGCCTCCATGAGAAGTGATAGCTCTCTTTACTCCTTGTATATCATCCTACACCCTGACTTTATATTTAGCAGCTTACGTACTTGGCATAACTCCTGTGATTTTCTGGAAGTTAGCTTTCTCCTCTGTGCAACTTACCAGAAAGAGGAAAATGCAAGGCATGATATACCCTGGTTGATGGTTTTGATATACCTGGGTTGATACGCAGGGGCAGGAGACCCAGTTGGGGCTCTAGATTTCCATTAAACTATAAGACGTTCAGGTTCCTGTCCAGCATTAAATCCTACAGAGCTGTAACTAAGACAGGGAAATCAGGGCTTTGCTCCAGAACACTAATATCTGAAGGGATTAACTTTCTCCCAGTAGCAGTCATTTGCTTGTCCATGACAAGTGGCACAATTTCCCCAACTTTCTCATCCAACCCAGTCCACTACCCACATTAATGCCAGGGTCCAATTGCCATTGTGTCATTCTCCCAGGAGCTGCCTCCCCCCCAACATATCTGTATTCTTATGCCTGGAGCAAATTCAGTTGCAGGAGTCGGGTATGGAAAGTTGCAAAAGACCTCGTAAGCCAGTTTGATAACTATTTCTCTATCAGCCCTTTGAGAATATGGTTCATAGATTTCCCTTTTGATGGAGATTTTACAGGTAGTCCTATTAGCTCTGATTGGCCTTTCTGCAATTTTTGATCTGAGATTAAAATAGATTCGTGCTTATATGCAAATCATAACATCCTTGCTGAAAGGTGGGTCCAGCTGATGTTTGGTTTGCAAATCCCTCCTCCCTCAACAGACTTTGCCCTGGGTACAAGAATTCCTAATGACAGCTCTGGAATCTTATCTGCTTTCCCAAGGGAATTCCTAGGTGGCAAGTGGAAATTTCAAAGCCTTTTTACTCAGCATGATCTATGAAAGGCTGGCTTAGGAAATGCGCCAGATGGAGAGAAAGTTAGCTTTCTTCAATCAACCACTGTCTTTACTGGCCTTGAGCCATGTGACCAGCTAGAGAATATGTACTTGTAAGGCCTCTATGCTAGAGGAGCTTACAACGTCATTGAGTAGATAATTCATAAGATAGCAATATATAATAGAAAATACTGGATTTGCTATTGAAGGACCAGGTTTCTCATCTCAACTTTGAGCATTTTTAGATGTTTGACTTTGTACAAGTCCACCTACTTCTCTAGACCTCAGTTTCCTTATCTGAAAAGTAAGAAGGTTGAGCTCTGTGGTTTCTGGGGTCCCTTCTGTCTCTAAATCCTGAGATCCCTATTACCATAGTTTCCTAACATGTCTTTCCTTCTTCATTTTCTACCAACTCCCATCCATCTTTTATATCACTGCCACAATCAAAATTCTTAGGCATAGATCTGGCCATAATCATACTCTGCTGATAAACCTTCTGTGGGTCCTTTTTCTCTCCTAAATATTAAGGTTCCCACTCCTTTGTTTAGCAAGAATCTTCTGCAATTACTCCCTACCTCCTTTATAACCTTGTTTCACACCATTTACTTCCACACACTCTATACTCCAGCCAAATCATCTAATACTTTTCCCACTGGCCATGTTCTGTTTCCTATCTTCTCTCTCTTCACTCATGATATACTAAATGCCTAGAATGTTCTTCATCCCTATAAAATTCCTGTCCATCAGCCAACCCACAGATCAACCAACAGCACTTATCAAGCTTCTGTCATTTGCTAAGCATTGTGCTAGGTGCTAGAGACACAAAGGTGTGGAAATGCTCCCAAGTCCCAAACCCTAAAGAAAGCCTAATAGATTCTCACAACTTTCTAAAAACAAATACTTGTTGGTGGAAACTTGAAAAAAAAAAACCCAACTTCTTGGAATGTATGTAGGCAGAGATCCTTGAAACTTGGGGCACTGGAAAATGGAATGCGTGGATAAGATTTATGTGAACTCTTTAGTTTCATAGCAACATTACACAATAGAGCTAGAAAATAACAACTCTGGGTCTGGTGGAATCTTTCAGAAAAATGGTTGTTGCTGTCTTCATTTCTGCCAGCTTCATGTGGCAAGGATGAGGAAAAATTTAGCAGGCCTCCAGTGTATGGCAATTAACGTCATCAAAAGCAAAAGTCTAGGATTACTGAGCTAATTTTTCTATGCTATGTGGTCCAGACATGGGTTAGCCTTGTGGGCAAGCTGAATGGTGTTCAGGTTTGAATTCACAGACAAAGGCATTAACAGTTGTAGAGTGAAGAAGTGAAGCTAATTGTGGAAATACAATGGAACATGTGTAAACTAGCATCCCATTTGCTAGTGGGTGTAATTCACTATAACCTTTGGACTGGCAGCCAGAACAATGTCACACTAAACCCCAGATTTCCATTTATTTGTTAAACCCCATCAATACCCAATTGAGGACTGCTGCCCCAGCACTGAGCAACTCAAGAGTGTCCCTTACCTCAGAAAAAAAATGTTCTACTTCTCAGAGCCTAGGGGAAATTACTGACAAAGCTGGGTTTTGCTTATATTATTTTATTTTATTATGGAAACCAGTTTTGCCACAAAATGGAAGTCAAATCTTAGGAAGCATTGGGCGCTTTTCCACAATTTCAAGGTAACATTTTATATGTATCTCCAGCACTTTACATGAACCTTGGTACACACTTACAGTAAGTGCTTAATAAATGCTTATTCATTCAGTCTCCTATGTGGGTTTTGCACAAAGTACAATTAAGGAGAGCTCAGAACAAATAGCACAGAACTGTCATATCTGGTGACACAAAAAAAACAAGTGTCTTAGAACTAAGGACAAGACAAAACAAAGAAGAAATAGACTTGGAGTGGATGGGGATGTTCATGAATGGCAGAGAAAAAACAGAGCTACTCAACTATTACTTTGCTTCTGTCTACTCTGCCAAGGATAATTATCTTCAGTCAAAAAAAAAAGAGATGGAACAAGCATAATTAAGTGGGAAACTGAGCTAAAGACAGATTAGATGACAGTAAGAGAATACATTACAACTTCAAGTTAATTTTAGTTTCTTTTTTTAACCAGTCCTGTGATTTTGCAGGAACTTTACCTACCAAAATGAAATGATATCCCTCCACGATATTGCAAAAGGGTATCAATCTATTTTTGTAGATATATATGTATGTATAATATACATATATTTATGCATATATGTATATATGCATATATACATGTATATATTTGTATATAAGCCAGTCTTAGCAAGCTGTCTGGGACCCTGAGAGATTAGGTGATTTGGCAGTCACAAAACCACCATATATCAGAAACTGGACTTAAATTCAGATTTGTTGACTCAGGTCAGCTCTCTATCCATTATGCAACAGTGCCATTTAAACCTCCAATCTGACACTAAATAGATTCCAGAATGCTAAATAAACTCATGGCTATGATCACAGAACCATTTTTGGTAATCTTTAAGGATTTAGGAAGAATAGGAGAGGTGCTAGAAAACAGGAATTAGGCAAATGATTTCCTGATTTCAAAAATAGCAGATTCAAAGTTGAGTGTGAGTTACCACCAGCGGACCAATTTGTTTGTAATGTAAAGTACATGAAGGGGAATAATGTGTAATGAGGCTGGAAAGTTAGGATAGAACCAGATTACAGAAGCCAAACTGAAAAGAAATTATTTTATCTTAGGCTGCTACATAATAATCTTAGTCAGGGTGTTCTCACCCTGAATTTGGAACGAGGATTATTTGAGTTCAATTCTTTTCTTGGATACTTTCAGTTCTTCTCGGATACTTATTAACTGTGTGATCCTGAACAAGTCATTTCACCTTTTAGCCCAAGTACCCTTGTCTATAAAATGGCTCTAAAAGTTCATTATCAGTATCCCTTTCTCAGACTGCAATCTAGCTAAATTCACCTTGCTGCTGTACCTCATACATAGCATTCCATCTTCCATCTGGTTCCTGACCTCATCATTGAACTGAAATTTCCCTCTTCAAAGTTTCCAGTGAACTCTTAATTGTCCAATTGAATATCCTTTTCTCAGTCCTCTTCCTCTTCTCGACTTCTCTTCAGCATTTGATGTCTCTTGATATGCTGGTTTCCTTTTCCTATATATGTTCATCTCCCTACATCTTCATACAACTGCTTTCCTCTTGTGCTTCTATCTGCCTGACTACTTCTCAATCTCATTTGCTGGCTCTTTATCCATGTCACACCCACTAATTATGGATATTCCCCCAAAGTTCTGCTCCAGATAGCCTTCTCTTTTCCTTCTCTGTTATCTTGCTTGGTGATCTCATCAGCTCCCATAGGTTATATTATCACCTCTGTGCAAATGACTACCATATTTATATATTCAGTCTTAGTTTCTCTCTTGAGCTCAAATCCTACATTACCTACTACCTTTTGGACATTTCAAACTAGATGTCCTATTGGCATAATCCAAAGAAAACTACTTAATTCTCTTGAACATCTCTGTTACTGTTGGCAGTGTCATAATCCTTCCAGTAACCTACGTTTGCAAGCTAAGTGTATTCCTCCACTCTTCCTCCTCTCTCACCACCCATATCCAGAAACTAAATCTTATCTTAGATTCACAGAATCTCTCGTCTATGTCTCTTTCTCTTCACTCTTGTAGTCACAATTCTAGCTCAGGCCTCTGTTGCCTTTCACCTGGAATATTTTAATAGGCTTCTAACTGATCTCCCTGACTTACGTATATCACCACTCAGCTGCCAAGGTCAGGCATAGGTCTGAGAGCATCCTTCTCCCTCTCAGTGACCTCCAGTGGCTCCCTTTTAACTCCAGAATCAAATTTAAGATATTTTGTTTGGAATTCAAGCTTTTTATGGCCTAGTCCCTTCCTATCCTTCTAGTCTTCTTGCATTTCACTCCCTTTTTACACACTGTGTTCCAGCAACACTGACCTACTTTCAGTTCTTCAGACATGGCACTGCATCTCCACTTGTGCCTTTTCACTGGTGACTCCCTATGCCCCAAATTCTCTCTCACTCTGAAGTAAGGACTTCCATCTCCTCATTTCTCTGCCCTCCTTCAAGACTTTCCAACCACTTCAAGAAACTTTTCCCAATCTCCCAGATGCTAACGCCACCTCCTCCTAGACTGCCTTTAATCTACTCTTTATTTTTATGATTTTACTTATTTAGATTTTATTTTATTTACAGGACACATATCCTATATGTATCAAGTTGTTTACATCTTTTCTTCCCCATTAAAATGTCAGCTTTTAGAGGGTAGAAACCAGGATTTTGCCCTTCTTTGAATCCTTAATGCTTAGCACGTATTAAGCACTTAATAAATGCTTGTTGTCTAATTTGACTGACTGTGCTTTTGAATAGACTTTCCTAGGACTTCTTTCTCACTCCCACCTCTTAGAATTCCCAGTTTCCTTCAAAGTTTAGTTTTCCTACAAGTCCTTTCTCCTTTCCTGAAACCTTCTAGCTACTAGAAGCAAAATTGTATTTACTCTGTAATATATGTATATATATACACATATGTATGTGTGTATGTATACACATATATATATACATGTGTGTATATAGTTTCTTCTGACCTAAAGCAAACTAAGGACAAGGGCAATAGTTCCTGACAATAGTAATTATTTAATAAATGTTTGTTGATTGGTTCGTAGATTAAAAGACCTACCCTTATTTTAAATATATATATATTTGTGCACACATATATGACAGGGAAATACAACAAGATAGCAGTTCATGAAAACAGAACCAAGGAGTTAATATATGTAAAGCACAAGAGTGTTCTAGAATCAGCTCTAACCAGCTTGCAGGAGCCCACTGTTAAATTTTCAGTACAAGCATTTATACCTTGGAAATTAGCTCCCCACAGATTCAGGGCTTGCTGCATTTTGTTGATTTTCTAAACTTAAGAAAATGTTAATGATGCAGATTAGACTTAAAAGTGTGTGTGTGCAAAGAATTTGTTTTTCAGAAAGCCTGGTTGTGAAACATTTACCAGCACACTCCCATACTGTTCTATAGAGACTGGTTGAGCTTAGCAGGAGTGAAGTAGAAGGCTCAGGGAAGAGATTCATCACCAAACTGGAGACCTGGTGACTGTAGGCTAATAAGATTAACAGCTACAGCAACAGTGAGCATTTACACGACAGTTTAAAGTGTGCAAAGCACTTTATATCCATTAGCTTTCTTGAGCCTCACTATGCCACTGTTTATAAATGTTAGCTATCATTAAAAGAGTTGAGTATATTAATTAAAAGCTCTGCAGAACCCAATTATTGGTGTGACTTCTGAAAAAGGTTTTGATCATCTCTATTCTAGGCTAGACTTGGGATTTCTTTAGTCTAAAGAACTTTGGGTAAAGAATATTGATGGTTTAACTAACTTGTTCAGGGTCATAAAACCAGTATATGTGAGAGGTAGTACTTGAACCCAAATCTTCTTGACCCCAAGACTTGCTCTCTATCCCTGATGTCATATTGTCTCCAATGGCTAGCTTAGGTTGCACTATTGCTACATGTTCTCCAAAACAAGAGAGATAATAGTCCTTCTGTACTCCCAATCAAACAACACATGAAGAATTTTGTTTGGTCCTGCCTGGTCACTTCATTTTAAGGAGATATTGAAAAATGAGCATTTTCTAAAGATAGTAAGCAAAATGGTAAAAGTACTTACCACCATGCCATGTGATGTTTCATTGAAAAAACTGGGAATAATAAGCAAGAAGAAAAAACTGTTGTTTTTGTTCAGTCATGTTCAACCTTCATGACCTCATTTGGGATTTTCTTGGCAAAGATACTAGAATGGTTTGCTGCTTTCTTCTCCAGATCATTATTCAGATGAGGAAACTAAGGCAAACAGGGTTAAGTGACTGGCCTAGGGTCACACGACTAGTAAATATCTGAGGCTGGGTTTGAACTCAGGAGGAGGAGTCTTCCTGACTTCAAGCCTGGCATTCTATCCACTTTGCCACCTAGCAGCCCAAGAGAAAACTTAAGGGGGAGGAAAAATTTTACAAATATTTGAAGGGCTCTCCCATAGAAGTAATTAGTTTTATTTTGCTTGTGTCCAGTGGGTAGAACTAGAGCCAGCGGGTGAAAATTGCAGAGAAGTAGATTTTGGCTCTGAATAAAGAAAAACTTCTAAATAATTTAGAGCTAGATATCTATGAGCTACTGTGGGAATTAGAATGCTGGAAGCTATATAAATCTTCTTGGGGGTGTTGTAGAGAGTATTCCTGCTTAGGGAAGAGTTAGACGAGATGGTCACTGGGATCCATTCCAACTCAGATTCTCTGTTCTTAGGAATTCTAACCCCTGTCAGCAGAAGCGCTCACTCCCGGTCGTTTGTTTTTCCCTCACCTCAGCACTCTATGCTGCCCTCTGCTGCCTCTAGAAGGACGTCCTCTTGGGCTCTAGGGTAGTCTGCTTATCACAGTGGAGCTGTCCAGTCTGCAGGGGTGATGTGAGCCTGTAGCTTCAAAGAGAGGTCAAAGCCAGAGAGACACAGATTTAGGGGTTATTTGTAAAGATACAGCAGTGAAAGCCATGGGGGTAAATCGATCACCAAAGAAGGGAAAATAAAGAGAAAAAGAGATAATGCGAGAGTCTTGAGGCTCACGTGTGCTTAATGGGGGGAAAGAAAGAGACACCTTAGAAGTAGTTAAAAATGAAATAGCCAGAGAGGCAGGAGAAGGAAAGCAAAGGGAGGAGCACGTGGTGCTGTGAGAGCCGAAGGAGGCATCTGTAGACCAGAGGCTGTGATGGCAATAATACCAATTCTTTATATTGTGCATTAAGGTTTGCACAACATCTTACACGTATTTTATTTGATTCTCACAACAGCCTTGTGAATAGGTGCTTTGGGTATTATTGTTCCTATTTTATAGATGAAGAAACTGTGGCTCAGGACCAAGACATTCTACCTCTGGGCTCTGGGCATTTTCTCTGACTGTCTCCTGCCTGGAATGCTCACTCTTCTCAGCTCTGCCTCCTGAATTCTCTGCTTTCTTACATGTCCTGAATAAAATATCCACCTTCTACAGGAAGCTTTGTCAATCCCTCTAAATTCTAGTGCTTTTCCTTTGTTATTTCCTTTTTATGCTCTGTGTGTATGTGTGTGTGTTTGTTTACTTGTCGTCTCCCCCATTAGATGAGCTTCTTGAGGACAAGAACTGTTTTTGCTTTTCTTTGTGTTCCCATAACTTAACACAGTGCTTTGAATATAGTAGGTGCTTAATAAATGCTCATTGACTGTATAGCCTTAGTGATTTATCCATAGTAATAAAACTAATAAGTATGGGAGGCAAGATTCAAATCCAGGTCTTCACTGACTTCAATTCTAGCACCCCATCTACTACCATCTATATGTGTGTGCATATTTTTATAAAATATATTTGTATATATTATATATATATATTATAGTTTCATATATACAGTGTATGTGTGCATATGTGTGTGTATGTATGTGTGTATATGATTTGATCCTCACAAAAACCTTGTAAGGTAGGCACTGTTATTATCCCTAATTTACAAATATGGAAAGTGAGACTGAGAGATATTAAATGACTTGCCCAGGATCACAAAGCTAGTAGATATCTGGGTCTCAGTTTCCTCATCTGTAAACTGAGTAAGTTGGTCTAGATGCCTCTCTAAGATTCCTTCCATGTCTGCCTATGATTTTATGATTCTAAGTCAAGAAAGATGAGGAATTGGATTTGATGATTAGATGGCCATTGTAGATGGTCTACATAGGCAAAATGAAGAGCTAAAAGCAAGCAACCCCCTGCCTCCTCTACATCATCCGTGTGACAGATTGAAAGGGGCTGGGGGTGGGAAAAGATCAAGATTATCTGAATGGACAGACTCCAAGATCAAAATAGGCTAAAGTTCTCAACATTTTCCCTCAGTTGACCTGTGTAGATAGTGGGACAATCTGATATTAGCTTTGGGAGCTTATAAAAAGAGCTCCCCTTTCTTTGGCATTACATTACAGGAATCTCCTTTTCTCACTGCTTCCACATAGTTCTTCAGATTTCTCTTTCCTTAGTGAAAGAGAGAAAACACAGGCCCTAGAAGGAAGTTAATGTGACATCATATAAAAACCTCATTGTTCTTTAAGTCAATCTGACAGTCTAATGAAACTAGTCGGGACCTTGAGAGGTCATAGATTGCCCATGCACAAGCCTTGGAATTTTGAACTGCCTGGTAGACATTGCCACTTCATCTGTCCTGCTGTCATCTCAAATTCAACATGTCTTAACAGAGAGCTCATCATCTTCCCCCACACAAAAGGCAGATCCCCTTCTGGACTACCCTGTTTCTGACAATGGCACTATCATTCTCCCAGTTGCTCAAGCTTGAAACCTTGGAGTCATCTCTGACTTCCTCCCCACCCCCAGCTCCAACACACACACATTCAGTCAGTCATAGCCTGTCAGTGTTACCTCTGAAATGTCTCTTTATAACCGAGCTTTTGTTTTTATTCCCCTTTCAGGGTTTTATCATGTCTTGCCTGAAGTACTGCAATAGCTTCCTGACTGGTCCCCTCACCTCCAGTTTCTACTCTGCATCCCACCCCAGACTCGTTCTATTTCGCCCATAGTCATTAGAGCAACTGAGGAAGCTGGGTAACCCTGTGATTAGGGCACTAGAGGAGTCAGAAAAACTCAAGCTCAAAATCCAGCCTCAGAAACTTACCAACTGTATAACCCCAGGAAAATCATTTAACTTCTATCTATAGTTCCACTTTCTTCCTCATCCGTAAAATGGAAATGATAATAGCACCCACTTCTCAAGGATGTTGTCAGGGTCGAATGAGACAATATTTGTAAAGTGCTATGCAAATGCTACTATTATTGTTAATCATCTCTCATCAGTCTTCTTTTCCTTCTCTTCCTCTTCTACATCTTCTTCTCCTTCTTCTTCTCCTTCTCCTTCATCTTCTTCTTCTCCTTTTTCTTCTTCTTCTCCTTCTCCTTCTCCTTCAACTTTTTCTTCTCCTCCTCTTTCTCCTTCCTCTCCTTTTCCTTCATCTTCATCATCATCATCATCATCTTTTTCTCATTATGCAATTCAAACACATTCAATGACTTCCTGTGACCTAAAAGATACATTCCAAACTCCCTAGCTTGACTTGGGGCTCTCAAAGATCTTTTGCACTCTAGTTCAATTAAACCACTCCAGTTTTCTCTAATACTGCTACTACACACAAACTCATTGAAATGATACTAACCACCTTTTCATTATCTCTTGAATAAGTCTTAAGTTTTCTAACCTCTGCACCTTTGCTCAGATTGTTCTTAAAACCTATAACATCTTTCTTCCACCTATCAATCAATTAACCAACAAGCAAACATTCATTAAATACCCGATATATGCTAGGCTCTGTGCTACAAATTGGGAGTACAAATTAAGAAGCTTCTGCCCTCAAGGTATTTCTATTCAGCAATTACTTGTCTTTAAAGACAACTTAAAAGCTACTTTGTCCAAAGACCTTTTTCTCTTTGCCCCAGTTCAAAATGGCTTCTCCTTTCTTTGAATTCCTCTGCTGGAAGGCTATCAGTGACTGGGGAACTTATTCCACTTTACAACAGTTTCAATAGACAAAAGTTTTGCCTTATGTTAAACCGAAATCTGACTCTGCAAATTCCACCTATTACTCGTAGTTCTGCCCTCTGAAATTAACCAAGTAGAACAAGTTGAACACCCTTTCCACAGAACAACTCTTCAGCTATTTAAAGACAGCAATCATTTTCTCTTCCCATCCCTCCACCTTCTTGATCCATCTTCCCTAATCAAATCTTCTCTTCTCCAGTTATCACACACCAATTTCTTTTAACTGTTCTTTATATTGTCATCTCCAGGCTCCTTATCTTCTTGGTTGGCCATCTCAATATGTTCCAGCTTGTCAATTTGCTCCCTAAAATGTAGTACCCAGAACTGTGCACAATATCCCCATTATTTTTTAGCTAAGTCAGGGGATAGTAGAGTCATTATCATTACTGTGCTTTGCTTAAGCACTCTTTCTCTGTTAAAACATTTAAAATTTTGTTAGTTTTGGTGGGGGGAGGGAGAGATGCTAGGTCCTTACATGTTAACTGGTATTAAATTTTCAGGACACTAAAAAAACCCTTGGATTTTTCCCACATGAATCTGAGTCTAGCCTTGTCAGAGAAAAATCTCATACTCTATATTTTGGGGACAAGACCAAAATTTGTTGATTTATTTAAATAAATATTATCAAATACTTTAAAATAATAATTAAATTTAAATTAATTAAATTTAAATATATTTAAGTAAATTAATATATTTATTTAAGTAAATGTATATTTAGTTATATTAATTATATATACTTTACAATATATAAATATGTGAATATATTATATATAAATATATGCATTTTATTGAAATGAATTAAATTTTAAAATAATGATTACTTTAAAAATTTTTAATTTTAAAAATTAATTTTTAAGAAAGATTAATTAAATAATGCTAAGTATGTGCAATGAGTTACTTTGACAGACTTAGCTCTTCTTGGTAATTCATGGACCTAAGACAATTCCAAAAGACTCATGATGGAAAATGCCTTCTGCATCCAGACAAAGAAATATTGCATCTAAATGCAGATGAAAGCATGCTATTTGCTCTCTTTTTTCTTTTGTTTTTTCTTTCTCATGTTTCCTCCCATTCATTCTGTCTTCTATACAATATAACTACTGTGAAAATATACTTAATAAGAATGTATATGGAGAAAGTTTAAAACTTAGAAAAGTGAATGTTAAAAACTAAAAGTAAATTAATTTAAAAAATTAAAATAAAAAAAGTGCTAAGCTCTTTTTCTTAGAAAAATTCTAAACAGACAGAAATCAATCTTGCCTTAAAAAATATCTCCCTAACTCTCATTTAGGAATTACAATTTATAATATTCCTAAATAGACAAAATTCTCCATTAAGAGAAAATTATGGTCCTATAGACCAAGTTTTTATTTCAGTTAATATTTTGATTCATTAAAAAGAACAACTTTCACTTAAAATATTGGTACACCCTAATGAAGAATCATTTTCTTAAAGCCATTCCACCAGATGAATGGTTGACCTAAGTAATGGTCTTCACTAGATTAATGAATTCCTTGTCTAAATCTAGGTATCACTCAATCTATTTTCCGGAACATTCTTGAACTTTTTTCCTAGTTACCTAGCAAAAACTGATTAGTCAGTAGTATCGTTTGTTTTGTTTTTTTTAACATAAATGTGGGATTTTACATTTATATCTAGTAATTTTTATTTTATTTCCTTGACCCATCGATGGTCTGTGAAATCTATCATGGTCCTTTTGGAGCCTCACTGGAGGCCATCATATTAGCTTACCCTCCTTCACATAGGTAGCTAGATGGTGCAGTGGATGCAGTGTTGCATTCGGAGTCAGGAAGACCTGAGTTCTATTCTAGCTTCAGACACTTATTTAGCTACATGACCCAGGGCAAGCCACATCCTCTCAGCCTCAATTTTCTCATTTGTAATAGCACCTTGCATTCCCAGGCTGTTATAAGGATCTAGTGAGATAAAATATTAAAGAAATTTGCAAACCTTAAAGTGCTATCCAAATGCTAGCCATTATTATTATCCATAAATACAATAAACATACTGCTCACAAAATAGAAATGTGAGGTAGTTATAATAATAGTTAACATTTACACAGTGCTTGCTTTGTGCCAGGCACCACACCAAGTGCTTTACAATTATTATCTCACTTGATCCTCACTACAAGCCTGGGAGGTAGGTGCTATTATCATTCTCATTTGACAGATTGAGAAAATTGAGCCAAACAGAAGTTCAATGACTTGACCAGGGTCACACAGCTAGCTACCAAGTATCTGAGAACTGATTTGAACTCAGATCTTTCTGACTCCAGGCCTGGCACACTCTCCACTGCACCATTTATCTAGCTGCCTCAATTAGAAAGTACTCTAGACTTGAAAAAAGTACTCTAGACTCTGGAAAAAGCTGGTTTCAGATCTTGACTCTACATTTATAACTTTAATCAAGTGACTCAATCAGTCAACCAACAAGCATTCCTCAAGCACATAGTATGCGCCAGACGCTGTGCTAAATACAAAGGGCTGAAGCTTCTTGGTACTCAGTTTTCACCTGTGTAAAATGGAGACAATAATCCTCGCACTCATACTCCACTGATTGTGGTGAAAATGATTTGTAACTGTTGAAGCACTATAGAAATGGGAGCTATAATCATCTATGCCTTTACAGAAGTAAGTACTATCCATACAACTTAGTATTTATTGTAATGACTAGATTAGAAGACCAAGGGAATGCTTTGAATAGACTTAGCTTTCCTCATCTTTAGTGTAATCTTTGACGTGCTCTCATACTTTTCTTGTAGACAAGAGAAATGTTGGCTAGGCTAGATGGTATAGCTAGGTCTAAATTAGTGCCTCCTAAAGTGGCTGCCTGTATTTGAATTCCTACTATTCAAAATTTTAATAATGGAAAATATGGCAATTGTTTCCAGCCTAATAGAAATATGCAGTGCAAATGGGAGTTATGTAATGACTTCAGACGATTCATTATTTATATTAATCAGGACCTAGCTGGACAATTAAGTAAATTCAAAATTGATTGAATGGCCAGACACAAAGAGTACATCTTGTATTAGTCTGCAAGGTCTCCAGGGGAATGCCCTGGAGATTTGTGTTTGGCCATTTTAACATAATTTTAAATGTCTTTAATGTTTAATTTTAAAACATTAATTAAGTTAAATGTTAAATACATTAGCATCAAATGTTAACTTATTCAACCTTTTTGAAGAATGAGTAACATACTGCATGATAAAGTCAGGATTCAGAAAGGACTTTTGGGTAAAACTTAATAAGGTAAAGTGTAATAGAGATAAAGATAAATTCTTACCCTTAGCTTCAGAAAATCAACGCTCACAAATTCAAGTTGGGGGAGTCATGGTCTGAAAAAAAGATCCGGAGGTCTTAGTGAGTGGAAAACTTGATATAAATCCATCACAATATGATATCATCAACAGCTAATACAACTTCAGGTTGTATTGGGAGGAATAGTGTCTGGGACTAAGGAGGGATTAGTCCTTCTTTGGTCAGATCATATCTGGAGTATTGTAAAGTATTGTGTGTATTATATCTGGGTACCATGTTTTAGAAAGGACATTGATAAGCTGATCAAAGGAGATGGTGAAGGACCTTAAAATCATACCACATGAAACTCAGAATAACTAACGATGTTTAACCTTGGAGAAAGAAAATATGACAGCTGTCCTCAATTATTTGAAGGGCTGTCCTATGGAAGAGGATATAGACTTGTTGTATGGGTCTAGATAGCACCTCCTCCAAAAACAGATGTAGTGCATGTTTGTTATATATAGCCATGTCCGTAACTTCCCACCAAACCACCCCTGGCAAGAATAGAACAGATCGTGTTCAATTCAAATGCCTTTGTATAATTTCTATTCAATTCAGCCCATGTTTGTGGAGGGTCCATTATTCTCAGAGCACTGTGCTAGGCCCTGTGAGAACTGCAGCATTTAAATAAGACATATCCCTTCACTCTTGGAACTGAGAGTTTAATAAAGGTAAATGAAAAATAATAACATTTCTATTGATTTATGCTTTATAGAATGCTTTATATATTTTATCTCATTTCACCCTCACAAAAGTTAGGTGCTATTATCATTTCCATTTGATAGATGATGAAACTGAGGTTGAAGGAGGTTAAGTGACTTGTCTAGGGTCATAGAGCAAATAATTATCTGAGATAAGACTTGAACTCAAGTTTTCCTAAACCTGAGTCTAACACTCTCTCCTCTGTGACACCTAGCTTCCTCATGCCCCAAAATAACTATATGTTATAAGAATATAAAAGAAAAGTACACACAGAGGGTAATGGGACAGGAACAGTCACTGATTGTCATTTAGGGAAAGGGCACTGAATTTGGAGTCAGAAAACCTGGGTTCAAATCCTTGCTCTGCTACTTAGTATCTCCACAATGGGTGGCAAGTCATTTCACCCATTGGGTTATCTCCATTGTCTCTTCTAACTCTAAATGCTCTCATCTTAGGATGTCCTGGCAAAGGAGGCAGTATGGTATAGAAAGAGTCCAGGACTTGGAAGCAGAATGTGGTTTGGAACTCTGACTCTGTCACCTACCAGCTAGGTGAACTTGAGCAAGATGCTTCATTGGGGTGGAGTGAAACTCATTTTCCTCTTCTGTCAAATGAGGGGGCTAAATTATGTCATCTCTAATATCCCTTCTAGCTACAAATGCATATGAACCTATAATCTGAGCTTTAAAGGTATTGTATGCCTGATGCCTGTCACCAGGGATGGGAAATAGAGATCTAGGCTGGATTGGACCAGAATTTTCATCATCACTTACTCCAAGACATGTGTATACTACATGCGGGCTCAGGAACAATGTAAACTTAGACTCCTGAATGAATCCAAACCATCATGAACAAGCTCTTCTCCCATTCATAACAACTATGGTACAGAAGGAGAAACCTCAGACTGAATACCGAAAGCATTGCAGCTAGGCTGATCTTCTCAATTCCTAGCACTTAATCCAGTCTCTTGCCATATGTTTTTTGGTTCAATATAAGGCATACAAGCTAGAATTCTCAGTGCCTCAGTAAATATCCCAGTAGAAGTGCTGGTGTTGTCAGCCATTGCTTGGTTAATCTTATCATGACAACCTTATCGTAGAGAAATATTGTAGAGAAATCTCTCTTTATCACTGCAAGATGCCACCAGAATTCTCTTCCTTCCCCTTTTCGCCTTCCCCCAACTCTCTTTGCTCTAATCACAAAAGCAAGGGGGTGAGGATTCAACAGACAAGGAGTGATTTCAGGGAAAGCGATTCCAGGCATTAGGGATACATTCTGAGCAAAAGAATGGAAAATGAAAGTGTAGGGCATCTGAGAGGGGCAGTGACTATTGGCACCTTGATTTGAGCTGAGAATGTGGAGGACTACAGTGTTGAAAAATATGGAATATAATATGGAAGAAAGCTGTAAAGGCAGTATAATTCCAGATTGTGAGTCTCTTTGAATATCAGTCTGAGGGCCTTGAACTTTTGTCAGTAGGCAATAGGGATCCACTGAAGAGTTTTGAGCTGAGGAGTTCATGATCAGATCTCTGCATAAAGAAGATGAACCTTGGAAGGACAGGGCAAGGAAAAAGATTAGAGGAAGCCTTTTTAACCTGGGGTCTATAGACTATAGGGGTTCCATGAACTTGAATGGGAAGAGATTTCATCTTTGTTTACACTAATCTTTGATTTCCTTTGTCAACCTGTATCTTTCACTATGTTCATTTAAGATATTTTTCTGAAAAGAGATCCATGAGCTTCACCAAACTATCAAAAGGGTGTATGACATCAAAACGGGTAAGAACCTCTAGAATAGAGGTTAGGTTATCAGACTAGTGCAAGATAAATGAATGATCATAGGATTGTGGAACTGGAATAATACCAATAATAATAACTTGTACATAGCACTTACTATGTGCCATACACTGTGCTGAATTCTTTACAATTATTATCTCACTTGATCTTCACATCAACCTTTTGAGGTAAGTGCTATTATTAGGCCCATTTTACAGATAAGGAAATTGAGGCAAACAAAGGTTAAGTGACTTGCCAAGGGTCACAGAGCCAGTAAGTATCAGGATTTGAACTCAGATCTTTCTATCTCCAGACCCAGACAATCTAATCCAATCTCCTTTTTAATAAGATGAAGAAACAGAAGCTCAAAGAGGCTAAGTGATTTCTTCAAATACATGCTGTGAGAGATCAAGGATCCCAGCTCTGGCTCCAAATCTGCTGCTCTTTCCCCTGTACTATGGAGTCCCCTGAATTAGGAAAGTGACAATGGTAACTGGGAAGCAAAGACAGACAGAAGAGCTATGGTGAGGTCAGAATCCATAGAATTTCACAACTGATAGTATTTGGAGAAGAAAGGGACAGATTTAGCTATATCCTTATATCTAGCAACCAAAGAAGGAAAACATTTAAAAAAAATAAAAACTAAGTCATTTCACTGCAGGTAGCCCCAAGATAGACGGCCATGCAGGTGCATACTTGATGAATATTTATGGGGAACATCACTGATTTATCTATCCTGGGGTTTGCAGCACTTCCTCAGGTGGGTTACAGCCAAAACAGCTGGAAGGATTTTGGGTGGTTATAATAACAAAATACCACTCTCTCCTTCCATTTAAATAAATACATTTTTCATGAGTTTGTACTTTAAGATAAGAAGATGAAGTAAAATATGCATCTCTTTGCCAAAGTGCAAGCAGAATTGTGCCAAGATGCTAGATGTACTTGAAAAATGCATTGTTTGTGGCAACCCCCCAGAAAGGGATATTGCTATTTGAAATTTTAAAAAAAGAAAAAAAAAGCATTCATGTAAGTATAAAAAAACCTCAGAGTTTCTTTTACACCTGAAAAATTATAATAAGTGCAATATACCTGATTACCTCTGTGTTTGCACTTGCTCTGTTAATGCAGATTACAATCCTTCTAGGTCTTTGTAGATGGTCTTCTTGAGTTACCATGGCAGAAAAATTAGCTATCTACCACCTTCTCTTTGTGATAAGACTGTAACCATGAGGAAAACTGGTCCTGGGACCACACATACACAGGTGATCATAGGGCATGTACTTGGAATCTTTTCTGTTTGGTAGTACCTTCCAATCTTTATGCTCTATTGGTAGAGCCTTTTGGAATCAAAGATTATCTCTATACCACAGTGAGATGCTGCAAGAGAAATGTGGCCAGGCAGAGGGTGGAGGATGGAGGATGCAGTGGATAGGAAAAGGAGTATAACATTTTTTAAATTTAAAAAAAAAAAAAGACTTACTGCCACTCTCCCTGGCTTTGTATGGGTAATATGTATTTTTTTTTTTTAAAACTGTATCTGTCACTTAAATGACTCCTGCGTGCAAGGAATGGCAAAAAGCAGAATGAAATGGTCTTCCAAATTACAGATTTTTGTCATAAAGATGAAAGATAGCTCCCTGTCCTCTTCACCCAATGGCTACTCAGAATTCTGGCTCCATATTGGGCTACAATTGTTTTTTAAACTCTTGGTCACTTGAGATCAAACAGGGCATAGTGTCAAACTGGGCATGGGGATTAGGGATAGGTGGAATGTACAGGCTGGTAAGGTGGAGTTTGTTTAAGGAGGATTTACCCCAATTTTGAAACAAATCAGGCTTTTATGTTTGAGATAAGGGGCAAAACATCTCCCACATCATCCCCTTTGCGCTTTCCACAAACTTATAAACCAGAGAATGCATCAGCACCGCTCTCGTGAGAGATTAAAGTGCATTCCGATAAGTAAATAGTTTATCTGTATGATTGGTTACTTAGCTTTACAGGCCCCACACTTTACCCCTAGGAATATTTCCTTTTGATTATCCTGGACTACATCTAATAAATTTTGAAAAAAACAATCACCCTCAGCTTATACATTAAAAGAAATTGGTTCTGGCCAGTACCAACATTCAACAAAATGGTGAAGTAGAAAATGTTTGTCTTTACTTTCTCTTCCCTTACTTCTGTCCCTCCTGCTAACCTTCTCTTGTTCCTTCCAGTTCCCATTGCCTTAGCCCCTTCCTGAGAGACCTAGTCTGTGTCTCTTTCCAAAGGACCATCCTTTCTTAGCCAGAGGTTGAGACAAATTGGAAAACAATCACATATCTGCATGTGAAGGGGTGGGACTATAAGACTTCCAGATTTAGAGAGAAAAGTTATGAGTTATTAGCTTTTGCATGCTAATTTGAGGAAATATCTTTCCATTAAAGATGGAAAGGAATGAATCTTTAATGCTGGAACCTCAGAAACTTGTGAGCTTCAATAGAGAACATGTGAATGAAGGTGATTGGGGGAAGGGGTTCCTCAATACCTTTTAGGTTAATACAATTTGGTACCACCAGGTTAATCTTCCTAAGGCACTGCTTGGATATGGAACTTCCTCCTTTCCACAGTTTTGCTGGCTCTTGGTTTCCTACAAAATAAAGTCTAAACCTCTCAGTTTGTCATTTAAGGTGCTTTGTTGTCTGAATTTTCAAGTCAAAAATATGGGTTTTGTTTAGTATTTCAGTATGCTATGGTTGGGCAGCTAGGTGGCACTGTAGATAGAGTACTGGGACTGAAGTCTGGAGAATTCATCTTCCTGAGTTCAAATCTGGCCTCAGACACTTACTAGCTGTGTGAGTCACTTAACCCTGTTTGCCTTAGATTCCTCATCTGTCAAATGAGTTGGAGAAGGAAATGGCAAACCACAACAGTATCTTTGTCAAAGAAACCCCCAAATGCAATCACAGAGAGTTGGACACAACTGAAACAACTCAGCAATGACAGTAGACTATGGCAAGATTGCCACAGTGAGGCAAGCAGCAAGATCAACCCAGTGATGAGTCTGTGAGCTCCTGACTAAGGACTCCTCATATTTCCTTTGCTTGAGGCCAAGATTAGTCTCAGAATCTGAAGTCGGAGACCAATAAGTGGGACAGAAGTGGTACCATTGGTGAAAGTTATGAGGATACAGGGAAAGGAAGGAATCTTACATGTGGGCTCTGGAATGTGGAAGGAATCAAATACAATGTTCTCTCTCTTGCTTATTCCAACCTCTCAGATGATATGGTCATTTTCTCTTCAAGCTGATTCCAACTCAGCAATCAGTGCCCACCAATATTAACTGCAGGGGAGCAGCTCTTCTCTTTGCCTCCTCAGTCTTCTGAGAGGCAGAAAGACAAGGCAGGAATTTATCATCTCTTCCACCTTCTAGAAGGATGCAATTACCAGAAGACATAGGGACAATTGAAATCCCTCATACCACTCCATCTTGCCTTGGTATCACTTTGGTAATCTGCATGCAATCTGTGATCTCTCCCTCCTGTGACTCCCTAAAACATTTCTTGTCTGGATTGTTCACTGGTGGGAGGATATACTGCCTTGACTAAGAATTATTTATGCCTGCATCTACCCTTCCTCACCAGGCTGTGGGCACCCGGAAGGCAGGAGCTGTGTTTTAAATAATCACAATAGCCCATGTTTGTATGAGTTTTATATACACTATGTCACTTGATCCTTACAAAAAACCCAAGAGAGAGGCAGTATATTATTAATATTAGTATCCCATCTTAATAGAGAAGAAAAACTTTGTATCCCTCCCAGTTTCTGGCACTGTTCCCTACACTGAGAAGTAACTCAGTTAAATTTCCTCCACTGAATAACAATCAATGAAATTACAATTTTCATAAGGTCCACCCTGAGGCATTGTCAGAGCTGGAAAACTATGGGAAGGGAATTTATTAGGCATAGAACCAATTAATGTTTTGGAGTGTAGCTCGTTAGTGGGTTGATAGACTATCATTTGTCTAGTTGGGAAGTTTCCATTGACCACCTCCATCCTAAAGTGTGCAAGATAGCTTGTGCAACCGAGATTGTACATTTATTAAATACCTAATGAGTACAGGGCACTGTGCTGGCCTTCCCTACCCATCTCCACCCAACTGAAAGTGGTTTTTTTCCCCCTCCTCAAGTTTTCCAAGAGAACTTTATCTTTATCTCTCTTTCAGCTCAATCACCTTTTCTTGCATTTGTACTTAACTGTATATGAGGCCAATCCTGCTTTATAGATAGTTCCTTGAGGGCAAGGACAGTGTCATTTTTTTTTCTCTTTAGCTAAACTTAGAGTTTTGCACATAGTAATAAAAATCATTGAAAAAATAATTCAGAATACTTTGCTAACTGCATGGCCAAAACATATTTCCTTTATTGACTACATGTAATTACTTTGGAGAAACTCTGGTCTAGATGGCAAGAATCTCTCAATATGTAGAACAAAGCAAAGCTTTTGTATAACTTTGGAGAAATAGAATCAAAGGATAGAAGATACAGAACAAGGAGAACAGAATAAAAAGTTTGGGAAATTGATGTATCTATCAAACTCTTCTTGAAATTCACATCTGAACCATTGAGGCATACACACTAAATTCTTCCACACTATTTATTGAAAGATAAAACATTAGAAAATAATAGATTATCAAAAATTATTCAAGAAAGTAGAACAAGTCTTTTATCATTCTCTCTGGAGGATACAAGTTTTCCCCTAGTTTCTGCAGTTTAACAATACCTGATTTAACTATGTTGTTGTTCAGTTGTCTCACTCATGTATGACACCCTGTGATCCCATTTGGGGTTTTCTTGGCAAAGATACTGAAGTGGTTTGTCATTTCCTTCTCCAGCTCATTTTACAGATGAGGAAATTAAGGAAAACAGGGTTAAGTGACTTGCTGAAGGTAACATAGCCAATATGTGTCAGAGGCCAGATTTGAACTCAGGAAGTTAAACCTTTCTGACTCCAGGCCTGGTGCTCTAGCCACTGTACCACCTACCTAGCTGCCCCATCCAACTACAGACCTTTGCAATAATGTTAAACTCTTTAAAGAAGCATAGCACAGTACCTATATTTGGACTGTTTGGACACATTTCATCAGTGTCTTACAATAATTCAAGGCACTGTTATCAACCAATTTGGTCAGAGAATTAGCTGCTCCTTAAAATTTTATTTGGAATATTCTCAGGTCTATGAGTAAAACATGTATTCATTTAAGCTGCACAGGTTTTAGCTTCTTTGTTTGAAGATCATTTGTCATTCTGCTTCTTCTGTAGAGTCAGGATAATATGGCTAGTGAACATGTCATTAGACCTACAAGGCCTTGCAACTTTCATTTTATAGTTTGTTTTATAAAGTAGGTACTTCTGTTGATATTTAGACCAAGTGATGTCAGATACGTGATCAGGGAGAGGAAGGGGGGTGGCTGTGGAGATTGATATTCTTTAAAACCAACCCTCTCCCCAAAAAAGAAGATTTGGATGTGTATCCTTATTGCTCAGAAGATATGGTGAGTAAATTTCTGTTGTTACCCAAGCCTTATCTTCCTCCTTCTGGCTTACAGGTACATGGCAATTATCCACCCCCTCCAGCCTCGACTGTCGGCTACTGCCACCAAAGTGGTCATCTGTGTCATCTGGTCCCTAGCTCTCCTGCTTGCCTTCCCCCAGGGGTACTACTCCACGACAGAAGACATGCCCAACCGCGTGGTGTGCATGATTGAATGGCCAGAGCATCCCAGCAGGGTTTATGAGAAAGTGTAAGTAGCACAGCTTCTGCATGGGAAAGTGCTGGGAAGCATGTTTCTTTCTTGGCTGGCCCTTATTTCTCCTTTTCCTCTGGTCTTCATTTCTTCCATAACCATCATCAAACAGGATTGGTTAAATGCCTGGTACAGTTCTCCACACAGAGTCTGATATAATTCGCTACGCTGACTGTGCCTAAGGCTATCCCTGATCCCTGCCTTCTAGCAATGAATTAAGCTGAACTAAATTTACTTCCTTTCAGTTTTCCCATTTGTAAAATGAGGAAATTAAATTGAATTATCTCATAGGTCCCTCCCAGCTCTCACATTCTTTGGTTTGAGCTTCTCTGTGATTTTATGTATTATTTCTACATGGAATAGGGTTGGACATTACTCTCATCCCTTCAGCGTTCTGATTTTTCCCTCTAAAATGTCAGCAGGGCATACCAAAGAGAGTGCTGGCCTCAAATTTCCCCCAGACAAAAGGTCTAGGTATGAGTCTTGGCTCTGTGGCCTTTATGACCATAGGTCATTTCACTCTTTTAATATCTCAGGTTCATCATCAGTAACATGGAGTTAATAATAGTTGTGCTGACAATCTCTAGGGTCATAAAGGTCAATGACATGATGTATATGAAACTCTATTCACATGCAAATTAATCTTCTCAATATTTTAGATGGATACCAGGCCCAACTCAATATCTATTTGTACGGCCAATTGGCAGTACAAATGGGCGACAACCAGTACAAAAGCTGGTTCCAGAATTACACGGAAAGAGTAGAGCAGGCTGGATTTCTTTCAGGAAATTGAAAAGCTCCTTTAATGGCCCCAAGTTTTTCCCAGCAACAAAAGCATGTGCTTTTAATGCCAGTATTCTATCGGTGTTATATGGTTCGGATACCTTCCTGGAACAGAATAGTCTCTAAATAATGAATATCACACAGAGGGTAGTGGAGAGACAGGTGATGGAGATGAGCAAGTGAAAATATATGAATAATGAAGAACTTTAAAGAAAAATAAGTAAAAGATCTTCAGAGAAATTTATGAAAGAGAAGATGGGTCAGTCACATAGAGAGGGTGAAGGATTATAAATGAAAAACCTAAATACTCAACTAATATCCTTGTGATGTTTAGATAAATAAGGCAGTTTTTCTGTCTCAGATTTATGAGCAGATTTAGACAAGATTCTTATAGAATAGGCACTCATAGATGGTTTGAAATCGATGTTTTGAGGGCAGGGTTAACACCAAGATCAATGTCATTTATTTAGTTCTTATTATGTGTCAGGTACTGTATTAAGTGACAGGAATACTAATTGAGGCAAAAAGACAATCCTGTCCTGACCTTAAGGAGCTTAAATTCTAATAGAGAAGATAGCATGCAAAAATGAAGCTAAAGGGATGAAGGAGAAGGTATCCAACCACCAATATGACAGAGAAGTCTGGAATGCAGTCTACTTAAAAATGAAGAGATGGCTGTCCTGGGCACCCAGCAGTGCATAGAAACTCTGGGAGAAGGTACCCAATCAGAAGGAGGGGAAGCAGGGATTGTAGATAATCTCAAGGGTGAATTCCAGAGTTTAAGTGATCTTCTAGGGGAAATCATGTGATTTTTTTCTAGAAAGAACTTTAGTAATCATCTGGTTCATTTCTTTATAGATAAGGCTATTAAGGTTCCTAGATATTAAAGTTGCCCAAAATCATACAGCAGCAGAACAGGGAGGCAAATCTGAGTCTAAATCAAAATCCCATTCTCTTTCCTCCACTCCACACTACTTCACCATAAGAGACAGTCCCTTGAGCTGTTTTTGAATATCAAGACACACATATTTGAGGTAGCATGGAGGAGTGGATACAATATTGGACCTGGAGTCAGGAAGACCTGGCTTCCAAATCCCACTCACATTCTTACCAGTTGTGTGATCATGAACAACTAACTTCAGCTATCTGCGCCTCAGTTTCTCCCTCTGTAAAAGAGGGGATAATGATAGCACCTACCTCATCAACTAGGAGGATTGAATGAAATAATATATGTAAAGCACTTTGCAAACCTAAAGAACTTTTATGAATATAATACAACTAAAATAACAATTCAAAGGAAATAATTCACATATAGAAGACTGAGTAATACAGATAAGAACCAGAACCAATAGAAGCCTGAACTACTTACTAAACCTGACTGGCTAGAATAGTAGGACCCAGATCAAGTGTACTTCTAAGTCATTACAATAGAGGTCCCAAAGTCGTCTTGATTCACAAAAAGAGGATTTAATGGGATCATTAAGAAATTACTTATGAGTTTTTCTGTTAAATTCAACTCAGACCAACTAGGCAGCTCTCTTTTTTCAAAATATGCTGATAGCTACAAGGTCCAAGCAGGCAGTGTTTGGTTTACACCATATAACCAAAGGGATTGAAGCAGATGATCACAGAGGTGCCTGCCAGTTCAGAATCTATGATCCTAGACATTGGTTAGGGCTGATCATGGACTTTTGAGCTTCAGAAAAGAGGCACTAATTGGTTCTTGAAAATGTTTTATCATACTTTCCCACCACTCCATTGTGACAATTAAAAAGGTTCAAGAGACATAGTTTCTGGGTAATTTAATCATTTTATTAATAAGGGCAGCACATTATTAACAAAAAGGATGGTCATTTGACCTCTCTCTTAGACCAAAGATCTGGTGGTGATAAGTAGGCTCACAGTTCATATACCCTTCAAAGAGTAGGAGTTCCTGAGAGATGGCAGTCTACTCTGATCAAATAACAAAATGGAAGGTGAACTACATTAAAATGAACATTTCAGAGGGACATCATGCCATCCTTGGGCAGAGAAACTATCTCTTTACCAGACCACCCACAGATTTGGGCTATCAGTTCAAAGAATGTATATACCCCACCTAAACCTGAGCAGAGCATAGTAGCCTCCACCTGGATGGGGTCTTGAACAAGTTAGTCCAGTCTCCTTATCAGCAATGTCCCTCAAGAGACTGAACTTTTAAAATCAGGACTTTGGAAGAAGGGGAGAGCTCAGAATCTCTCTAAATTATTGGCTGTTAATAATAATTTCTCATCATTAATGTATGGTGGGAATCTATCTTCTTGTAATCATAGGCTTTAGAACTAGAAGGAAAGTGAAAGGTTATCTAGTTTAGTCACCTCATTTTATAGGTTCTACTTTAATACCTTGCTGATCAGAGAAAATTATTAATAACCACATTTCCTTCTTAGAATACATTATACAGACATAGAAATACACAGAGATGATATGGCCAGAGATAGACATAGATGATATAAACAGACAAATAAACACAGGTCTAGATAGATATAGAGACATAGATATGGATGATGTGTATAATAAACAGAGATAGAAAAGACTCTATGTGTGTATGTTTAAGATATAATGGAAGATAACATGGCATAGACCATAGAAATAGAAATATGGCCGCTAATTCATACGTAAGTATTCCTGCAGCCACATAATGACTTGGAAAGTGACATTAACATTACCCATATTCTATTTCATTTTTATTTATTTTATTCAGTATTTCCAAATGACATTTTAATCCGGTTTGAGTTGCACTCAGGAGAGTTGCCTGCCTCGTGTGAGTGTTTGACTTCTCTAGCATACAGGATAGAGGATTGACTTTGGAGTGAGAAATATCTGGGTTGAGGCCTTGCCTTTGCCACATACTAAATGTGTGACCATGGACACATCCTCAGCGCCCCTGGCAAATCTTTAAGACTGTAAGCTGCAAAGAAGTTTCTGACCTATATCCACAGGATTATTTCCCTTAACCGGTAAAATAAATAAATAAAAGGGGGAGAGGGGAAATGGGTGGTACCAAAAGTACAAACTTACATTTCTATGGTTCTTTAATATATATAAAGCATTTTCCTCACAACCGCAGTGTTAGGTAGATGGTAATATAAGTCTTATTATCCACATTGTCCAGAAGGAAAAGCAAGTTCAGAGAGGTACAGACTTGTCTGCGAACACACAGCTAGTGTCCAAGGCAAGATTGGAACTCAGGCCTCTGGACTCCAAATTCTAAACCTCTTCTGCTACATCACACTACATAAATAAATCTGTTAAAAACCAAGTGAGCAAATGCTGAGGCTAAGGAATGCCCCTGAGGCAAGAGGAGTGTTCTCAGATGAGACCAGCAGTTAGAAACCAGGGGCTGACTTTCCAACCTGATGTGCGAATGAAAACCTGATTTCTTTTGTTATGTATTAAATCTCTTTTTTTTTGCTATGAACTTAGTCATCATCATCATCAACCACACACACACACACACACACACACACACACACACACACACACACACACACCAGGAGATTTTTTGTTATTGTTCTTCTGAAAATTGAAATGCTAGCTTTCCAAACTCCTCTAGACTACCAGTCTCACAAAAAGAGCATATTTGCCCTTTCAGGATAAGTGGTTTATTCAGATGGTGGCAATTGATGTTCTCCTTGTTGCTGCCCGCTCTCGTGTCATCACTATAACTGATTCAAAGCAATCGATGCAGGAGAGAAAGGCCCTGGGAGCATCTGTACCTAACAGTGCTGCTAAGAGAACAGATCCTTCCATGCAACATAGACAGTGCCCGACAAAACCTGCCACTCAGCCGTGCGCTCCATTACCAAACCTGCAGTGGCTTTTGTAGGCAGAAGAAAACCAAGGGAGTGTGATCAATGAAGTGTGATGAATGTGGGAAAAAGAAAAGGCAACATATGGGAATCATTCCTTCAGTCCCAAATCCACCTCCCCTCCCCCAAGTCCCAAAGGTTGGCACATTGGCTTGCTGAATATGTTCAAAGCCTTGTTGAGAGCATGCGCTTAATGCTTATTGAATGGATACGTATTTATGTGGTAGTGGCATAGGATTAGGTGTGTGCTGGAGCCAATCCAAACCAGCTCATGAAGGCTGATAGTTAAATTTTCATTGTGAATAACAAGTTGTACATAACACATTTGCAATTTCATGTGCAATCATCTTTTTTATTATACTATATTAGGGAAATGTTTGCTTTGTTCCAAAAATTAAAAATAAAATTAAAATTAAAGAAATTTCATTGCAAGCATTTCAAATACTACACGTCAGAGCTTGATTTATTATTTTGTTTATTGTTATGTTTAAGAAAATAATTGAGAAAATGTTAATAATGAAGATGATTTATCATAAAGATATTTCTCTCCTACCCTGTCCTTCCCACAGAGCTAGTTGTTAAACATTTATCAGAACATCCCCTGTGTGGCATTGTGGGATTTTAAAGCTAGAGGGGGCCTTAGAATAAAATTTCATTTTAAGGTTTGCAAAGCACTATACATGTTTTATTTGAGCCTCTTTCATCTGAGCCTCATAAAACCCCTGTGAGATAGATGCTATTATGATCCTTATTTTCCAGATTAAGAAATCTGGGCTGAGAGAGATGCATTTCCCAGAGTCACATGGCTAGTCAGTGTCTGAGGCTGGATTTGAACTCAAATCTTCCTGACTCCAAGTCCAGCAGTGCCCTGATTTGTGTTGACACAGCCCTATAACATGGGTACACACAAGAACCAATGAGGAATTCCTGGTCATGACTATGTTTTAGCTAGAGGGTAGTTAGATTGTGTATCCTACTGGAAAGGGCTAGAGTTCATGCTCAATTTTCTGGGAAGTACCCCAGTCCAGCAGATTGAAGGATACTCCTGATTTCACCTAAATATAAGGAAAAGAGAAAATTAACACTTTATAGATAGAAAGACCAAGTTTGGCCCTAAAAAGTGATGAAAAAAATGCACCTCCCTTATCTTAGAGGGGAATGCACCTCCCGAATCTTAGAGGAGAAGGCATCAGGAACTGGGAAGAGCCATAAAGATCTTCTACAAATGGTGAGATCTGTAAAGAAGTCAGATAGAGGCAAGGAGGGAGTGCATTACAGGCATGGGAGACTGACAGTGCTAAGGAATGGAGATGGGAGATGGTGTGTCACTTGTGAAGGAATAGCAAAGAGGTCAATAAGAGTGGATCATAGAGTACGTGGAGGGGAGTCAAGTATAAAAAATGGTCATGGAAAGGGTCAGCTTATGCATAGAGTTCTAAAACAAAAGACTTAATAGAAAATAGTTCTACTGGGATTTCTTGAGTGAAATGGAGGGTGATGTGGTCAGACTTAACGCTTAAGAAAATCATTTTGACAGTTCTGTGGAGGATGGATTGGACTGAGGAGAGATTTAAAGCAAAGAGACCACTTAGATGGTTCCTGCAACAGTCCAGACAAAGGAAGATAGGGGTGTGGCTATGGAATCAGAGAGAAAGGGACATATATGAGAGATGTTATAAAGATAGAAGTAGCTAAATTTGTCAACTGATTAGAGAGATAGGGTAAATAAGAGTGAGGAGTTGAGGATAACATGGAGGTTTTGAGAACCCAAGTCTGAGAACATGGTGCTATCCTCAACATTAAGGGGAAAATCTGAAAGATGAATGGATTTGGGAGTAACTAGAATGAGTTCTGTTTTGAACATGTTGATTTTTAAGTCAACCTATGAGATATCCAGTTCAAAATGTCAAATATGCTGTTCATGATGTAGTATTCCAGCTCTGAAGAGAAGCTGAATATATAGAACTGGGAAGTATCTAAATAAAGATGATAACTGAGCTCACTGGGACCTGAGTTGATCATCAAGAGAGCTATTACATAGAGAAAAGGGGGAAATTCAGGACAGAGCCTTGGTTGGGGGAGTACTCACAATTAATGTGCATGATGGTCAGCAACAGAGACCAAAAAGGAGTTGTCAGACAGAATAGGGAGAACCAAGAGAGCAGTGTCATGAAAACTCAGAGAGGAAAGTATGTCTGGAAGAGAAAGTTATCAACAATGTCAAATGCTATAAAGAGGTCAAGAAGTATGAGGAATGAGAGAAGACAATTAAATTTGTTGATTTAAAAACTATTGATTATTTTGGAGAACAGTTTCAGTTAAATGGTAATGTCAGAAGTCAGATTGTAGTGAGAGGTGAGGAACTGGAAACAGTATAGATGACTTTTTCAGGTTTATCTGAAAAGGGGGGGAGAGATATAAGATGATAGAGATAAACAAATTTAAGTGAGGGTCATTTTTTAAGGATGAGGGAGACATAAGCATGTTTTTAGTTGTCTGGAAAGGTGTTAAGAAATAGAGAAAATTTGAAAATTGGAGACAAATGTGGGACAATATGCTGAAGACTGAAAGGGATGTGATCAGGACTATATGCTGAGTAGAAGGGTTGGCTGTGACAAGAAGAAAAACCAACTCTTCAACAGTGAAGGGACTGAATAAAGAAATTGGCAGGACAGTGATTTCAGCAGGATGTGAGATGAGAAGGTGAAAAAATGGAGTTTTTAGCAAATGGCATAAATAATTTCAGGAAAGTATAAAGCAAGCTCCTCAGCTAAGAGGGTAGGGGGGAGCCAAGTTGTACTGTGAAAGACTTGAAAAGAGATTAAAAGATTTAGAATAACCACTGGGATGAATGGAATAGAGGATGAATAGGAAAGAACAGAAGACTTGCCTTGCTGCAGTGAAAGCCCAGCTAAGATTAGGTAACAAAATTGTAGTGGACCCAGTCAACATGGTTTCTTGATTTTCTCCAGCTCTGTTTGGCAGTACACAAATAAGAGAAAAGGCAACAGGGTGGGAAAAATCTAAAGCTGGTGTTTAGGTAGGTATGATCAATGATAGGACAAGGATATTTGAGAGTAAAGAATAGTCTAAAGTTGAAATGGTTCACCAAAGGGTTGAGATTGGGAGGTGAGGAAGGTGTAGCCTGTGCATAAGTGGTACTGAGGGATTAGAGGACACGGTGATGATAAAGAACATAGGTAGAGGTCATAGAGAATAGGGAAAGGTGGAATGATAAAACATTTTGATTAAATAAGAGGATTTCAGATTTTTAGTGAACATAGAAGTGGAATACTTATGGGTAATGTCAAATTAAGCACATAACTATCCCTATGTTTTTCTGAGGTGGAGCTAAGGATTGTCATGGAATTTGAGAAGATTGAAGAAGACAAGGTATTCAGAAGAATATTGATATGTATGCTAAAGTGCACTAGAATAAGGAAAGGAATTAGGGTAGAGAGAGAAATGAGAGCAAGACACTGAATTCATTAAGGAAGAAAAAAGAATGTTGTTGGGGGGGGGGGGCTTAGGAAGGGGTAGGGATCAGTAGATAATGGTCACCATAATCTGGATTAGGTGATAAATTAGGTGATAAAATTAGGTGATATTTGGATAACATAAATTTCAAAGGAGGAGAGGCTGTTGAATCATGCCAGAGGAAGAGTATGGATGTGGCAATGAGGAGCAAAGAGTATTCTGACTGTCCAAAATGCCCAATGAGCACAAAGAATGAGATAAAGTCTAGCCACTATTAGAAAGGGTACCTAGGGAAGAAGTGTCATCAGGAGAGAGCCAGAAGAAGGAAAATGTGAGGCAGAAAGTGACACAAAATGAAGGAGTTTGTTAATTACGGAGCAGGCTTCCCAGAGGGCACAGTGGAAGGTGTGGAGAGAACTTGTTTGGGTGGGGAGGTAGGATTAAGGCAGTTTAGAATGAGAGAGCAATCTACTGGGTTTGAGGAAAATATTTTAGTAGCTAGTGGTTCAGTATCATTGGGATGAGGAAAGTATAAGGGGTTGAAGTCCTTGAAGAATGAGTCCTGGCAGAAAGTCAGTGGATGGAGGGAGGTGTGTGTTGAGGTAGGCAGGTGATTAGATTATTCAAGGTTGTCCCTCAAGCCCCAAACTTTTTATATACAAATGTTGTATCCTGTGAAGCCTTGAGAGATCAACCTTACAGAAGGCAAGAGTAGGAGGAAATATGGCCCAGGGAGTCTGGGAGCTAGGTCAGAAAGTAGGAAGTTGTGTGTCCCAGCCCCTCAGCCCCCAACCCATCCTCTCAAAACACAACCAAAAAACAAAAGAGTTTTCAAGGAGGAGAGGAGACAGCAGTGTGAAATTCTTCAGTGAGGGAAATGTCATAAAACTGTCTAAAAAGAAAACCCTCTGTTCTGAAAACAACATTGATTTTAATTATACTTAATTTTACAAATGAATATGTGCTGTGTAGCATTCTAGCAAGGTTGATATGTCTGTCAGAAGTGTATGCAAATGACAGGCTACTCTAGATATGAGAATTCAGAGAATAAGTGCTCCAGAGCCAGACAAGCTAAGAACAAGTCTTTCTCCAGTCTCCTGCTTAAGTCTACCCAATTCCAGGAGTCCCTCCAGCAATGAAGATAATAGGGACACTGACTGAAAAACCAAAAGTATGAATGTTGCAAGAGAAGGCCAAACAACTCCCCCACCCCAACACACACACCCTCACCCACACACATATACGGCTTTATTTTCACACTGTAAAATGATAAAAACTTTGCTAATGTGACTTCTCCAGATGCTTATCCTTCTATTCCATCTGCCTCCTCCATTTCCTTTAACTGGAATGGTCTTTATCTTTTATAGAATTTTGTACTGGGGATTAGTAGGAGCCCTGACCCTGGTTTCTTCCTACTTTTACTAATGGAGAAAATCTGACTAAGAGCTCTAAGCCTAGAGCTTTCAACAGACAAAGCTTCCTGGTCCCATAGGGTTGACCCACCTTATAATTCCTGGTATTTGCAGAATGTGAGATTATGAAGAAGTCATTAGGAAATGGAAAAGGGAATTTTTTTAAAAATTTCACATATATAGAAAGAAATTGAAGATGAATACATGGTAGTTAGAGAAGGGAGGACCAAACTCTTTTCAAAATTGACTCTTTGGGCAAAATGGCAATATGAGGGAAGGCCTTATCACATTCCCTTCCCTTCCCTTCTCCTTTCTTTCTTTCCTGGATATCCCCCAAACTCTGAGGCACTGGAAGCTCTTTATGCTGTCTGAATCTCAGGTCAGGTTTCTATTCTCACTCTTTCCATCAATTTATTCACAATGAGAAATACTGAGAAGTGAATACTTTACCTCCTCAGGGAATTTGTATTTTATAAGAGCATGCCTGGAGCAAAACTGCTTGACCCAAAGTAATTTATCCATAATAGTAGAATTTCAATTACTACCAGGGAGATGACCTTGTATTCAAGGTTTATCTTTTTGCCCACCCAAAACCAATTCCACAACGAACACATATAGCAAAGAGAAAAAAACTCATTCAAATCAAAAACAAAACAGAAATCAAGAGGATGTATATGTAGGAAAATATATACTAGACAATACAGAGTAAAGGAACTCTTCCATTGGAAGAGGGGTAACTTCAGCTCCACCAAGAGAGAGTCACAGATTTCACTCAAAGGGGAAATTCCCTGAAGTCTCTAGGATAGTAAGCTGGGGATAAGTCCATGGGGGAGACTGCCCACTTCTCTCATGTCCACTTCTTCCTAGAGTCTTATTCTCCCTTCAGAAACCTGAAGTGGTGTTGGCATCATCCATCTTCTCTCTCAAAGCTGGAAGCTAGAAGTGCCCAAAGCTACTGCAGAGCCCAAAGGAGACCCAAGAGAATGAACAAAGTTCAAAGAGCTTGAAGAGAGATGGGGAAACAGAGGAGACTCTCTCCAACTCATCTCTGCCCCTCGTGCAGGTGTGGAGCATTGATCTGGAAAGGATGCCATAATAATGGACTTTGAGACTTATATTCACATATAAATATGTATACTTCCTAATGTAATGTGTAATGTGTCATCTTGGTCAAGTTACTTAACCTTGTTTGCCTCAGTTTCCTCATCTGTAAAATGAACTAGAGAAGGAAATGGCAAAACACTACAGTATCTTTGCCAAGAAAACTCCAAATGGCGTCATGAAGAATTGAACAGAACTGAAAATGACTGAACAACAAATAAAATCTTATTCAACCCTCATAATGACCCTATGAGGAAGGTACTCATTTTACTGATGAGGAAATTGAATCTGAGAGAGGTTAAATGACTGGGCCAGGGTCAAACAACTAATATCTGATGTGTAACTTGAACTCAGGTCTTCCTGACTCCCAGGCAAAAGCTCTCTCCATCCACTATTCAACCTATCTCTGATCTGAAGTCCAGGTATACCAGGTCAACAGCATTTTCCTGATCTACCAGTACAAGAACATTGTCCAAAAACAGGGGGAGAGTGGGAGGGGGGTGGAATTTTCCTCTGCTGAACAGCGTGAAGAGAGGAACATTCTCAAATGTAGGTCAGTGCCTATGATCCCATTCCCTAAAGGAAGTTTAAATGATGATTTTTAATAGCACTGCATTTATAGTTCCAACAGATTGGGATGGATTCACAGATCTCCTTCTTCAGCTGTTTTCTTGGGGTTCTATGGTTGTCCACTCCATAAGTGTTGTTTTATCTCCTTTAGATTTCCCTTCATACTGTTTAAAGTGTAGAGAATAGACGCTTTCTATTTTCATTGATTGAACATGGGCATGGCACTATTCTGATGAACATCTTACTCCTTGTTGTGATTTTGTTTGTCTTTGAGACTGAGTTTCTCATAATCAGCTAGGGTTATGTTCCAAACTAGAGAACCCATAGCCTAGTTTATGGAAAGTTTCTCCAGTTCAGTCAAGCCACACTCCCAAATAGAATTCCCTTTATTCAGGCTTTGTCTTCATCCATGGCCTTCCTACTTAGTCACCTGAATTTAATAAGTCAAAAAATGTCATGTCAGTAAGAAGTTATCTAATGTAACCCCTCCCTCCCTGCACAGAGTCACAGAATTTGGAGGGACTTCACAGGCCATTCAGTGAAATCTATAGACAAGCAAAAGCCCTCTATGATAAAAAACAAAGATGATGAAAATAGTTAACACGTATAGAACTTCAAGTCTTGCAAAGCACTTTAAACATATCACAGAGTCCTCACAACAATCCTGTTAGGGAGGTATTATTATTATCCTCATTTTATAGATGAGGAAACTGAGCATGAGAAAAGTAAAGTGATTTGACCACACAACTAGTAAATGTCTAAGGAAGAGTTCAAACCTGGATCTTCCTGATTCCAAATCTACTATTGCCACGAAACCCTAACCCTTAGCGGCTACCCAGAGTCTCATCTGACCCACAAACCTTCCTCCAAAAACTAAGCCCCAAAGCAAAACCTCCCCTCAGAGTATATATGTATATTCTTTTTAGTCCTGAGGGCATGACCCCTCACGACCCAGTGCCTCATTAGCAAATCAGCAAAAGGTGTGGACCTTCATATAAAACAACACTCCCCTAATCAAGCTTCCCTCAATAGCCCCAATAGGCCCTTCAGTGGGTGGGGAGGATTTTTAACTCCCATTAGAGACATTAATCTATCCTGTTTTTCCTACCTGTCTCACCTCTGCTTTGCTTCCCTTCCTGGATCATCAACCTACTAATGTTATGTGTCCCCCAGGACACCGTACTGGACCCTCTTCTCTATATAAACTCTTTTACTTAGTGATTTCATCAGCTCCAGTGAATTCAATTATTATCTGTAGGCTGATGAGTCTCAGATCTACTTATCCGGTCCAAACCTCCAGACTCAAATTCCAACTGTCTATTAGATATCTCAGACTGGGTGCTTCATAGATATCTTAAATATATGTCCAAAAATGAATTCATTATCTTTCTGTCCAGACTTTCCCTTCTCCAGAACTCCCCTTCTACTATGAAGGCCACTACCATCTTTTCAGTTACCTGAGCTCACAAAATAGGTGTCATCTTTGACTCTTCCTTCTCTACCTCCCCCACCCCAATCTAATTTATTGCCAGGTTTTGTTGATTTTTACCTTCATAATATCTTTCATATATGCCTCCTTCTTTTCTCAGACACTGTCACTCCCTGGTATAAGACCTGGTCACCTCCCACCTAGACTATTGCAATAACCTATCTGCTAGACTGTCTGCTCTAAGTTTCTTCCTACTCCAATTTGTCTTCCATTCTGCTATTAAGTTGATCTTCCTAAAGCCAAAGTCTGACCATATCACATTCAGTAAACTCCAGTGGCTCCCTTTGATCTCCCAAGATCAAAATTAAGAGCCCCTAGTATTCAAAGCTCTTCATAACCTGGCCCCTCCTACCTTTTCCAGTCTTCTCACACTTAACACAGTGCACTCTGAGACCCAGTGAAACTGACCTCCTTGCTGTTCCTGGAACAAGATATTCCATCTTGTAACTCAAGGCATCTTCCCAGACTGAAACTCATCACTGAAATTCTCTCTTTCCTCACATACCTCCTGGCTTCCCCAAATTCCTTCAAATCCCAGATGAAATCCCACCTTCTACAAGAAACCTTTCCCAATCCCTCTTAATTCTGGTGCCTTCCCTTTGGTTAATTATCTCCAATTTATCCAGTACATATCTTGTAAGCACATTGTTTGGTTGTTATCTCTCAATTATATTGTAAGCTACCTGGGGGCAGGAAATGTCTTTTGCTATTTCTTTGTATCCCCAGCATTTGTTGTGTTCCTCCTTTGTTTTGGAAGAGGACCATGACATCAGAGAAATGATGACATGACTTGAGCTTGACTTTGTTTTGAGTGAGGGAGGGCTGTGCAGGTCACCAGCCTCACTTTCTCCTCCTGAGCCATCTGGATCCACTGACCAGATATTCGTCAGGATGACTGGAGATGACCCAGGATGCCCCCCAGAATTTAGCATTATACCTTACACATACTTTTGTTGTTGTTCAGTCATTTTCAGTCCTGCACAACTCTTCATGACTACATTTTGGGGTTTTCTTGGCAAAGATACTGGAGTGGTTTGCCATTCCCTTCTCCAGCTCATTTTACAGATAAAGAAACTGAGGCAAACAAGGTTAAGTGACTTGTCCAAGGTCATACAACTAGTAACTGTCTGAACTCAGGAAGATGAATCTTCCCTACTCTAGGCCTGGCACTCTATTCACTGTACCACCTAACTGCACCCTTCCCCCCACCTTCAGTGCATACTAGGAACTTAACAAATGTTTGCTGACTGAGTGGATTCTCCAGTTGTAAGTTTTCCTTGATGGTCTCTTTTAAACTTTTTCATTTGTAAGTTATCATTGTTTATATTCTACTTACAGTTATCATCCACCTTTGCATTGCACTTTAGGTCACCTGCAATCTGATTCTTTCTAAAACAAAATTCCCTTAGAGTGTAAGTTTTTTGTAGGTAGGGATCATTTAATTTTTTTTTTATCTTTGTATCACTAGTACCTAGCATAGTGCTTGAGGGGGGAAAATGTGTTTAATAAGTGTTTGTGGAGTGAATGAATCATACTCCTTGATTAATAGCCATATTGAATCACTGTGGTGTTAAAGAGATGGGTTCTTGTGGTACGGTACATCATGAAATCTTTGGTGTATCTGACATAGCTAGGACTTTAAGGATCACAGGTTTATAGATTTAGAGTCGAAAGGAGTCTCAGACACGATCTAGTCCAAGACCTTTATTTTACTGATGAGAAAACAGATTGCAAGAAGCGTTCAGTGCCTTGACCAAGGTAACCCAGAGAGCAGGGGACAAAGGCAAGATTTGAAAGTAGTTTCTCTGACTCTAAGTCCATCTCTCTTTCTGCTGTATCACGCTGCCTCTCATTTGCAAAGCACTTTAGATACATTATCTCATTTAAGCCTCATACCAACTTCACAAAGTAAGCACTGCAGATATGATTATTTTCTATGTTACAGATGAAGAAACTGCTCCACTACCACTGACAAACTGTAGGCAAGTGTCTAGGGGAATCCAGATGGATGAATGTCCCTAAAAGTCACCATTAATCCAGACTGTAGATAGTTACTGAGGTTCCTTCTAGCCAGAGTTGTAACTAGTGTAAGGTGAATTGGGGGATGGGTTGGGTCTCCCCTGGTTACCACTGAGTCCAAGTTACATCCTTATGTTAGGACCTTTAGTTACTTTTGCTTGTTGCCTAAACTCTGGGCATTTGTATACAGACCATAGGTTTTATAGCTGGCTCCCGCACTTCTGATGTCTCAACTGCTATTTGTTTTCTATCACTGAATCCACTATGGCATTTAATTTGGTTGATTTCCTTAGTTTTTTTTTTTTTTTCCTCTCCCCATCCTTTTTCTTTTAAAGGCATTTGGATTAGGTTTGCAAGACATGAGAAAAATATACACTTCTCAGCATCTCTTAGATTCACTCCAGCCTTTACCAAGAAGGAGTCTATCATCCCTATATTTCAAGCAGTGGTCCAGAAATCCAAATCTAATTCTCAGACACTATCTCCTTGACCAGATGTTCACTTCTCAAATTGAATTTTCTCTTATGTGTCCCTTGACTTCAATGGGAAGTGATGAGAAAAACATTATTGATCTGTGCTCCTATTGCATACGGTCCATAAACATTTTTAAAAATATTTTTATATTTGATGATTTTAATAACTATATTTGAACATGCTTAATTTCTATTTCTATTTATTTCATACATTTACAAATATTATTCTGAGCAGAAGTCCAGAGGCTTTACCAGACTGCCAAAAGGGTCCATAACATTGAAAAACAACAACATTAAGAGATCCTGCATCATAATGTTTAACTCTCTTCCCAAAGACATTCTAATCTTTGGCCACATTTCCTAGGTGCTTTTGGGCAATATCGTTTTTATTCACATGAACCAGAAGTGAGTACTAGTCATCTGTTTTGACAAAATTTGGGAAATTCTCTGTTATATCTTAGATACATGCCTCCTTCCTAAAAAAAGATCTCACTATTATTATAATTATTAGGTCAACAAAGAGTTGCCTTGGGACACCTAAGCAGGAAGTCACCCACCCCTACTTTTCTATTCTTTCTCGAAACCTGAATGGGTGATTCCTCTTCTGAGAGTTTCTGTGGCTCCATGTTATCAATTCTAAAAGGACAGGCAGCTGCTTCCGTCTTAAATTCAGCTCTCTCCTCTTCAGGAAGAATCTTCAATTTGCTTTTAGCTCCAAGTATACAATTGTCCTTTTTTATACTCTTCTGTGTAATATCTTTTACTTGCAAATTTCTTGACAAGGGTCAAATTTCCCTTCTGCCTCTTCAGATCCTCTCTTTTCTCCCACTGAAGTCCCTTGCCATTACATTTAGGAACACATCATTTATTGTCCCTGATAACCTGGATTGTGGAAAGGTGTTTCTTGTATCCTGTTACCTTTTTTTCTAGGAAAAATTCCAGTCTACACTTAAAACATAGAAAGGAATCACTTCCCTGTGACAGAAATACAAATATCACACACTAGATGCAAGTCAAATACAAGAAAATTCATTCTGTTCTACATACAGACTGATTGGGATCCTTTTTTTAACTGCTTATGGGCATAGCACTATGGTATTATCCCGACTTCACAGATGAGAAAACTGAGACTCGGAGATCTTAATGGACTTACTTGCCCATGGTCACACAACTAATAACTGTTAGAAGGGGGATTTGAATCTAGGTCTTCCTAAGTATGAGTCCAATACTCCATTCCCTACACTATGCTGTTTCTCTACGTGAAAATGCTATAAGGTAAGGAAGGAGTCCTGTGATTCTAGTCTGTGATCAGTATGATCTTTAATGTAGATGCTGGGACAGCATCACTTTCTCTGTCTCCAGTGGTGGCATTGTAACCTTTCCTTCACATAGAAGTGATGCATCAGGGCTTTGGTCTTATAGGTGGTTCAAACCTAGCAAGGGCCACTCATGGGCTTGTTCCTGTAAGTTCCTACATTCTATCAGCTCCAAAGTCAAGTCAAAATAGTAGCTTCTAACTGCAACAAGCTGGCCCAGACAATAGGCAGGAGTCAACAATGATAACATGAAAAGGAAACAAATGTTATCAGTAAGTCATGGAATGTTGAGGGCTAGGTTTAAGGAACTGACTAGAAGGTAGAACTAGTAGAAATCACTGGAAGTTACTGGGATATAAATTTAGGATTGATGCAAGGAAAACTTAGACAATTAGAAGCACCTAAAAGTGGGCTGGGCCTCTTGGGAAGTACTAGTCTCCCTTTTACTAGAAGTCTTCAGGAAGAGGCTAGGTAACTACTTTACAAATGTTGTGGAGGGAATTTTGTACATGCATTGCACTAGGTGGCCTGTGAGGTTTCTGCCAACATTGAGATTCTGTGATTCCAAATCAGTGAGTGTATGATTTCAAATTGTTGGCTTTCATTTAAAAAATGATGATGTGTCCCTAGATTCCCTAGATAAATAATAGTACTTTTTTTTAGCTCATGTTCTGTGGGCTTACAAGTGGGACTTTTTTGCACACTATTTGCCTAGTCTTTGAATATACAGGATCACCTCCATTACATTATAAATACTCCATGATACCTCTATGAATTATAATTCACATTTCTAAGGCACTTTTAAGGTTTTCAGAGCTTTGAATCTAAGATTCACAACTACATGTAAGGTTGTCATCCATGTCTCCATTTCATGGATAAGTATTTGGAGAATCTGTGTAACTTGCCCACAGTCACCATGTTAGTAAATATCCAAGGTGGGATTGCTCCAGGACTTTTTCCATCATGCCACATTGTCTCAGGTGAAGCATTTGACTAGGGATTTGGGAGCAGGATGAACTATATTTTTTATTAAATGACCTTGTCTCAAATGTAGTCCTCCCACAATGCCCACCATGTAAGAGAGGAAAAAAGTTAAGGTTGTGCCTCTTCATGTTGTTGGCTATTTACTGCCCTTTGTGCTTTTTTAAATTTCATTTCTTCAAGACTGCCTTCAATATGCATTGTATATTATTGTTTATCTGTTATCTTCTCCATTAGAATGTGGATTTCTTACAGGAAGGGACTGTCTTTCTACATTTTTTTTGTCTCCCTAGTCTTTAACATAATGCATCATGCATAGAACAAGTTTAAGAAATGCTTGTTGACTGACTGTAATCTGATTTAACTTCAAAATACATATCTGAGGGTTGGGAATCTACAGCGTAAATTATCACTGACCTAACCTTCTAGGATGTTCCTGAGTCCCTCAACCCCTTAGAAAAGTACTTGCTTATGATCAATGGAGTGAATTTACAAAGAGATTTGTTAAGGTTCAGGGTCCCTATTACTTTGAATAGCCCTTTAATACTATAGGAGATACCCAGCTGGTGATCACATCTTGCTTCTTGTAAGAAAGTTGAGTTTTCTTTCCAACTCACCATTGCAAAGAAACCATTGTGAGGAAAAGTGATATTTTAACTGAAGAAAAGTTCAACTGTGAAAGACAGCTTCCTTTTATTTAGAGAGGCATGCTCTGAAACCCATTGTTGATTCTTTAAACCAATTTGCCACGTTTCCCCATTCCTTATAATTTTAAACATCAGAGACACCCCAATTCCAGGTGGCTGATTGTTTTCACACTATTGGAGTGGGTGTCCTGTCATACCAATGCTAAGCAAGTGTGAAAAGATGTAATTCTGCAACCACATTGAGCCAATAAAGTAGCATTTTATTTTTAGAGATGAACAAGGCAGCATTTAGAGGAATAGTAAAGACCTGAGGTGGGGAAGACAAAGGAATTGACCACTCCTCCAGACTCTGGCCCAGTCTCCTTCCATTTGGGAACAGCAATAAAAACCAAGAAGGGGTACAGGAAAGGAGTAGAAAGATCAAAGTATGGTCAATTTGGAGCTGGAAGACCATGGAAACTTAGGGACCACAGAATCTAACACTATCATTTTGTAGATGAGAAAACTGAAGTGCTGAGATGTTAAGTGATTTGCCCATGGTTATGCAGTAAGTAAATATCCGAGGCAGGAGTTAAATCCAGGTTCTACTCACTCCAAGTTCTGCACTGTAGCCACTGGGTCATGCTGTCTTGAGCCCTTCTGGCAGCAAAACTTTAGGGGGTTGTCAAACCCTGAAAATAAATGACCAAAGAGCCACAGAGGGTTATTGCACCAACTGTCAAATCTGACCAAAGAGCCACAGAGGTTACAACAAAAGCTTTATACCAACTGTTAACTCTGAACTCTAAGCCCAAAGAGCTGACAAAGGTTATAAGCAAAAAGCCTTCCTTATTCCACTGAAGGAGGGATCCTAGACACACATGCCTTTGGATTTGTAGTTGTGGCTAGACAAAGAACTAAGCAGTGAGGTGTAACCGTAATACCAGTGAGGCGTAACATCAACCAGGCAAGTTTGCCTAATGAGAAAAAGTCTATTCATAAGAGGGTTTCACTAGCAGAATGCGGCTCCAAGCTTGTCCAAGCTTAGGGACTACACAGGGTTGGTTTGACTCAGTTCTGTGATTTAGCTGCAGCAGAGTCCATTCAGAAGGTGAGCACAAAGGACTGTTATCACACCAAGCTAAGGGCATGGTTTGCTTGCTGGACCTTAGCTCTGGAAAACCTAATCTCCTAATCATAAAAAGAGAAGAATAAAAAGAAAGGGGTGGTCTTGGCATGGGAATCCTAACAGGGTCGTTTGTTACAATCTTTTTTTTAATCCAAGTTTTAAAATAATATGCTTCTCCTACTCTGAGATTTCCACATTCCAAAGCCCCTTCTATCACGGAAAAGAACTGTTCTTGTTTAGTTCCACTGAATTCAATGACCATCTCTGTGCTGTTGATTACTCTATTGTGTATATCCAGCCCTAGTCTCTATCCTGAGCTCCAGTCTTACATCACCAAGTGCCTATTAAATGTCTCTAACTGAATGACTGGTAGACATCTAAAACTCAACAAGTTCAACATAGAACTCATCTTACTTCCTAAATCTACCTATTCTCTAAGTTTGTCTGCTCCTGTTAAGGGAAGCACTACTACTCTCCCAGGCAAAAAGGTTCAAACTTTGGGATCTTCTCAGACTTTTTGCTTTCGCTTATCTGCTACATCAAATCCAGTGGCAAATCTTGTTACTTTTTATGTTCATAATATCTTTTGTATATGTTTCTTTCTGTCAACTCACAAAATGGGTATCTTAATTCAGGCCCTCATCACCTTTTACCTGGATTATTGGAGCAGTCTACTAACTGGACTCCCAGGTTCCAGGCTCTCTCTCTTCAATCTGCTTTCCACATAACTGGCAAAATAGTCTTCTTAAAGCACAAAGCTGACCATTTCATTTCTCTGTTCATAAAAGATTGAATGACTCACTATTACCTCTAAAAACAAAAATACAAACTTCTCTATTGGCATTTAAAGCCATTCACAGTCTGGCCTTAGTCTATCCTTCTAGGGATATTGTACCTTACCTTCATGCACTCTATATTTCTACTTAGTGTTCTATAAACTTAGCGCTACGTTTGCTGGTTGTGTTCCTCTGTACAGGCTACTCTGCATGTCTGCAGTGTCCTTCCTCTTACCTGTGCCTCTTAGATTCCCAGCTTCCTTCTGAGTTCAGTTTACTCGCCTTTCTCCACAATGGAATGTAAATTTCTTGAGGTCAAGCATTTTAAAATTGATTTCTTTTGCATCCCCAGTGCCTGAAATGCAGTAGGCACTTCCTAAATTTTGTTAAAATCATGAATTAATCATTTACAGGGAACTTATCATGATTCTCTTAATTGTTATAGTTTTCTATCTCTTCTTCAAATGATCATGCATGTATTTAGCAGTTAATATACATGTAACCTCCATAACTTCCTCCCAAGGGTTAGGGATTCTTTCCATTTTATCTTTTTTATTCCTAACTCAGTCCTTTAATATCCTGAGTATTTAATAAAGAATTTTTTAAAATATTAAAATTTTGCTACTATAATAAATAACAATATATTAAAATTTGATAAATAATTTAAAAATTCTTGTATTTGATCAAATCAAATTTGATTAAAATGAAATTTAAAGTCCCTCCCAACTCTGACATACCAGGTACTATGTTTTCAGATCTTGTCCATCTCAGATGTTCTATGTTTTATATTCCAAGATCCCTTTCTATCCAACATTAGATGTTCTCTGCTCTCAGATCCCTTGTGGCTCCTGTCACTCTATATTTTCTATGCTTTTTCCAGCTCTAATACTCTGTTTCTAAAATCAGGGAGATGAGATAATAGGTAAGTACAGAAGGAAAAGAGAAGTCAGCATACACTCTGCCCTGCTAAGGATATCTATGGTTGGTTGGTTTTTGTCCATCATTCTTGAAGAGGACCAAAGTGACATCACTATATTGCAGTCCAGATACAGTGTGTCTGACTGTGGCTGATACAAACTTGGAAAACTCTACCACAGGTCCAGCACAAGCCATGAACATTTGTAATGGAAAGGCTGTCTATAGGTCACAAATGGAAACTAGAAGCTGTTGGGCATCTTGATTAATGTTGACACTAGCCTACTATTACATAATGATGGAGCTCTGTGTTTTGGAGGGAGAGAAATCAAGAGAGTCAGATAAACTTTCTTTATGATAGAATAGTACACCAGGGATATTATCTACCTGAGCACCTTTCTCTATGAGTCTTGGTTTTAAAAAAATTACTGTGAGTTAAACTGTGCTATAAATGACTTGAGGTCTAAAGTAAATAGTACATATACTAAAGAACTGAGGAATAATGATGTCATGTTGTAAGGTCAGGGACAATTCCATCCCTGGCAATGCCTTCTAAGCTCTTCCCTTCTCTCTCAGTATTATCTAGGTTGGAGATCACAGAGAACCCCAAAACATTCCATGATTCAATGAGTAAAAGTATTAAGACAAAGCAGAGCATGGCAAATGCCTTTGGGGATGAGGGTAGAGTTGAACCCCTACCATGTAGCACAAGAGAAAGTAGTGGGCCATGAGTTAACCTGAGCCCATGTCTAGTGTTAAATCAAGTTCAGGTCATTAAGAATTTATTAAGGATTTAGTATGTGCCAGGAACTGTGCTAAGCACAGAGAGTAGAAAGAAAAGCAAAAATAAAAGCAGTCCCTTCTTTTGAGAAGCTTATATTCTAAGGAGTGAACATGATGCATTAAAAAAAAATGAAGGGGAATGGGAGAGGTGTGGTAGAGAAGAAGTATGGAGAGCAAAGAGCAAGCCTGAAAAAGAGTCAACATGGCTAGCCTGAGCCCTTTTTTAAAAGGGAGGTTCTGGAAGGAACTAACCAACCAGAGGAAGGGCCTATAGGGGCAGAGGGAACTTTCATATAATGTGACTATTGATTAATCAAGAACCCCAAATAATTCATTATGGTCTCCTCTTGAATAGCAAAAACAGTTCTGCAGCACAAAAATAATAATAGCTCAGATTTATAGTAGCCACTAATCCCTCCCAGTCATAATTCATCTAAAAATGTTGGCCAGAAACTAATTTCATTAGCAAAAATTCCTTTTTCCCTTTCATGCTCATGCAAAGAATCTCTCTCTCTTTCTTTCTCTCTCTCTCTCTTTCTTTCTCTCTCTCTCTCTCTCTCTCTCTCTCTCTCTCTCTCTCTCTCTCTCACACACACACACACACACACACACACACACACACACACACACACACACACAAGCTGAGGATACTGACAAACCAATTAAGTCTTAGCAAGTACCAAGATTGAGGTCAGGGAGCTGTTTATACTTTTGGTTGATGCTTTGTTTCTCCCATCTTCATCTTCCACCCTTGGGCCACCCACCTGATTGTTAACTAATAGACTTTTTTGGCTAATTTCTCTTTAATTGAAGAGAGTATTTTTTTATAATCAAGTCAAAATTCATGTTAATTGAGAGGTAGTAATGGCAAATCAAAATGTAGTATTGAAAGAAAAATCTCCATGAATTTACAGTTTAGTAGGGGAATGGCACCAATGTAGATTGCTCTGATATATGTTGTCGCATGGTGAATGCATTAAAAAGATGAAGAAGAAAGTGTCATGTGACTTCTCAGGGAAAATGTGACTTCCAAGCAAGGGGATCAGAGACAGCTTCATGGAGCAGGTGGCATTCAAGCTGGGTTTTAAAGGAGGGATAGAATTATTCAATAGTCATAGAAGAGATATTATAGGTATTGAAAACATTCTGAATATAAGGCATAAAGGTAAAAGTACAAAGAATATTTGGAGGAGAGAAGGCAATTTCAACTTAGTTGAAGGGTAGGGTACAGTGAAAACCATAATATTAGATAAGGGGTTGGTGTCACATTGTACAGAACCTTGAATGCTATACAAAAAATGTTTGAACTTACTTGATAGATGATAGGGAGTCAGTGGTAACTTTTGAGCAGAGAAGTAACTTGGCCAGATCTATGCATAAATAAAATCAGTCTCGCCATGATATGAAAGACATTTAGTAGGGAGGGGAAATAGTGTCAAACCTTGAAGATATGTTAGGAGGCTATTTCACAGGTGGCATCATGGTCCATGGGAAGGTGGTAGTAAAGAACAGGATATCAGAAACTTTGCAGAGGTGGGATTGACAGGACTTGGCAACTGAGTGCAAATGAGAGATGAGAAAGAGGAAAGAGGCCGCATTTCAAGCATGAGACATTGGGTAAATGGCAGTACCACTGGCAGAAATAGTAAAATCAAAAAGAGGAATAGGTTTTGGGGGAAAGATAGGAAACTCAGTTTAGGGCATAATGAATTTGTGGAGCTGATGAGACATCCAGGTTGAGTTATCCTGTAAGCAGTTGGAAGATGAGGGTCTGGGACTCAGAAGCTCATGAGAATAAAGAGACGAAACTGGCATAGTCCCTTTACTCAAGGAACTTACTGGGGAAAAGGGAGGCATGTCAGGGGCAGGGGAGGATGAATCATGAGTAGACATAAGCATGATATAGGTTAGAGAAGGGAATTTTGAGAAAATAGAAAATGCTTTCAGCTATGGACAGACCATGGAAGCTTCATGGAGGAAACCTTTGTTGGAAAAGTTTCTGGAAAATGGAGATAAGAAGGGAGTTCATTCCAGGTAGGGGGTATAGTCTATGCCAACAGATGGATAAAAATCACAAATCAAATTCAGGAAACAAGTTTCCAGTTTGTCTGGTTCAACTGACCCAGAATATAGAGGGTTTAAGGGAAAGCATAAGGAAAATAGCTGGAAAGGCAGGTTAGAGTGACATTGAGGAGAGTCTTCTATGGTGATTATGTTTTGTTCTAGTGACAACAGGGAACCACTAAAATGATTTGAGCAGGAGAGTGGATGATCAAATCCATCCTTAGGAAGATTATTTTGATAGTTGTGTGGAGGACAGATTGGGAAAAGGAGCAATTGAAGGCAGGAATACTAATTAGGATGCTCTTAAGGCAAGAGGTGATTTAGCCTGGACAGAATAAATGAAGAAAAGAGGACACATAGAAGTGTTACGGTGGTATAAACTATAGGACTTGGTGTTTGATTTGTTGGGGGGAAGACTGAGAAATAGAGAGGGAAATCCGGATAAGAACCAAAGATAACTGAAAAGTTTTGAGCCTGGGTGGTTAAAAGTTTGATGTCAACGTCAACAGAAAGAGAAAAGTTATGATGAGGGGTCTTTTAAGGCAGATGAGTTCAGCTTGGGAGCTGTAAAGTTTAAAATGCCAACCAGTCCTCCAGGTAAATAATCCAACAAGTGATTGTCCAAGATCACACGGACTGTAAGTAGCAGAGTTGGGATGGAAATTCTTGCCTGGTCCCAAATCTTGTATACTTTTCAATAAACCACAATCTCCATTCCAATAGTATTTGGGGTATGTTTTTAACATCTTTCTTCACTACTTTTACCTTACTTCAACCAATAAGCAATTTTATTATTCAGGATATGAAATGCTACTTCCAAAGAGACTTCTTGAGAAAGTTAATCAATTACTCAGGCTTTGTAAAGAATTTTCAATCCCATTGTGTTAAATATGCAGTTTTTGACATTGTTCATGCTGACATTCTATTCAAAGTATACAGTGCAGCTAACAGAGTAGACATTTAATAAATGCTGTCTTGGATGGAGTAGAATTGAATTGAATTAAAATGAAACAGGTAAGGAGAGCTTAGGAAAAATTGTGTCATATCTGTGGAAGCATCATGTGCATTCATAATTTTTAAGTATTAGAGAAATTCCCTTTCTTCCCATTACCCCTCCCCAGTGATCTTTGGTGAGAGCACTCAGTCTCAATATCCCACGTAGGCCTCAAATGCACAAACTCTTGAAACCTAGAAGGATACTCCTCCTCACTCAAGGAACACACAGTACAAGCAAGATGGAACATCGATTGCCAGTTGTTAAACTGAACTCTGTAGTATATTATCCTAGTGATTCACAGATCATACATAATATTTTAAAAAGGACTGGCAAGTTAAAAGACAGGATCAGTAACATGCTTTTCTAGAGGGTGAGAAAACCACTTGATAAAAGTTTGCTTCAGCCTATGAGTTGTTAAATAATTCAGTCGCATCTCAGGGTCCAGGAGGCCATATAACTAGACGAACTTCACTCCAGCTTTAAAGAACATGGTAAACAGAATATTGGCATCAGGGATTTTTTCAAAAAAATCAAATTCCATAACGAATTCTGGATTGATTATTACTTCAGCCCTGTCCTATAATGTATATCCACAGCAGCAAATGTTTCTTCATTATCATCATCATCACCATTTTAATAACAATATAATGGGTCCAATTTATGCAATACTTAACAGTTTCTAAATTGCTTAATCATAAATCACTGTGTGAGGTATTACAGTCAGAGAACCATACGATTTAAAGTTGGAAGACACTTTAGAGAAAGCTCAGGTCCTTGAACTTTTTTTAATACTTTAATAAGTTTATTTCAATATAATTGATTTCCTTTGTAATCCTGCTTACTTAATTTTACGCATTTAAAAATAATTCTAAGAAGGGGTCCATAGGCTTCACCAGACTGCCAAAAGTGGCCAGGACACACACACAAAGAGGGAAAAGAAATCCTACTTCAGAGATTATCTAATTGAACTCCCTCATTTTATAGACAAGAACATTTAAAACTAAGAGAAAAAAATGACTTGCCCATGATCACATCGCAATTGCTAATACAATCAACAAATTCAGCAAACATTTTAAAATTCCTATTATGTACAGAACACTGATGTTTATAACAAAGAGCCTGAGTCATCAAGAAAAGATTCAATTATGCTCATCATATTCTGTTTAGGGAGGCAGAAATAGGATATTTCAGCAAGCTTCCATCAAAAACCATTTTGAGAAGTCCTTGCATTAACTTCTGCTATGAAAAAATGTGACTATCCAGAACAACTTGTTCCTCAAGAGCTCCTCAAGACCAAGCTTTTTACTGTAGTTACTATTGTAGACGAGAAAATGGGCCTGAGGGTGTATTAATGATTTAATCTCTCCCTACAGGGGGGAAATTAAGGGATTAGGGAGCCAGATTCCAAAGAATAAAGCTAAAAATAGAAAGCCCATGAGGTATAGTCAGGGGGCAACAACAAAAAGGCAGCTTAACAGCTAGGAAAGGATGACCACCCATAGCCCCCCCCCCCCCCCCCCCCACCAACACGCATTATTGAGTAAGGCTTGGAGACCAAAGATTCTAAACATTTCCTAGTCATTTTTAAGCTTAAATATAGTAGTTACTCAAATTAACTTTTCACAACTCTTTACTTACAAGATGTCAGTTAAATAATTAAAATAATGAAGCCAATTGTACCCATGTCTAGTTTTTGTTATAATGTTAATACGTACACGTTCTTCCGGATGTTTAAACTGGTCATTTTTAAACAAACAAAGCCCAGTGGAGGATGAGGACAGATTTGTAATGGGGAGAGATTAATGAGAGTTCAGTTGGGAATAGAATGAAATAAATTCTCCTAGCATATTATTAGCAATCGCAAATGACTCACTGGAGAAGTTGTTGACAATTTGCAAGAGTAAAACTGTTAGACAAAAGTAGATGAAATTCACTCTCAGTTTATGGATTCACAGTTGGGTGGAAATAGTTGTGATAAACGCAAGGCCTTAAGTTTGTTATAATTTGGATTTGTACCTGGAATTCTAGAGTCTTTCTTGATACTTGTCCTGCCAGATAGCAAGCAGTGTAGTGAATTTAATGAAAAGTTCATTGCAAGGATCCATTCATTTATTCTCCAAATATTCCAAATTCTAACTATTCCTGTTACAAATGTGAGGCAATTTATGTGTCTCTTTTGAGATTAGTCAATGAAACTGGTGAGAATCTGATTCCTAGACTTTACCCAAATCTTACATTTTCTTCATCTCCATTTCTAGTGAAGGGGACACAACATTGGACTTGACACTCATTAGCTGGCCAAATACTTTTATGTTCCTTAGTTTCCCATCTTCTCATCTATAAAATGAGGGGGTGGGACTCAATGGACTAATTTAGCTTACAGCTCTAAATGAGACTGTGATTTAGAGTTAGAAGAAATTCTAAACAGAAGCTCTTCATCTTGGGTCTGTAGATAGATTTCAGGAGGCCTGTGAACTTGTTTGGATAAAAAAATTACATTTTTACTTTAACTAACCTTTGGATTCATTTGTAAGCCTATGTATTCTATTTTATGTATTTAAGAGCATTTTTTTTCTGAGAAGGAATCTATAGGCTTCCCCAGACTGCCTAGGGGGTCCGTGATGCAAAAAAAGTTAAGAACCCTTGCCTTAGAGGCAATCTTATCCAACCCTCCTGTTTTACAGATGAAGAAAGCGAATCCTAGAGAGGTTAAGTGACTTTCTTGGGTCATACAACTAGTGAATATCTGAGGCAGGATTCAGACCTGGACATCTGCTGACTTATTTAGCACGAGAAATGACAGTTTGTTCATTTTTTTATTCCCCAAGAACATGGAATCCCTGCATATTTTGAAGAGTAGAGAGACATGATCTGCCCCATGCCTCAGTAAGATAATTTTGGGAATGATAGCCCTTCAAGAAGGAAGTAGGAATTAAGGTGGGCTTTGAAGATTAAACTTTATTTTCCTCACTTATAAAATGAGGATTTGTTTTTGTATTTGGTAGAGAAAGAAAGGAGCAAATTGCATAACAGATTGAATGTAGGCTTTAAAAAGAGAAACTGTTTCTCTTTTGGCCAGTAATCCTGAGGGTCTTCCCCTCCTAGTTTCATTCATTCATTCATTCATTCATTCATTCATTCATTCATTCATTCATTCATTCATTTATATTAATAACGGACCATCCCTTGACTCATCTCTTAAAGAAGCCTATTTACTGAATGGGTATTACCTCACTCAAAGTGAGAACCTGAAAAGGCCTTAGCCTAAAAGGGCCAGGATCTCCCACTGCATCTTGGGACATCTCCAGTTGTCCAGATCTATATCTGGCCACTGGATCCAGATGGCTCTGGAGGAGAAAGTGAGGCTGATAACCTTGCACAGCCCTCCCTCACTCAAATCAAAGTCAACTGCAAGTCATGTCATTATCTCCCTGATGTCATGGTCTTTTTCTGGAATGAAGGACAAACACAACAACAACAGATTTATTTCCTCAGTAGCCCTTGTTTCATACCCATCCAAGCCCAACTTCCATGACTAATTAAGCAGCATGGAACATCTTCATAGACGTTCTGACCGGGAGTCAAGAAGACCTGTGTTCAAATCAGGAGGCAGCTGGGTGACTTAGTGGATAAAATGCTGGGCCTGGAATCAGGAAGCAGCTGCTGCTATTGTTCAATCATTTTCAGTTGTGTCCAACTCTTCATGACCTCATTTGGGTGTTTTTGTTCCTGGCGAAGATGCTAGAGTGACTTGCCATTTCCTCCTTCAGCTCATGTGACAGATGAGGAAACTGGCACACAGGATTAGGTGACTTGCCCAGGCTCATAACTATTGTGAGGCCAGATTTAAATGCAGGGAGATGAGTCTTCTTGACTCCAAGCCTAGTACTTTATCCACTGTGCCACCTAGCTGCCTTGGAGTCAGGAAGACCTGAGTTCAAATGTGACCTTACTTACTAGCTGTGTGACCCTGGACAAGTCACTTAACCTCTGTTTATCTGAATCCACTAGAGAAGGAAATGACAAACCACTCCAGTATCTTTGCCAAGAAAACCCCATGGACAGTATGGTCCACAGGGTCTTGAAGAGTCTGAAGAGATTGTATGACTGAAGGACTGAATCATCCTCTGGCACATATTACAAGTATAACCCTAAGCAAGTCACTTAACAGCTCTGAGCATTCATTTTCTCAGCTGTAAAATGGGACAATAATATACTCTCACAAGGTTGTTGTGACAACCAAATTAACTACTGCATATAAAACACTTCACGAACCTTAAAGCTCATAGCAGTGGGAGAGGCAGCTTAAACATGATTCATTTTTCTAGTAGTTTTTGAGAGTATCTACACTAAGGAAATTTTCCCAGAGCCAACCACCCCCTGGAAATTTTGTTTGTTGGCCTAGAATAATGAGCATTCACTAACTGATTTGGGGGAGGCACCCCAACACAATTCCAGCCTTATAAGCTAATATTCTTATTTGATATTTTCCATCTTTCGTAATCCAAAGGCAATTTTCACAGGTCTAATAAACAGACTAATAGCTATTTCAGGACATAATAATTATTATCGTCATCATAATTATCATCATTAACACAAGCAGCAACAATGCCTAACATTTGTGTGAGTTGTTTAATGTTCCAAATTATCCTCAAACTAAATATCTCACTGTATTCTTATGGGGACCTTAAGAGGTAGGGATTTGCCCAATCACCGAGCTGCTAAGAGGTAGACTCAATCAGCGCATCAGCAAGCATTTATTAAGCACCTATCATGTGCAAGGCACTGTGCTCATTGCTGCATTAGAACTATGATCAGAATTAGAACTCAGGTCTCCTGTCTCACCATCTAGTGCTCCTTCCACTAGACCAGACTGCTGCTCTAGTCACCAGATCACTCAGTGTTCTGCTTGACTAGCTCAACGTCGTGCTAACAAAACTTAGGACAATAAGTCTGAGGCACAAATATCTTAAGGAGCAGACCTTTCTGTGATTCCTCAAAATATGAATGGTCATTTCCTAACATAATAATAGTCGTAAAAATAGCAAGCATTTACATAGTACCAAAGGTCTGAAAAGCACATATATATGCATATATATACATATACAAATATAAAATATTATGTATAATAAAACACTACATATTATGTAATGTAAAATTAATATAGCATAACAAAAACTCATTTGATCCTCACTGCAACCTTGTGGGGTAGATGCTACTTTACCACCATTTAACAGATGAGGAAACTGAGGCAGAGAGGTTAAATGACTTACCCAGAGTCACACAGCTAAATGTCTGAAGCAGGATTTAAATTCAGGTTTCCCTGACTCTAAGTCCAACACTCTATCCACTGGACCACCTGGAAGCCTCTCACTTCTCTCAATAAGTCAAGTTTAAGTGATTTCATTAATTTTGGGTTGTTATTTATCCTTTGTTCTTGAAGAGGATCATGACATCAGGAAGCTGATACAAGTAAATTGGATTTAAGTAAGGGAGGGCTGTGCAAAGTCACCAGTCTTACTTTCTCCTCTGAAGCCATCTGGGTCCAGTGGCAAGATATGCTCCCTCCACCGAAGCAGATTGCAACTCCTCTTCACTTTTGGAAATGGTTTTCATAAGCTGCTACCCTAGGGGGAAAACAATCATTGTCTGGTGGCCAACTTTCTGGTGATGAATGGCTTTAATATCTGCAAACTCATTTCCGCAGGATGTGGTCACAAGCCTCTCAGGGCAAGCAGGAGTAGAAAGTTGCAGTAAAGTACATTGTCTTCTGTGACCCCAGACTCCTCTTCTGGGCCTTTTTCTCATTAGCCCTCCCCTGCTGCTGTCTAAGACGAACAGTGTTCTTTTTGTACTTGCCTTCCATTAGCACCATTGTTCACATGTTCAGTACTAAAAGTGATCTGTGTCAGGCAATTTAATAATAGATGAAAATTTAATTAATAGATGAAGATCACAACCCTCTGTGCTTTAGAAGACAGTTTAATTAGTTGCTATGGTGAATACACACACACATCACACACACACACACACACACACACACACACACACACACACACACACATACACCCATTCTGTCTCTGCAAATTAGCAAAGTTGTTTCTCAGCCAACTCTGAGCCTTCACAGCCTTTGCCTACCCCAGGCTGACCTGGAGAGCTTAAAGGCCCCCAGGGCTCCTTCTGTACCTATTTGACAATAGGTGCCAAAGACATGGGAAGAAGTCATTTGCATCCTCATCGTTATTAACTCCATTAGTAATAATACTAACAATAAATAGCATTTATCCAGCACTGTAAGGTTTTCAAGAGCACTTTACATGTATTATCTCATTTGATCTTCCCAACAACTCCGTGAAGTAGGTACTTTTAGTATACCCATTTTTCAGATGCAGTAACTGAGGCAGACAGAGGTTGAGTGACCTGCACAGAGTCACACAGAGTCTATGAAGCAGGATTCTTTCTGTCTCCCAGTCCAACATTCTATTTTCTGCACCACCTAGCTGTCTATGACATCAAAAGCAAAGAAAGCAGACAGATTCTAGTGACATAAAGCAGTAAGTCAGCTTTGGGGATCCAGCATCTCTACAGAAGGAAGAGAGAGCAGCATTTTTTTTTCCTACTCTAATTTCACATACTCCTAATGCTCCAGTCATTTGAACTATGCCATTATGTTCCTATAAATATTTATACTGACTTAATTAGAAAGTCTTAATTGCACTTCAATTTCTAATTACAATAAGAATTAGCATCTTCCCAATATTAATGTCCTGACATGTAAGGAATAGGCATGTAACAACTTGACACCAGCCTGGAGAATGAGGACTTCCCCCCGACCGCCACCGGATCTGTTGATCAGCCTAATGAATCTGCAGCTTGTTGGCTGCACCTTGTCCTCTAGAACAAACCAACATACAGCCTGTCTGTAGCTGAAATGAAGGGGCCATGCACAAAGCACTAATCAGCCAATAAAAATGATTCTTGGGTTCCCTCTGCTCTGTGGATGAGGAGCATTTGCCTTAGCATCAGAAAGTAGGACTGAGTGGGGTTAAAAGCCAAAATGAGACTGGGATCTGTTAAGAAAATAAGTCCAACTGACTCCAAAGTGGCCAGATTTGTATGTCTAGTTCTTTGGGTTTTTCTTTCCCTTTGTTTCTGGCTCTAACCCCACTGGTAAAGGACCCCAAGCCAAGCCCAACCCACTGTTGGCTTAGAATCTCCATGCTTATTTCACTTGCTGGTTGCTGGCCATTCTTACGCTGGCTCCACTTACTTTTTTTACCCCTGAACCCCCTCTTGCTGTTTACACTCTGCTAATTTTGTGGGCATCTCTATGTAACTATGAGAATTTTGAAATAAAATTCTGTGTAATCTGGTCACAGGCATTAGAATGCTAGACTGGTCAAGTCAATGAGAATTTTATTAAGCACTGACTATGTGCTAGGCATTGTACTAAGTACTTGGGATATAACTATGAAGGGAAAAAAGATAGTCCCGAGCTCAAGGAACTTATGTGATCTAATAAAGGTACCATATTACTGAAGCATCCTGACATATGGAACCTTTCAGTATTCTTCTTCATCCCTCTCAGAAGCTCCCAACCTGCCATTCTAATAACTCATCACTTTTCCTTCTTCCCCATCACAACTCACGGTTTTTCAGAGCTGAAAGAGACTACAGAGGTAACTTACCACCAAATAGTTATCTAGTTCATCCCGTATCTGCTTGAAGACTTGGGTCAGTGTGGAAGCAGAAAGAATTCTGGGGTAAAAGAAACTGAGTTTGAGTCCTGTTTCTTCTGCTCAGCTCCTGAGTGACCTTGGGCAAGTCACTGCATCTCTACAGAGCTCATTTTCGCCCTTTATAACATGAAGGGATTTAATGACCTCTAATGCTCCTTCTAGCTCTAAATCAAGTGATACCTTCAGCAACAGGGAACTCAGTACCAATGGAATTTGGACAATTCTGATTGTTAAGTGTATTCTTAAATTGAGCCAAAATCTGTCTCTTGGCATCTTCTACCAATTGCTTCCTAGATGTGTCATGAGGCAAAGAAATCCAATAAGCAAAGACTGACTTAGCTGTTAGTGCCAAATAGCAATTTTAAGTCTCAGCCCTGTCAGGCACTTTAACAAAAGACACTGCTGTTTACCCAAAAGAAGTAATCTCTAATGATGGAGCATCATCCATCAGCAGAAGCTTTAATTTGTTTCTTTGTTTTTGTTTGTTTTGATTTGTTTTGTTTTCTCCCAGGAAGGGACCACAATTTTTCTTGTGAATTTCTAATGCCCAACTCACATGTCCAAAATGAGCTATATCCAAAGGCTTAGGCTAAGTGCTATTTCTGAAATTTGATGGAACAAGTCTGGCCACTGGTTAACTCATACTAGACTGGAAGTTTTCATGGGTTTATCAAGGAGGCAGATAGTACTGTGGGTGTGATTACTTATTGTCATTTTGCTCATTAATTTCTTCTTATATCTATCCATCCACCTGTCCATTTATTCAAAAGCCATTTATTAAGCACCTATCAGCTATAAGGCATAGTACTAGGTTACATGAGAATACTAGTGAACACTCCTTGGTGTCACAGGAAGACGCCAGGGTCCTGTGTTCAAATTCTAATCACTCCATAAACTGGAGCAAGCCACAACGTTTCCTGGCTCATTTTGTTCCCCTATAAAATAAAGGATTTGGAACAGACAATTTCTGATACCTTCTAACCCTGTACCACCCTAGAATTCCTTTCTCCCTAAACTTCTACCATCCCTGACTTCTTTATCTCTGGGTAACTGCACTCCTTCCTCTGCATCTGTTTTGTTTTGTTTTGATGACTACTCCAAGGCTACTGAAGATAACTCAAGAAAGTCTTGGACATTATTCCCTGTCACCCATCATATGCTCCAATAAACTAGACTCCTCCCTCCAAACTAGACTCCAATCTCCAAAAAGCATCCTGGAATTTCACACCTCTCTGTTTTTGTCCAAACTGTTTCCTATCCTCAGAATGCCTTCTTTACTTTGTCACTTATTAAATTCTGAAAATCCAACTTAAAGGCCATTTGCTCCATGAAGCCTGCACTGAGCTCACCTCCTTTCCCTTAGACTAGGCTAGACAGCCTGCCTTCCCTCAGACTTCACTCACATAGACATTTCTGTTGTATCTTTCTGATCCTCTCCCTACTGTGCCAGAAGAAACCCAGTGTTCTCTGATAAGCCCAGAAAAGATGCCGGGAGAGATTTATTTATACTCTTGATGGCTGGTGTCTTTATTTCCCAGGGACAGGATCTCTGACTCACTCCTACCTACGAACAGAGACCACTAGTCTATAACCTCTTAATTAACAGCTTCACTGAAACACCAAATGAGTTGTTCTGAAGAGTTTTGCCCCATGAACTTTCACAAGATGACAGCTCAAGGAGAGTTTCAAAAGAGTTCTTTTTGAATGTGTCAAGGACAAAAAGCAATTTGATGTAGCTCTAAAGGTCATGTTTCTCAACTGTCATCCATCCCTCTATGGGGCCCGTTCCCCACCTCAGTCTAGCTTAGGGACAGGAGAAACATTTCCTAAGTGCTTGAAATGTTGGAACCAGGGGTGGCCTTGGGAGGGGGGGAGGAAAGAAGGGACTGTAGAGATGATGCGTCTAACCTCCACAGTTTATAGGCGATGAAACTAAAGGCTTTCCTTTCATTCAAGCCCTCTGACCTATCCCTAATCCCTTTCTTGTCAATGAAAGCCTAGTATCTAGAGTAAGGGACATAAGAGCCCTGCTACACTCAGCTTTAGTCAGAGATCATCTGGGATACTGTGTGCAATCCTGGTTGCTATGTGTTAGCAAGGATGTTGACACGTCAGATTGCAACCACGATGGTGAAGGAACTGGAGATCTTATAAAATGTTGCTTGAAGAAGTTGGGCACAGGGGAGAACTTGGGGAGGATTACACTTTTAACAGATTACATTAGAAAGACAGTCCTGTAGAAGTGAGTTTGACTCAATCAGTCACACGTGTGCTCTGTATCAGACACTGTTCTAAGTTCTGGGGATACAGGGAAAAATGGAAAGTCTCTGCTGTCAAGGAGGTTATTTTCTATTCAGCTATAAAATGGGAATAATAAGAGTACCTACCACCAGGGTTGTTGTGAGGATCAAATGAGATGATAACACTTAGCACAGACCTTTCATAGAGTAGGTACTTCCATTCCTATTGGGGAGACAAAATTTGTACATGTAATTGTATGCAAAAGAAATACAAGGCATAGGGGTGGATGCCCTAGGAGCTGGGTATATCAGGAAAGGCCTTATGTGAGAGGTGTTCCTAGAATGGACCTTGGATTCTAAGAGAAAGAGGTAAGGAGATAATGCATATGCATTCTAGGCATAGGGAGTTAGGAAGTGGAATATCAAGTGTGAGGAACACTTGGCTGAAGGGGTCAGAACCAGGAATAACAGGTGGAAGTTATAGGGAAATGGATTTGGGTTCCATATAAGGGAAAAAAAATCCTAATAATTATAGCTGTCTGAAAATGGAGTGAGTTCCCTCAACAAGTAGTGAGCTTCCCATCCCTGGAGGTATGCAAACAAAGGCTGGATGACTACAGGTCAGAGATGTTACAGAGGGCATTTTATACTTTGGTATCAGATAAAATTGATGCCTCTAAAATCATCAGAGCGGGTGGTCCTGCTTTACTGAACTCAAAGTTAGCCATTGCAAGCTCTCCCAAATTTCCTCCTTTTCATATCAAACATCTCTATGAATTGTCATCACTCCTCTCCTCCACTACCCCTCCCACTGAGATATGAGAGCTCTTGATTTATTCCAGGGCTAGCTAGTATGAAGCTTTCTCAGCCATTTGCACCTTCATAACAATTAGTTTTTTACAACTTCACCAATCTGGACTCTACCCATACAGCATTAATAATGAGAGGGAGGGAGCTAAATCTAGAAAGAGGAGAAGGTCGATCAGAGGGAGTTACAACAGAGAAGAAGATGCACAGAAAAAAGGCTAGGGCATTAAGCCTGGGGCCAGGAGTTCCTGCCTCTACCAGTGAGCCTTCTACAAGTCACTTACTCCCTCTGGATCTTAGTTACCTCAAGCTTAAGAGAAGGAAGAGGTGGACTTTGTGACTTCCAAGATCTCATCTGGCTCCACATCTGTGGTTCTATGAATGTGGAAAGGGGACAGGAAAAGAAGTTGCATCAAGTGACCACTCTGTTCATACCCAGAATCCCATCTCTTTGTGTACTCACCCCCCCCCCCCAATATCTTTCTGTGTCAATCACCAAAGCACATTCCTGCATCATCAGTCTCTTCCTCTGTTGGTTCCTTATGTATCTTTAAACATACCCAACTCGTTACTGTCCTACATAATTAAATTAAAATTTTTCTTTGACACTATTGTGTCCTCAAGCTCTTATCCATTATTTTCTTTTTCTACTTTAAAGTTTGTTGGGTTTTTTTTTTCTTTTTTGGAGGCAATTGGATTAAGTGACAGTTAGTAAGTATCTGAGGTCACATTTGAACTCAAGTCCTCCTATACTCCTGCAGGCCCAGTTCACCACCCAGCTGCCCCCACTCCAAAGTTCTTGGAAACAAAATCTTATATTCCAACTTCATTTCCTCTTCCACTCCCATACATGCCCCACCATTGTGGGTCCTTGGCTCTCATTGCCTGCCTGGTTCTCATTCTATCTGGTAACTTATGGACTCCAAGGCAGCCTCTCTCTCCAGAGGATTCTATCTCTATATCAAAACCTCAAAACTTCACCTTTTCCTGTCCTCAGTCCTCAGTAGAGAAAAGGATTGGACAAATTAATTCACATCAACACATAAAAGACCTTTAATGGCATAACACCCCTTAGGCATATCTGAATTTTAACTGAACCCAATGCCCAAAGGAATACTCTCTGATAATGGAATTTCAGGTCCTGAATTGAACTAATGAGAGAATTGCCTCTGCAGTCACCCATGTGTGTGTATGTGACCTAGCCCTCTTTGAGAAAGGCCTGGCCTCAGTTTTCAGCACTCTGTAGCTTAGGGAGCCTGATTCTATGATGTCCATCCAGTAGACTGACCCTACTTATAATTTTAATTAGGATCATAGATCTAGAGCCAGAAGGGGTTAATAACATTTTCACAATTTACTTCACAGGGTTATTATGAAATTAAATGAGATCACACATAAAATGCTTCAGAAACTGCAATGCACTAAATAAATATAGCCTACTATTTTTCCAGCTTTTTAAATTTGAAAATTAGGTGCTGAGAATATATGAAAGGGAAATGGAACAGTCCCTGACCTAATAAGATTGTATTC